>NC_091483.1:8558792-8887958 GCF_947461875.1 Haliaeetus albicilla | reverse complement strand
TGAAGTAAACACTTCAGTAATTAACATAAAAATATTTTAGGCATTTTAAATTGGAATAAGTTTGTTTCCATGGCAATGTTACATACCTCCTTTTGTGGTATTATTCAAACTACTCCTATCTTACTTACAAAGAGGTACAATCTACAACCGGACCATGCCTTACCTAAAGAAAGCCTTCTAATGAATATCATGTACAACATTCATTGCCTCTAGTGTTAGTAACTGTGCTCGGCAGTAAACACACAGTACACTGTTTTCACAAGTTGTTGGGGAATTTCTCTACCCATACTCTATCATTATGGAAATCCCTGTGGGTCAGTGTGGCAGATGACATATTTTGTATCAGTTAGCATAAAACCACCCGGATAGCTCATTCACAAAAGCTGATGCAGATTTTTAAAGGCACAACAAGTGTCTATGGCGGGGAAACTAACATCTGATAAGTTTCCATCTGTAAGAGTAAATACAGATACGATGAATGCAATTTTCCAAGATAAATGCCAGCAACCAAAGGGGGAAAAATAACCTGGCCCTCAAAAACATAAACAGATTTTCCTTTCCTTGTGAAGTGTAGTAGGCCAAAGCACAGTTCCAAGACAGCACTTCAGTGTGACCGATTTCATGTTGGGAAGCCAGGTGCTCCACTGTCGGTTCCTTCAAGTAGTCCTGTTTCTGTTTCTCAGGAATAGTGTAACTTTGTCCCTAGCTTTAACTCTGCTTTCTCAAGATGCATGCTGTTCTCCCAGGCATTTCTGCCAATCTGGAAAATGTTGGTACGCAAATTAGGTGCCTATGGGGGAGGAGCTGCTATTTTGCAGCTTCTGTAGAACCTTAAAATCTTCCTTTGATTCTTCAGAAGAAATGAAATGTAGATCGTTTCCTTGAAAAACAGGATCCGCTGCTTTGGAAACAGCCCTTCATTCCTAGGTTCCTTTAAAGCTAAGGACACCTAATAGGGTTAATCACACAAACCAAGGGCAAGTCTCAACCTGAAGGCAGTTCTGGGTCTTGTGCATCTGCATTAAGTGATGCAGAGTAATTCCTGCCTAAGCACTGTTTCCACACAGCTTTTTGAGTCCCTGTAAAGCTACTCTGGTTCACTGCATCCCTGCAGCACTGCATAAGTGCGAATCACGTGCTCAGCAATCACAGCAGATATCCCATGCTCTGCTCCACACATTCTGGGATTCTTCTCACTAAGCACTGTGGGATACCAACCAGCAAGCATTTACCCCATTTCTCATAGTTCCTTCTTTTTGTTGTTATCCTTGTTGCTCTTAGTGCAGCTATTTTAACAGCAATATAAAGGAAAACCAAGGAATTATGGCCCAGTACTGTAATTCTAATAGTGCATACACCTCTTCTCATCCAGTACCTCTACAAGCCAAGCAAGAGAGGCATCTTGGGCAGAAAAATCCACCATGAAATTATGCACAACAGCCTCTTTGCATTCAGCTAATTAGCACAGACAGGTGGCTAGGATATCGCTGTAGCCTTGGAATAATAAGCAGTGGCAGCAGCAATGCACAATATCAAAGCCTACTTACTTAGACCCCTGCAGACCCTCTTCTGCAGTGGAGCCCCTAGACTTGGCCATCCAGGAGCTTACTGCCACCAGTTAGCACTCAGTCCGTCTGGCCTTCTGGCGGTCACAGCCTAATGCTAACATTCTTAATTACTTTTCGCACTAGTGGAACATAACAACAGGCAACGCTTCCCCCAATTTTTGCAGAGCAGCAATACGGTGACAAGATTACACAGACTGGACTTCTATTAATTGCAAAATGAATGCCAGGTCTTCAAAATCAACTGAGAAGTTAACTAACAAAAGCTATAGCAAAAGCAACTGGAACATCCATGTTCTATTTTCACGACCACTGTTTGGAAAAGCTGCACAGAGAGATAATTTGGAAAGGATTCAATAATCCAAAGCGAAGCCTGCAGCCTGGAAGGTAACACAACGAACGCAAAGCGGCAGCAAACAACCGTCAGAAGCGACTACTGTCACAAAGCCCGGCTTCCCTGCAAACTGTAGCTAAGATTCAACTGCAGGTCCACCATTTCCCTTAAGTAATTGGATTTGAAGATTATCATGGTAAATCTCTTGAACTACATGAACAAGTTTCCGGAAACCTGTCAGCTCGCCTGATTACTTTGTAGTCATTAGTCCTGTAGCTGATGAGGACAGGATACATTTCGCTGGCTTTTATTCAACTGATTCTTTCTTTTTGGTACACTTGGTCTATCCAGAATAGATATGTGAATTTGGTCCATTCTCCCCCTTAATAGTATTCAACATACCACTTCACTGGTTTCCCTGCCTTCACTATGTACAATTAACTCTCATTCAAAGGAAATTCATAATATACACCCATCACCCTTCACCATATCGATCATTTGTTGAGGCACTCTTTTCTGCTATTCAGTACGGGGCTCCTCCCTGCTCCTGGTGGCACCCCTCTTCCAGAATCTCTTTTACATTGCCTAGGCTGTGCAAAACGGACGAGTCAGGGGAACAACTCTCATTTATAAACCCCTCCACTGATATGGCAACCACATCACCTACAAAGGTCTTACATAAAGGCTTTCTTTTCTATATAGGCATCCAATAAAGACTCAAAAACTAGCATTACCGTCTGCTTGTTGAAGATATGGGAGAAATCATAAAGAAATATAGGCAGCATTTAAAGTAAATCCCACTCAAGTTCTGTACATTTTGGTTTCACGGGCACTTCCAGTTCTAGCTTCAAAGGTTAGCTACTACATTGGCGTGTTACTACCCTGCTGTACCAGTCACTCTTGGAAATGGTGCTCCACCCAAAAAAGCCGTTCCAGTTAAATGCTCTTTGTAAGTTGTTGCTTTAGTTCATGTTCCTGGTCCTTGTAGCCCTCCGCCCCCCTTAGCATTACTGCTGCGGCAACAAAAGCCCTATAGAACAGGGCCAAGTACACCCACACATCCACTACTCTGTTCATAGAAACATCATCTCCCTTTCTGCGACTGAAACTTGCTGCTCAAAGTAACTAGAAAGGTGTTGGCAATAATCTCAGGATGCCACCACTTCTTCTCCTTCCTGTCACTTCGCCCTACCTCTTGTGGCCCCCAGAAGCTACAAAATGCCCCCTCCCTGGACCATATATTTTGGCAAATTCTTAACATAAACAGGGGTACACTGAATGCGCTGTGCTGGTTATATATGGAGAGATACACACGCAATTTAAGATATCCTACCAATATCAGGCTAGGCACCTCAGCACTTCGCAGTTGACCTCCACACGCATAATGTTTTCTTGACTTGTTCTTTTAGATACCTTGGAACTGCACAGTAAACTACTCTGGACAAAAAAACCCAACCAACCCCAAACCAAAAAACCCGCCCTTTTTTGATGTGGACACAGTTTGGAGTGTAAAAATAAAGAGGACATATGAGGATGGGGGAAATGACAAATACTGTTTAAAGACATTCCACAATGCAGCCTGGGATTTTTGCCCAAAATAAACAGTTAAGCCTGACAAGCACACAGGTACCCTGATGCCATCACTACCAAGGCAACCATTATAGCAGCTGTAATAGTGATATGCACAAGTCTGATACCGTTAAATTTTTGTAAGTAAATGAAACAATCTTGTTGCTCCTCCTCTCATCTACTGGGGTTTAAAGGACAGCCAAAGGTGTTCCTTGCCTTGAGAGCGTGTACACACGTACACCAGCACATGCCAGTGGTCAGTCCTCAGCCCACTGTGGGAAGCACTGTAAAGGGCAAGGTCTCTGGCTGCAGGTGACTGCATGCAAGTCTGTTGCCTACAGCAGAAGTGGACATGACTCAAACAAATGTAGATTTCAAAACAGATTTCAAAACTTCAAAACTCATTTTTTGAGCAGCTATCAAATTATCTTGGCCTACGGTAGGAATATTTTTGTCCAGGCATTTCTTACATTGAATTTAATAATGAACAACATTAAAAAAAAACAACCAAAAAACCCAACCAAAAAACAACACGAAACTGAAATGGCATCCTTGTGTTACTGAAGAGATAAAAATAAACTTTAGTGTCCAACCTAATCCCTGGAGACTAGAGGATGGCATCCAAGTATTGCTAGGGTATGACAACTGAATCAAAACAGTTTTCACCCATCTAATAAACTTAATTTCTACTACAGGAGATTTTTCAGTCAGATGACCTGGTGAAGTAAGCCATTTCCACCTGTTTCTTATAAATCAAATTTAACCTCTGATTGCCCAGTTAAATCTCTGCTCTCTCCACAGCTGTATTTTTCAACTTAAAGAAGTAGATGATGAGACAACAGATATTGGTGGGCTACATGATGTTAAACAGGTGCTGTATGTCATGCCAGCCATTTACGTACCTGGCCTTAATCTGCAAAAAATAATTTTCACTTAGGCTTAAAAATAAATTCAGTCAAGTGATCAAATGGAAGAAAAGGATAAAATGACTTGCTACATGAATATACTAGGTTGGTCGATTTCCTAACTGCCAAATCAAATACTTGACAAGGGTGATTTACTTTTTAGTATTTACAACTGTATACACTGGGATGTGTTTTTTTTGTTGTTAGAGGTTTAGTGAAACTTTCACCGATACCAATGAACCAACAACAATTTCCCTTTGGCAATGCACAGTGAAATGCTACTTGCAACTGCAGTGGCATAATCCAAGTTGAAGTTCCTCCCTCTTTTTTTGGATCTTCCCTCCCCCCAGGTAAAATCCTGAGAACAACCCACAGCAGACATGACGAGACATATACAGTGCATTGCTGAAACTCTGAATCATGGCCTTGCCATTGACTCTACACCTATATTATATTCAGAAGGTCTCACATTTAAAGAAAAACAAACAAAAAGGATACAATTTCATGTTTCTCAAAGTTATAGCTTTTTTCCTCCCATATCTGCTAAAGCAAACAAAAAACTATGAAAATTCGCTGTACTTCAGTCCTGAAAACAGAAAATGTAACCTTTTACTTGTGATAGTACAAGCAGAATAACAAAACAAAACAAAAAATTCAAGTTGTACTCTAAAACTATTTTTCTACTGGAGCTCTATTGTACACGGAAAGTTATATATTTCCAAATGCATGCTGAGACAATTGCTTAGCTACACTCGTGCAGGTAATTTCATTGACTTTAACAGACCGGTATCATGTATGATGAGTAAAAGAAGCAGGAACTAAGGGAGTGATGTAATTACAAATACATACAGCTGGCTAGAAACTTTTTGAATATAATTAAGCTTTGAGACATTATGCCAGCCAAGATGTTAATAACTGTGGAAAAAAAAAAAAACCTGTGGGCCTGTGGGTGATTTTCATACTTATCAAAATAAGGAACTGTTGAGAACCATTAATAATGTGGGTAAATGCTGTCTAAGCTTCCCACACTCAACTCTGCCAATAAGCTTTAATTTTCAACTGCAACAATCCTGCTATTCCAGTCTGAAGCTCCTCCAGAGCAGAGATATTTAATCAAGTTACATTGGAAACTTGCTCTGCAACACATTAAACATAAAAAGATCAATATGTAACACCAATTTTTACCTGTTAGGCTTGCCTGGACGAAGATTTTCAACACCTTAAGATAAACCCACATTAAACCTTAGCATAAAGGATACTTCTAAAGCAGAAGTTAGCATTTTCACATACGAGTATAGAGTGAGAGCCTAAAAGGAACCTTGAGAAGCTGTGGTATAATAACATTTGCTATGAACAGTGGGAGACCCTATACTTGTGAAAGAGCAGAAACTCTTTTTATGGCTTACTCTTGAAACACTGCACAGATTCACAAAGGATTAAGGAAACCTGGAGACAAGCACCTTCTGCCACCACACTGCTATAAGAGCTCATCTGCATCTCTTAAAGGTTGCTAGTATGTATAATTAAAAGTAACACTTCCTCTCCTAAATAACATACCATTTCTTAAGAGCAGATATACGAACATATAGTTTGTTTTCTTATTTAAGTAAATGAATTAGAAAAAAATCCTGCAACTGTCATCTCATTTGAGACACTGGCTATTCCGAGTATTTATCATGAATAAATCCCACAAACTTCAATATATTTATCCAACAGGTACATATCAAGATTGTTTCACTGACCTTCAAAGTCCACATCCCCAACTAATTTGGTCTTTCCTGTAAGAGGATCGTGGATATGGTTGATGCCTACATCAATCACAGCTGCACCTTCTTTGACCATATCAGTTGTAATCAACTTTGGGATACCTGGAATCATCAAGATATATTCGATTAACATGGCCAGGTAGTCTTAGATCATCAGTTTCAAATTATATCATGGGGTGTGCATGCACGTGTATGTATGCACAAAAAGGAGGATAATTCTTTCACTTCAATTTTTCTTGATACATCACACACAGAAAACAATTATTCCTCAGTTTCACACAGTTTGTAATTACAAGAAGAAAAGGTGACATTTGGTCATTTTGACTAAATGTTTCCAGCTAAAGCTGCGGTCACAAACATAGCTAACATGATCTCAATGAAGGAAGTACTCGCTGGTTTGTGGCAGCAAGTCCTTTTCATGGCATTGCCGAAGAAAAGCTGGACGATAAAGATGCTCTGCAAGCCACAAGAAACCGTTGGTATTGTCAGAGATCTGCTGATCCAGAAGTGTCATCAACTGCTGAAGCAAGCCATGTGTGTTACCTCCACAGCATTTCCTTTCATCTTTGGTTTTTTAATATCTGTATTGGATTTGTGTTACTCTTGACTTCTGAGTTCCAGTATACTTTACTTGTTAGCTGCATGCCATTTCAAGCAGTGACTTAAATAACAAACATGAACTACATGAAATACCACTGATATAAAAAAAAAATGCTATCATGGTGAGAAAATCTCATCTATAGTGCCATCTTATTTTTGACTCCTGTCATGTATAAGCAACAGATAAACAACAAGAAAAAATAAAATAGCCAGCTCAGATTTATCCATAATAAACAGCGTCAGCTCAATCTGTAGGAGAGAAGCAACTGCCTTTCAAGTAGAACTTTTTCCACCTGATCTTCTCCTAAGCAAGCAAGAAAAATGTACTGGAGGGAAAACCAGTTGGGTAATCATACCCAGGTAAGAGGCTCCAGTGGTACTTTATGAAAACAAAAGCGTGTGCAGAAGGAGTACCAAAGGGCCAGGTGTTTGTTTATAATGTAAGTAATGCGATGGTAGAGAATGTTTATTATTTGGTAGTGGCACAGGGTGCAGATGACAGAAGGCTGGAAAGAACTTTAAACAGATTAGCTTAGATTTCAAGCACCACTGGAAAAAAGGGGCTAAGCATCAAAAATCATTGGTCATTTCAATGGAGGAAGGAAAGACACTGCATTCACATACAAATAATTACCCTTCACAAAGGCAAGACAGTAAACAATTGGTTAGGCAGTAGTTTTTAAAAAAACTTAACACAGACAGACACAATCATGCTACTGCAAGACACACGTAGAAGCCCTAATCTCTTCAACATATGACAGCAGCTGGGATACCACATTCTCCCTGTGAGCACTAGAATCTGTCTCTTCACATCTCTATAAAACACCAAGAACAATGGGAATTACGAGGAAACTTTGCAAAAAATTAACCTTTTAGTTCTCATGACAGCCTTCAAGGATATTAAAAACTTTTGGCATAAGAAGAACAACTACACTTTTTTCCACATCCATGATCACTGTGACACAAAATAACAGACTTAAGTTTGTTTCCCTTGCTGCACTCTCCAGAACTTTTTAACCACAAGAACAGAGGAACATTGAAGCAAGAAGCCTGAGAAGAGAATAAGGAGGTCTCTATCACTGGAGATTTGAAAAAGCATATTGAACTAGTATGTACAAAATACCACTGTTGGTGCACTAGTGTGGACTAGATGGGCTTTCAAAAGACCATTCTCGACCTATTTTTCCACCATTTCCACACAGACATAGCAAAGGGGAACCGGGAAGACCTCCTACATTCAAATGTTACTGATTCACAGAAAACACCGCTCTGTCTCTTGTACTCCTTAGATAACGAAGCCATTGACATTTGGCAAACACATTTAACAAAATCTGTTCAAAGGAGGAGGATGGCAGCCTGAGACTGAATCTGGGAGAGATGAGGCTTTTCTATGTTAGTTTCTACTACTACTATAGAAAAGAGAAAAAAAACCAAACAAAAACCAAACCAAAAGCTGTGCAATGAGATTGGGTTTGGTTCAAGAAACACACTCAACTAATAAGCAATTTTAACTGTGTTACTAGTAACCCCAGTGCATGACACTGACCTTTCACAGGGGATCTTCTACAAAACACCATGGCCTGTTACTTATACAAAACTGGGAGAACTCCCCGCCTGACCAAAGAGGGCCCGGCCTCAGCACTACACACCTTCATCATCTCTCCGCGGGCTACACCTGTGTAGTGTCTGGGGGTATGATTTCTTCGCCATTAAGAAACTCCAACTAAAACACAGTGCTGAAACAAGCCGCCTCAGCTTTTTCATATGCACCCCATTTCTTCAGCACATGTAAATGTAAAGCACCTTGATATTCATCACAAAGGTGTTCAAGAGTCAGGACTCAGAAAACCTAAAAGGTCACTTCAAGTTCCAGATAAAGAGCTGAGTCAATGGCTATATGTTTTCAGTCATCACAGCTGAGCTATCTATATACATAGCAAGACACACCAAAACAGCTATTTAGATATTGAAACCACTTAAGTACAAAAAAGACAACTAACTAAATTATACAGAAAATGTGACCTGAGTCCTCCTGAAGGGGGTGGCAAAACAGCATTTTCTAAGGCAGTGGTCCCGGACAGTAAAAGTCTTCCACTTTGTAAAGGTCACTGCTGCACGGGATTTCAAATTGCAGGTAACACCACACATTTACTTTGAGGAGATCAATCTCATCTCGCTTCCCCATTGTGCTGAAGCTAGAAGTAAGACTCCTATGGCATGCCAACAGTTCCACTTAATGCACAGAAAAGACCTCCCTTCCAAGAACAGTTGTTCAGTAGGATCCCTCTTTGCAGAAAGCAATTTTAATTACAGGAAAGGCTATCTTGGAACAAATATGCTAGCACTGTTTTACAAACAGCAGCATCATGTGTGATAGGACATCTGAAAGTTTACGCCTGGACAGTCACAACAAATGAAGCGTGTTCTGGAATGATAAGGCAAAGCGGTATGTGAGACCAAACTCACTGTATGCTATTGGAGAGCCAAGAGTATCAAGTCCTTATGCACCATCTGCATTAGCCTATCATACCTTAATTGCAGTGCTGAACATCTTTTCTCTGTATTCGCTTTAAATGACCTCCTAAATTTCTCTCCTACCATGCAACCGCCAACTTTAAAATTACAATTCACCTTGCTTCTTGAGCAATTCCGTCAGTTCCATGTTCCCTGAAGAATGCTGATCCTAGTAATAGAGTATCCCCAAAGGGGGAGTCTAAGCTCCCCTCTCCCCACCAAAGCAGCTTTCTCTCTGGTGGAAAGAAGAAATAACAGGAAAAAAACCAAATCCATACGGTTTGAGACTGTAGTTTTATTGGAGGCAAGCACTGGCATACAAGGGCTTTGACTTCATTTGAAGTGCTGGATCACAGCCACTTAGTCATTTAGATACAGGCAATACAAGAATCTTCTTGGCTCTCCATTTCTCACTCCCCCATAGAACACAAGCTTGAAACTCTGCTTCTGATGTTGAGCAAGCCAAGACCTCAAATTCTTTCCTATGCCATTTGATAACATCTGGTTGCATCTACTTCATCACACTCTTACGCAATCAATTGCAAGCTGGCTGGTAATTGGATAATGCCTCAGCCTTATGGGGGTAAATGATCTATGTGTGATAGGGATGGAAGCATATTAACGGAAGCTGCACAGTTACACCCTTTGTAAAATGGTTTGATAATACGCCAAATACTTAATAGCAACAAATGAACTAACCCCCAAACCAAATGAGCAGATCTATTTACTTAAACCTACTTTACATACCAAGTAGGAAGAGATAAGCATTAGAGCAGCTATTCCTAAAATGCACTGACTGAAGAATGTGGGAAAACCTTTCAGTGGTAGTTTTTGTAGAAAATGCAATTCCTATACACAAGGACCACAGATCACATCCCGAGGGACAGCACAAATAAATAGTCCCAGAAGAATTTAATCTGGCATGTGGCACCCCCGTCCTTCTCCTATTTACCCCTTCTCCAAACCTAGCAGACAGATGAGTCTTCTCTCTCAAGGCAGACTGGAAAGCCAAGACAGCAGAAGCAGCAGGTTGGCTAGTCAAAGACTGCCTACTGCCTCCATCATCACCCTGGAAGTACTGCGGTGGCTATACAAGCACCACAAGTAAAGCTGCACTTATTCTACTATGGGTCTGGGCTGATGGCAAAAAGAACAGACTCCATGGGATGTCTGTACAGGCAGAGATAGCGGGCAAAGATAGGAAAGGCTGCGGTGGCATGAGGAGTGCTGGGCATGCTTAGGAGGAAACATTATGCTTCAGCTAGAAATGCAAAAGCTGTCTGCTACTGAAAGAGTTTAGGAAGCTCCACATGGAAGCAGAGAGACAGATTTCAGGGAGGGGTAGGCTGGACAAGAGCAGTGTTGTTGGAACTTATGACGCAAGGAGTTGGGAGGGAAATGGAGAGAAAGAATTAACAGCACGGGTAGTCGCAATCAAAGTAAGCAGGAAAACTGGGGTCCCAAAGCTGGGGGTGAATGAGAGACAACATATGAAGATGGGTATTCTCAAACTCAAGACCAAAAACAGAAGCACCTGAAGCGTTACAAAAACCATGAATGCAAGTGAACAGAAAACTCCTCAGAGACTCCTCTACCACATCAGAATGAACAGACTCACTGCAACAAGTCACCAAACTGGGAGCCAGAATACAGATGGCTTTTCTGAAAGTATTACAAGGGAAGAGGAGAACGAGAATAGGAATCTTGCTCTTACATGCAGACATACACGAAAAGCTCTTTTCTATTTGCACATCTTGCACAGTGGCCTATGGCAGCAGCTGTTTCTACCTGGCAGGGTAGAAGTTACCTTTTTTGCAACACTCACTGAACAGGTCACGCATTTCCACAGAACGCGTGATCCCAACGGTACAATGTGTGCACATTTCAAGTAACAAGAGGAACCTTGGAGGGATTCCACCTTTCTTAAGTGTAATCTTCCCCAAAGCATCCACTGGGGTAGGGCTGCATACTGTTTGCACAATCTCGCCCTAGGTTTTTTCATCATTCCAAGTATATGTCATGTTGTGTAATGAGTGTTGTATCATGCTCCTGTTACAAATGACATGAGGAAAGTGATGTGAAGAACAAACAGCTGAATTGCTACTCAACCGTTTAACTACAAGCATAACTGATGACAAACTATGTTCAGCATAAAAATCAGAAGTGATGATTAAATTGGAAGCAGTGAATTTGGATGAAAAGTTACTAGTTTATTTCCAGTTAGCACAGACATTATTATCTTTCATTCACAGTGCGTGAATTCTGGTCAGGCCCACAGTTGAGTAATCACATGTGAGACAACTGAGCTGGTTCTTGTTCCTGACCTGGCATGAGAAAGAGATAGTGCAGTTAAGCCCTGAAGCAAAGGACATCTCACTTAAACAGGAAGTGTTGAGCTTTAGACAGGTACTTATCTGTCTTCATCTAGAAAATAAGCAAGCAAGACTTTGGTCTTGAGGATGATGAAGAGGGAGGAAGGGAGCAGAAAAGAGGAAGGACACAATCCTCTTGTAGTCCTCCAAAATGGTACGAGAGAAGGAGGATATCCTGAGCTATGAAGGGACACAGAACTACACCAAGGTTTTTAGTAAGTTGCATTATTTGGTATTGTTTTTCAAATTAATTTGTATTTCTATTTATAGTACCCATAAACAAAAAACAGACGTTGCTCAGAAGCAGAGTTCTGCTTGTTACTTTTTCTAGACTAGTCAAACTGCAAGTATTTCACTCTACGTTGCTTTAAGAATATAGACATGATCTTTCAGACCCCTTCCTCTAGGCAATTACCATTGTCTTCCTCTTTACATGATAATTGTAGAAGAAAAAAAAAACAACAAAACTTCAGCCATTAATAACATTTGTTACCAAAACTACCAGTTAATTTGGCAAGGTTGCCCTTAATTCTAACAGCAAGGGAATGATACCATTGTTTTATGAATGCAGCCTCCAGCTGATTTAGAGAAACCCTCCTGTCAAAATTTAAATGACTCACAATTTTTGCACTGCACAGAGAATGTTTTAATTTACATAATTATACCTGTATAAACTATGCACTGACTAGTTTCCAATCTCGAGTTCACTCTAATGTCTCCCTAAGGGAAAGGTGTCACATGTGACGAGAAACAGTTTATGAGTCTGCAAATGTGAAGGGCAAGAACAAAGAGCCAAATCACTTGCCCTTCTTAAAACAAGAAATCCTACTAACTGCAACACCCTCAGCAAGCATGAGCACCAATTATTTAGTGAAACATGAAATAGCTAGCAGTACCACCAACACAGACACCAAAGTCTACTTTTTAGGTTTTAAATGTTGTGATTGGAATATTAACAACAACTAGTATTACCTGCAGCTACTATTACAATGTCAGCGAGTTGTGTATGGATCTTCAGCTGCTCTTTCGGTGTGTATCTGTGAGTAATGGTCACAGTAGCATCACCTGAAATGTAAGAGATTATCAATTAATTGTCACATATAAAATGCCTGTATAGCATTTACTTTCAGGTGCAAATGACTTTGGTACATTAACAACAGTACAGATGATCACCAGATTTGTCTTGGGATGCATCATTTATTTCAGCATAGGCAGAACGCTCACAACACTTGCTGTTCACGCATATAAAAAACATTTATTCTTAAAGATTCTCACAGGATGATTTCATTTATACACTGTGGACTAACTTATTCCTTCATCAGCTTCATTATGTTGAGTGGAATTACACAGAGCAAACCCAGCATGGAATCCAGCGTCTACCTTATTAAGCACAATTTGTATAGTGTGCCATAAGACTCAGTTGTTTGTCACAAACTAGAGCTTCGAGTACAAGATCACCACATTTGGATCTCTGTCCTCAACCACGTTTGTCATTCATCTGTCCTGAAGGTCTCTAGATGCTTCCTTTGACGTTTTGTTGTGTAACAGGAAGGAAGACCAGAGTCTTCCCTGTACCTGTGACATAACTTTGTAACAGCGTTTCCCTCGAGTCAAAGTTTAGTCTTTGGCCCATGTTTTTGACAGATTTTGAGTGCTCAAGGAATAATTGGTAATTCAAGTTCAGTGAAGTGGCACTATTTCTTACTGATATTCCCTCTCTCAAGAATTAACACTGCTGATAATCCAGCCAACAACAGGAGATGATAACTTAGGCTCTTCTCTTTGTGGGCCTGATTGCGTAGGAAACGAGTCTAGTAGCTACGACTACAAGGACACTCTCAGGCCAAGGGTCTTAGCTTAGAAACCCTGCAGACCAATAATTGCATGCAAGGGTCAGACAGCAAAATCCCTCTTTTGACTGGAACGCTACAACATTTCAAAGAGAAGCATTCTTGAACATACATGTGGAACACAATCAACAGCAGCATTAATATTTATAAAATTCCGATTGGATGGATCTGTGAAGGCTTAGCACCATGACCACTTAAGGAATAATACATCCATTGCATATATTTTTCCACAAACTCAAAGCATTCTAAGTCATCGCTTTTACGTAGCTCAAATGCAGTGACAGGAATGGAAAAGACTGGACAAAGAGGTGCTCAGATTTTTGCAGGTGTCTTGCCATCTCTTGTATCTCCTGATAAAACAAAAACAGCTGAACCCTTACTTCACACCATAGTAGGAAGTGTTTGAAGTTATCACAAATACAAGCACATACCCTTTTGGGTAAACTCAAAAGATCAGGGGCCTGCTCCTGCATGTATCCACATTTCTTGGCAAGAAGGTACAAATAAACCCTCCTAGTAAGACATGAAAAACCTTCTGCTGTTTGATGGAGATACTGAGGAGAGACCACTACACACAGAACAAACTGTTATGGGGATAGGGACTGAAGTCTCATACTGCATCCAACAGCAAGCAACGTGATCCCTCAAGGACTGCCCAAGAACACAGCAAAGGTAACAGCTATCAGAGGAGACTCCTCCCAACACTCTCCCTGTCAACTATTCGTACTGCACAGTGTTCAGGTGTTACAATTCCCCATCTCCACCTTCCACTCATCGCAGACTCCCAAGCCACATTATTAACCATTAAACTAAAAGTTTTTGCCATCTCAGACATTACCACCACATCTGCTTCCTCTGGAATGTGTCTGACTGATCTAATCTGTGTCTCTCATCTCATTAACTCTCTTCCTCAAGCATCTCATCTTCAGGCTGTCTGTGCCTTGACTTCTCTGCTCCTTCCCCTCATCTTTGATCCCTCTTCTCCTTCAATCTCTATAGCATATATCATCTCCTCAAAGAGAAGGAGATCAAGACATTCTGAGATAATGAGAACAGAAAAGTACAGATGTGCATAAGCAATTCCAAAAGGGGAATTGCCAGAAGTTAAAGTCTCTCACCAACTTTCTGTAACTTCCCGTGCACTTAATTGCATCAAGAGCTTAGACAGGTAATTGTCTTAAAAACATCCCCGCAGTAACCCTTCTTGTGATAGAAACATCCCAGCCAGTACATAAAGCCTGCATGTCAAAATTCCTACAGCTTTCTTCCTTGAATGCCTTTGGGATAACGAAATAACAACTCATACAGACAAAACAATTGGAACAGGACCGAAGTATTACTCATTGATACTCCTCATTTTGCCAGTCTAAAGCAGCATGTCTCCAGCTGCTGATCCATTTATACGTAGGCCACACATATACTCTTTTGAGTGAGCAGCATACAGGCTGTGTAGATGGTTAGAGATTTCCTTCTTTGGAGGCCTCATTCTCGAAACATATTAACAGCAAATCACTTTTCTCCCTGCAGAAGACCATGCCTATTCTTTGATGTGACACACTTTCCTCTTCTTGGCTAATGTTCTATCAATCACACTAAAACTTAGGGATTCTCTGAAGGGTCACCCTCCACACATGAAAGGCAAATAGACTTATCACAGGATTCTGGAAAGACAGGCTTGAATAAAATAGAGGAGTCTTCTGATACCTATTTTAAGCAAAAGAAAAAGCATGTCTTGCCCAAAACCAAAATAATAACTTCAAAAAATATATACATAATGAGATTCTTTTGGCTTCTTAACCTGTACTCCGCAGAGAGGCTGAGAAAAACCAATGGATAAAATCGAAAGTTACAAATATTCACACCTTGTGAGAAATAAAATCAGTGCTATTTTCCCATCAGGATTTTAGTGAGGAACATGTCTGTAGTCAGCTCCTAAACCCACGTAATTTCTTTTACTACCAAAAAGGAAAAGAGAAGAAAGAAGGGGGGAAAAAAAAAAGGAAAAAAGAAAAAAAAAGCGCCCCTTCAGAATAGCAATCCAGAAGCTTACAGACATCTCAGAAAGGGTAGGTTTTCCACTTATTTGTGATCGTGCCAAAACAGAAAATAAACAACTATTTTTACACTGCTACTTATGCTGAAAGAGGAGGAATATATACTTAGCAATTAAGATTTTAAGATTCTGCACGATACTGCTGAGTCAATTCACTAGCTTATAAAGTAGAGATAGTCTCTTGACCTGCCTACACAAAACACAACTTGTTTTTGTAAGGGTTCAGATAGTTTTCCTATCTGATCAGATATTGCCACCTGCAGGACATTACAATTTCTACATACAAAACATTACAGATGAAAACATACCGCAGCTTTTCAGTTTTGTTCATAATCTGTAAAAAAAACCCTAAAACCTACAAAAAAAACAAAGAAAAATAATAGTATCACACACACACTTTGCATCAATTCTCAACAAAAATTATTTAATCAAATCAGCCCAATTGCTAATAAAACCCTATCCTGACTGATACAACATGAGAAAGTTCTTTTTCAGCACTTAACTCTAAGTCTTGTCTGGTCCCCATTCTCCTGAATGAAAAAAAACATAGAAGAATTAAAAAAGCTTCCAATTCATTTGTATTAACACGTTAAAACTGTTCTAAACATGTACTTAAGAAGAAAGCCTGCCTTTTGGAAAAAAAATAAAATTAGCAACTCCACTTGTGAGTGAGTGATTTTCAACTCCAAAACACACTTCATCTAGAAACTTAACACACTTGCTAAAGCTACCTCATCCTGTATCCTGACAGATGTCTCTGATCCTAAGGCACAAATTTTGCCCTGCTATTAGCTGCTAAGAAAACAGGTGGAAAGGATTATTCCATTCAAGCTATTATTTTTATTATATTTACATTTCCAATCTGTCTTTTAGATCCACTTCCTTGATCTCATTATACTTTAGCTCTATGCATTCTCTTTCACTGTCTATCTCAACTTTATCTCAACTGCCTTCAGTTTCTTCTCTGTCACGATACATCCAGAAATTCCGACAGCCATTGAGGTAAAGCTGAAACCACTGCCTAGCCCACCTTCCCTTCCACACGCCAACCAGGCTGGCCTCTTTTTGCTCAGAGCAGAAGCAGAGAAGAAAGCTAACTGCAGAAGACCAACCACGTCTTCAAGGACAGCCCAATCTGTGAGTCAAGAATGAAAACTATACTAGACTACCCCAACTACAAAAGTCTTTATCACCATGTACATGACAAATACATACTTAATGTTAATTTATTGTGAAAGAAGTACAAGTGTTCTTTTGTTTTCTCATTGCCAGCTGCTTTATACTGTATGTTACCACTTGGCAGGCTACAAACAAGAAGAACTACCTTAAAAATAAATCCATTTCTTTGGAAGAAGCAAAGATACCTTCAATGAGTTAACTTTGTACATCTAGATTCCAGTGTCACTGTCAGTAAGGGAATATCCGCACGTTTTTCTGTCCCTACATAGAATACTTGACATACACAGCATCAACGGCAATGCCAGTAAATAGGGCTGCCAGTGAAGTAATGTGTAATATGGAATCAGAACACAGGCAGATGACCGTGAAGCACAACAAACTTTGCTCATAGGCCAACAAACTCATGGACTAGCCCACCAAAACAAGTCATACTACCAGGCAGTCAAGTAAGAACTATGAACGCAGGATGCAAGTGAACAAAACTGAGCCACGGATCCACCTAACTCAAAAGCTGAAAGCTACAAAACAGTATTTAGTTACAGCTAAAAAAACATCCATGCAACTACTGTGGGTTTTGTAACAAGCTGCTGAAAGAATCACGGGTCACCAAAGTCTCCTCATTTTCAACTGAGAAACACGCAAGTAGTATGCAACATAACTCTGTGTTGTATAAAGCCTATTTAAAACACCAAACTGTAGTGCCAGTAATATATATAACCCGATATTTGCAGCAAATGGCAAAAATGCTACTAATTTTCATGGGAATAGGGATGAGACCAGAACTATGCACTGATGGTAATTACAATTCAAACACTGAGAGAAGTTTCAAATAGCAACTTTCCCACAGAGGCTGAATGGAAAAACCAACTCTATGATTAGTAAGAAGCTTTAAGTGTTTTATTATATTAATAACAGATTTCACTCCACTCCTATTAAATATGCCTGGGATTAAACATTCATGTTTACCTCATTTGTGCACACCACCTTGGCAGTTTCTAACATCAAAATGAAGTTGCAAAAGGACAGTATTCTGTTTAAATTATATTTGTTTTTCTTTCTACAGCGCAATTATAGTAGCATATGCATGCTTCTGTAATTAGAATTACTTAAAAATATTTCCATTACAACCCCCAATTTCCAGAGGGATATAAACTGCACTGCAGAAAAATCCCCCAGGCCAACATGTAATATCATAGAGCTTACACTGAAAAGTTACTTTGTTGGTCATTTGGATATTTTTGTAATCACCACCTAACTAACATAGCACAACACAGGAATCATGTCATTTTTAAAAAATATATATGCATATATGTACATATGTATATATTACGTGTGTGTGCATGTACATGTATGAAAAATTTGAAATCAACATTACATAAGGATAAGGATACGGCATATAGCTATATTACTTTGTATAAACATCACATGAACCTCTGCAGCTCTTTAAGGTCACACCATCAGGTATTATCCTCAACTTTCAGTGCTAACCATGTTTAAGCAGTAGCTGTTTCAAATGAAGGACAAACTGGTGACATAACTCCAGATAAAGTCAAGTCCAGAAAGTTTCCTCTGAGAATACATCAGGAAATATATTAGCAAATTTATTTCCTTGCTCTGGTTGCAAATATTGTACAAGACACAAAAGCTTTCTTTTTATCTGAATCCTCTAGTCAGCTTTATATTAATGATTTCACAAATGGAAACATTAAAACAACATTCATGGACTTACCTCCAGGCCTTTCATGTTCTCCATCAGTATGTAAAAGCATTGAAATAGGCATTCCCACATTCTTAGATCTTCCTGCTACAACAACATTTTTTCCAAATGTTTGTATTCCTTACAGAAAAAAAAAAAGGAAAAAAACCCCACTATCAAAAAGAAATTGTATTCCACTGTTTTGATATACCTAAACCCTTCTTCTCAATCCCCAAGATGTAATTATTTGCTGTTGTGGACTGCTGACATCAACATGACTTGAAAATCCACAGGGCTGAACTTGAGGGATGAATCCACAAAACAACTTTCAGCTTTCACCTTAAGAGAATCAAAACTGGCAACTTATTCAGGTTACCTGAATCACCCTTTGGAGGGACTTAATTTCTCTTCTCTGACCACAAAGGGAAATGGAAGCTCTTATGTCTACCAATAAGAACATGTATGCTATACTTATAAAATGACAACTATTGAACACGTATGCATTCTTTTCCCCATCTAATAATGAATGCAATGTTCCCCGTTTTGTTCTTGTTTCCTCCCCTTCCCCCACAAGAACTTATGCATTCAAATCTTCTATTTGATAAATAATCAGGAAGTCAGCAATACCACAGAAAGTTCCTTGCAACATTATAAAATGCCTAAAATAAGTTACCAAAGTGTTTCACTAAGTATTCTACATGGACTACTGTCTACACTTAATTAATAGTTATGCTGCTGGCAAAAGATCTCATCTATTTGGCACCTCCTTATTATTTAGATTAATCTTCTAAATGTTTGTTCTTCAATCAGCCCAATACATTTAGATAACCTGCACCTTTTAACTCACACCTGACTCAATCTTTCATTCGTCTTCAGAGATAAAAAGAGTTTCAAGACAGTTCAGTTTCTTACCTGTCCGTTTTATAATTTCCCACACGGCAGCAGCAGTGGCAGGTATTATAGAAGGCTGATCAAGACACAGGCGTCCAATATTCATAACATGAAATCCATCCACATCCTTTTCAGGTGCGATAGCGTTACAAACAGTTCGTTCATCTATGTGATCTAGAAAACACATTGCTTTCAAATTACAGTTCTTCCGCTTGTCAGGTGTCATCAATACTATCTGAATAATTACACAGAGAAACACACAAGTTTGGTCTAGCTAGGGTAATTATTATTATTCATTATGAATAAACTACACTCCCCCTCTAAAGACAACAGTTACGATTTCACCTTTTCAAGTCATCTACTGAAAATTAAATGATTCATTTTGTGACACTGCTAATACAACAGATTCAGTCAAAATATGAGAGGCTGATACTCAGCTGAGAATGACGACTTAGTGACTATAAAAATAAATGTTTAAGCAAGACACTTCAGAGTCACATCTGCATTCTGGAAGCATTAATTTTCAAGTGGCTCAAAAATAAAATCATAGGAGGAAAGTTATTGTGCACGTTACCTGTCTCTCAGATCACAAAGGATACACGACCTAAGTTTTAAAGAAATGTACAGAAACCCTAAGCTGAAATAACTTTGCAGGTCTAGCTTTCATTTTCCATTTTACACAACCACAACTGGTTTTAGTAATTTGCTAATCATTAAGACCAAAACATAGTCTACTTCACTGGAAAACTGCGAGAACGCATAAAATTGTTTAATATTGATGAGCTCAAAACACTAAGTATGGCTTAAATTTACTATTCTTATCTATTCATAATGAACATTTTTCATATGCACTATTGATATAGGATAGGTCTGCAACTGCTTAAAGTTTACACTGCATAAACATTGGTACTGATTATGAAAAAAAAATGTGCGTTAGCCAGTCCTACCTCTGGAGTTACAAACCCAAGTATAAAGCTTGCATACATAAAGACACTCCAGAGGAACAGCTCTGCAAAACATCCCCATACTGACCCAGAAAGCAAACTTTGTTTAATAAATGTATTTACCCAGGGGTACCTCAGTCACAATTTTAGAATCATAGAATAGTTTGGGTTAGAAGGGACCTTTAAAGGTCATCTAGTCCAACCGCCCTGCAATGAGCAGGGACATTTTAATCTATTGCTTCATTGTTTAATAACGTCCCACACTGCTTCCAGGATTACTCTTCCAGCTTTACTTCCATCTCAGAACAATTTTTTTTTTTCATCTTTTCTATAATGATACAATGTCCATTCTAGGCTAGATTCCTAACAGAACTCTGCGATCGTGAGGCAAAATATTCCCATGTCCAATTTGGGGAGCGTAACGGAATGTTTAAAAAAGCCAAATAAAGGGAAATGAGTGTAGAATACAAAATTCAGACATTCCCAACAAAACTATTTTATAGACATATATAGGATGTTTGAATTCAGTAGTCAACTAACTCTAGGTATTTTGTGATTTTGCATTTGAAGGAGCCAGCTAATTAAAAGATATCATGAATGTTATAAAACTTAAAAATTGGTAATCTCTTGTTAAAAGCTTTTCATTAAAAAAAAACCCTGGAGTTAAACCGGACTGTTATGATTTACAATTTAATCTCCATTTTCTGATGGGAGGAAGTTTCCTTCTGAATCCTAATGAGAAATGTCTGTGGAAATTAACACATTAAGTACATTGATGAAAGAGTCTCTTATAAATCAAACTAGCCTAATCCAGACTAGAGGCAACCGTAATCTTGTTTTTATGTCAACTTGGGGAATTAAAAAAAACAATTAAGAAAGAAATTTGGAGTAACCTATTAAACAGTTTTTGCAAAAGAAAACTTGTTAACCTTAGGTAAGGTAGTTGCTCATCAAACAAAACCTTGGCAGCCATGCTGTTCCTTGCGCCTGGGATAGGACAGAACACTGCTCTGACAAACAGCTCCTCACTACTGTTTTCAGCGTCTCAGAAATAGACAGATAATACATACATGTATGTAAAAAGGAAAGAAATTATGCTTTACGTGTATTCCCCCCCCCCCAAACTGATTGGCAGAATTTCAGAAAAGGGCACATAGTACCGGGAAGAAACGCAGCTGCATAGCTGGGGACAAGTAGGCTGACATGGGTTTGAGAAAAGAGGATGCGGACACCTTCCATTCTTCATCAGAGACACTGCTAAAATGCTATCTTGGGCAGGCCATGCCCAAACAAACAAAACCAATTCAGACTGTATAGACAGTTACTATGTTACTTAATGAGTAGATTTTATTTGCCTCAAGAAACATATTGTCCTGGTTTGTTTCCACTTGACCACAGATAGCCTCATTTATTTCCAGAGGAACAAAATCATTTCTTAAGTATGTTACTGTCACTCTCATAGAACATGCTTAGCCTCTTCTCAACTGATATTCATACAAACTTACTTGCTGTTCTTCCAAGCTATTCTCCATGCCAAGTTCCCCTCTGCACTCACCCTTTCACTTGTTAACCAAACTTGCAAGACGACACCAGGCATCACTTGCCTAGCTACTCTGACATGCACACAGAGGAACTCTGATTTACACAATAAACAACATGTGCCTCTAATGTTGACAAATGAAAAACAAAGACTGGTTTTCAAAAGGCAAGACTGATGAAAATAAAAACGTAGCACAAAAGGGATTTGAAAACATACCATATGGATCAAGAAATACAGACACAGAGCAAGGAGGAAGCGGTTCAGCAGCAGCAATGAGCTCCCTGGAAATAATTTTGAGAAGCTATACTGAGACACTGCTATGATTTTAACAGTCAGTTCCACCAAAGCAGGCCGCACTTAGGCTGGCACTTGTTTCACAGCAGAGGGACATCATGTTTGTATTCATTTGTCTCATACTTCTTTGCTGCTCTACAACTAAGAAAATGTTGAGGTTTTCATATTCTATCTCATATTCTATCTCAAATAAATATCTAACATTTCATAGCCATCTTCCAGACAATTTAAAAAAGATACAGGAAACTCTCCACAAAACCATCACCACATCATAAGAAATGCACTCAAAAGGTGCACAGAAAGGAAGTTTTCCTCAGGCAAAGATGACAATCCTCAAAGTTAAGTTGCTCCAGCTCACAAAACTGAAAGAGAACAAAGCTATTTTTTGCTTCTATTTTTATCCCAAGGTTGATCAAAAGCCACACCTGTGTGTGGTTTACTGAAAAAAAACCCCAAAATCTCACACAACAACCTCAACTCTGGAATAAGCAGCCTCCACTGATAAAGTTTTCACAACTTCTAGGCTTTGTCTCCTTCTATTACAATGCAAATCAGAAGAATTTTGGAGAATGAGCTAATTTAGCTTTCTGCCCTTCGGTTTCTGAAGTTCTTTTGGGAGAAAAAAATAATACAGGAATCAGAGTTATATCTGATATGTATTATGGAAAGAACTTCCTGAACATTTTCCGTTCATGATAACTTGCATATTTAACCCTACTATGCAGACAATGCAATATTGTAAAAATTCTGCTATTGATTAAATTACTCTAAGGTTTTTATTACGGCAGGCAACAGCCAGGCCTCAAACTAGCCATTTTTATAGGTTAGAGGAAGGTTAATTAGTCTTCATGCAGTTACTGTGACAGATATACTGTAATTCTTGAGAGGGATCTTGAACCAATTACTTAAGGGCTTAAACATTTAAGTGTACTAGCATCAGACATTTGAATTGACACAACCAGAATTATCTTCAGGGTTTTTTTTCTTTTCAAATGTTGAACAGGTTTACATTCACTAAGTTTCAAGACTCAAGACTGTTGTTGAACTATGTATGGATGAAGGTAGACAGCTCAAGAGAAGACTGTAATGACTTGATATCCTCCTCATTAAAAAATGCATTTCTGCGAGCGGTACCTAACAATTTTACCGAGTACCCACACAAGTAAGACCAGTGACAAATGACACCTCCCATTGCTGGGAAACACAACAGTGGATTGGGAGTCCAATGGATGAGTTTGTTTCCCTTGCTACATGCTTCAGACAGAAAGATTTCCATCCCTAGGCTGTCAGCACTCCATCTTTTACATGAGTTCTTACTACTGCAATGGAAATTTGTTCCATTACCTGTTTCCTCTAATCTCTTCTTAGTGGGAGAGATGTTTGTTCAAAGTAAACCGACCACATTCCATCAGCTCCCAGAGTTCCTTACTTGGTGTCCAAGATAGCAGCCTCCTTACTTGTATTATACTTCCACCTTGTGGCCAATTTTTTTCAACAAGTAGCCGATTTCACTCAGCTTTCATACAATATGAAGCACATAACTTCCTAATCTGGAATGCTGATGTTTATTACAAATACAAACAAAACATGTCTTCCTGTCTAACACTCAGAACCTGCCCCAATTTTGGATGATTTGTAGATATGAAAAAAAAGGAGCGAGAACTGTCTGAAAGTGGAGACCAAGACTAGGAACAAGACTGGAAATTAAGAGCTTACCTAGAAACAAAGCTTCAGCTTCACCATTGTCAGAGATACTTATAAACAGTAACCCCTGGAGTCCCAGCTAGTGCTAGAAATTGTGCCTATACATGCCAAAAAGACAGCTCTAGCCCTTCAGAGCATACAGCATAAACGTATGATAAAAGGCAACACTTGGAAACACACGAGACAGGGGAAACGCAAAATGCCAACCAATTTATTACAATGACTTTAGTAATTTAGGTGCCGCTCCATTAGGAAGCGTACAGTGATTTAACTAAGTTGACTTATGTAGATTTAGATAAAACCTGCAAGTTTTACCGCCGCCAAAATACCATTTTGCCAGCTACTGTGAAGTGATATTTTAGTAAGATTTTATTACAAATTAGGAACGGGGAAATAAAAACCAAGAATAGAGGAGAAGCTTTTAGGACCTTCACACAAAGCTCACCTGGAACATTAGGGACAGCACAGAAAACACGAACAAATGTTTAAGGCAAAACCTGGAATCACTGTGAGAAAGACCGTAGCATCATCTGCTAGATAGCATAACTTGGCATAATATAGGTGATGAAAATATGGCAAAGGCCTTGGAGTTCAAGACAAAATAGTGCAACATGTTAAAAAAACAAACAAACAAACAAAACCCCAAGAGAAATAAGCTGGACAAAGTGTGTGGAAATTCCTTGAAATAGCATTCTGACTGAACTTTAAAAAAAGGCAGGGTTGACAATATGAAATGATTCTCACAATTTAATTTGCTTTTTTGTTTAAGATGAACTGCAGGCTTGTATACAACAAAAAATTTAACATCTGAACTAATCCTTCATTATACATGTCCTCTTTCAAGAACTTTTTATGTCACTCTGATATACTTGCAACCCACAAGTATCAAACTCTTTCCTCTGACATTGACTGTATATGAGGAGCAAGACAAAAGATTTCACTTACCTGGGAGAGGTAGCTGAACTAATACACCACTAACTGTTGAATCCTTGTTGAGTTTTACCGTCATATCTAAGAGTTCTTCCTGAGAAACGTCTTTAGGCCTCAGTATGACCTCACTAGAAATGCCTGAGAAAAAACAAAACCAGAAGACACATATTAGTATCAGGAAATTTATCTACAGGCAGCTGAGTCATTTCATCTAAAAATCTGTCCGATGCTTAACAACTGTGTTAAATAACCATAGAGGACTTGCTAACAATTCTGCTTTCGCTGTCTGGTCTTTAATACTGTATTTCTAGATGTCAAGTACAATCTTCCAATGAAACACACAGTAAAAACAAAAAAAATAATAATAAAAAATCTATAGTTGGACACAGTACCTCCAAAATTAAACAACATTTCAGAAGTATTAAGAAAATAAAGTGTGTAACTTTTCTACAAATGTGCTCTTGAGAATTACAATTAAAACTGAACAGATAAAGCTACGCTAGAATTACTGGCATTTTATCTGATAGCTTTTCTACTTCTGTGGGACAAAAGTTGTTATTAGAAAAGAAAATTTTTCAAGTTACTTCACAAGATTGCAGTTTCACTGATAGCAACAACATTGAAGTTCCCTGTTTAGGCTATGATACTCTTTCATTTGGAGATGAGATGTTGTAGTGACTGGGCTTTATCCCAGCTAATCAGTTGCTCAGCTTTTCTGTTCGAATTCATTATGTCTGAAATTTTGCCCTTCATATTCAGAGCTGCGAAGCCCTGGTTTTGCATTGGCTTGCCTGGCTCTACTGTAGACCTGAAGCATCCAACAGGACAGACATTTCCATGAAATACAGCAGATGCACATGAAGATTGACATTATAAACAAAAAGGCTCTTCCCAGTATCTTCCTGTGAAACTGGTTACTTAATCACTGTTGCCATCAATTCCGGGGTAGTAGGGTTTGCTACCACAGTTGGAGGTGGGCTGAAAAACCCACATATAAAAGAAGGCATCTAACAGGTACTGAGGAGGCAAGCTCTTAAGCAAATATTTCACATTCAAAAATAATCAAAGTGTCTTGCAGAAACAACTAAAAACTGACATAATTTCTCTCTGATTACCTTTATTCACCAAGCATCTCAAAGCCAGTTAAGACATTTAACTGTCAAAAAACTTACCCAGTGTTCTTCTTTAGTTTCCAGTTTCTATCAGTAAGGGTGCAAACTGTTTCCTAACAATATTTTAAGATACGGAACTGAACTTAAAGCTACCATTCACGTGCTGTTAAAACTACTTTCTTCACATGTCAATGCAACTTCTTTTTTTTTAGGTTCACCAGAGAAGATGAGGAAGAAAACAGTGCAAAATTAATTTAAGATATAAAGGGAGTTCCCCCTCCCGCTTTTTAAAATTTTTTGTTTTTAAGTAACAGTACCATCTTGTGCTTACCAAAGGATCATTTATATTACATAACACATACCTACAGCTGCAGCTGCTTTTATCTTGTTTCTGACATAGATATGACTAGCTGGATTGTCTCCTACTAATATGACACTGAGATGAGGTCTCTTGTTTCCAAAGGATATCCACGATTCTACATCCCTTTGAACTTCTTTCAAAACTTGTTTAGCAAGCTTTGTCCCTGAGATAATGGTTGCTTCATCACTATAAAGACAAAAAGATATACAATATTTAGCTCTATTATTTGATAAACAAGACACTTTAAAGTGTGTGATCTACTGTGTTAAATACTTGCAAATGCTTTGATTAGTTAATTTCCTAGTATTTCAAATATTACTTGAAAAACACTAATGCATTACAAATCCACCCAGGGAAAGAAGTGTTTCCCCACTCCCTTATTTGAAGGGCAGGAATGTGCCATCAGTGCATACGGAAGAGGAGCTTACCTGCCACACCCCACCCTCCCAACACACATAGCCAGCCAGGCTGAACGTATCTATGAACTCCTGCATTTGGGAACAGAACATGAGAATATTCTTACGCCCTTAAGTTTTTTTGTTTTAAGGAATTTTTACCCACCTCCCTTCCCAAATTCCTTTCAAAAATCTATTTGACATGGGATTATTCACACTATTCTTTTGTCCGAGCCTAGATGATACTATTTCTCAGCTTTCTTAGGACTTAACTCACGTAAGCCAGTGGCAACTTGCTCAGGAGCTTCTGTCATGCCCTCCCCACTTCCATCCTTTCAATCCCCTGTCCTTCCAGTAACTTTGCTCTGTCCCTCAACCAGCACTACAGCAGACAAACACCCTCCTTGGGTAAAGGGCCCACAACCATTGCCCTACCCATGTAGAAAAGCAGAGAAAAACTGAGAAAGCCTTGTGGCTTGAACTTGTCCCAGAACTCCTCAGCCCCCCTCTTTCCCTCTACATTTCTGTGATCATCACCCCAGCCAAGGACGCGGAACCCACACTCACCCCTCACCAACCTGCAACAAACAAGAAACCTCCAGCACATGTAACTTTCGGATGCTAAAAGGTTAATTACTTTTGTAGCAGATAATCAGCCTTTAAATACTAACTTTATTGTGTGGTGGTGCTGCTGCTTAGAGGGGAGAAAGCAGGAAGAGAGAGAAAGCTGTAGAGCAAGAAACAGTACCACTGATCTGGTTTAAAACATCGTACTCTACTACAAGATTCAAACCCATAACCTTAAGCAGCCAAAAAAAGTGAGTTGCATTCTACTCATTTCAGAAATTTGTGCAATTTCAATTGTTCTTAGTAAATCTTCATGATCAAAGAAGCTAATTGCACAAGGCTGTGAAAGAAGGAAGGTAGGCGAGGGAACAGCAGTGGCGACAATGACACCACGCAGGACAGGATGACCACAAGACCACCCAAAATCACAGACTATCTCTGGTCTTATATAAAGAAATCATCCAAACTTAACCTCTATATCTGACTGATAAATGAAGAAATCCCGTGTACATTTCAGGTCACTGAAGAACGGCTCTATGAGGACTCTGCTACATAGGGAAGTGCAAGATACCTGAAAATAGATTTTTCCGGATTGGAAATAATAGTATCAAACTCTCTAACTTCTACTACTGCTCGACCCCTTCAAAAAAATGAACGACTTGTAAGTAGTAACATGACAACCCCCAAATGTATTTTTAAATACAGTTTATTTCAAATGGCATACGAGGTAAACCTTAACAGCGCTCAAGAGGCACCGCAGAATGGAAAGGAAGTCAAATTCCTTACTTAATCTTACAAGCCCTACCCTCACCCTTGAATGACACTTTGGTGACAATAATATTAAGACTTACCCTTTGGTAAAGCTCCTAATGTCTTTTATCAACTCCCCGTGCTCACCTCACCAGCTAACTGCTCAAAGATCAAGTGCATCTAGATTGAACAGCACTTCCTTCAGTACTATTTCATTCAGATCTTCCAAGTGTCAGCTTTATCTTACCTTGGTTGTTCTCCTGGTCTCTGGAGTCTTCTCCATCTTCCTGCCTGTCTGCTCACTATGAGCAAGCATAGGTGCTCCTCACCTTGTACGTGTCCATGGGACATATTCCACCACAGTTCAAGCTTTTATCTACACTATCTTCTTCACTAATTGAATCTCTCATCTTCTCAAAGAAACTTCAAGAATCCTAACGTGATACATACATATAGTTAACACTCCTTGGCACAATCTTCTGATATTATAAGAAGAAAGTAAATACTGTTCTATCTGTAAAAACGCAGTAAAATAACACCAACTCCCTAGAAGCAGAACTACCAAGACAGACACAAAGTTAAAGTCACTAGCGGACAAGTTCACTCCTCTCCTAATGAGCACAACTATGCGGCACTAAGAAAAAACACACTCCTGATTCATCAACTCCTAACCAAAGACTGTCGACTGATTACTTGATCTTACTTACTAGAAAGTGAGCCTAAGTAGGAGAGGGTTTCCCCTCTGCAAACAGCCTACACTTCCTTCTTTGAGATGAAAAGCTTTACATGTATACACACATACATACACACAGACTGTAACCCCTGCTTTGAATTGAATAAATTAATTCAACTTGACTACCATTTATAACTGGCATAGTTTAGCAAGGACTCCAGATGAGTGATAATGACAGCAAGAAGATGTCATTATAACTTTAAAATAAAGAAAAAAAAAAATCACACTGCCTAGTATTAAAAAAAGAAAGAAAAAATAACACACACTGCTGAGAACTATTTATCCAAGCGTTTGTCAGGAAAGCAAAATATTACAAGCATAATTGGCACACAACACACAAACACCTTGTTTCCTTCCATTTTACACCAGCCTTAGCTTCTTCCCAAACACAAGTTTCTGTACTGTTTAACTTAAATATGTATATAAAGAAAAATAATTAAGCCAACAGATGTGGTTTTATTCTTTTCCTGTATGGCCTGCTCTGTATGTACTCATTTTCATACGTGTCTCTCTCCCATCTTCATTATTTATGTTTTAGCTATACATGCCTCTGGCACAAGACACTTCTTTCCATGTACTCATTATGCCAAATAAATAATGAATGCTCACCTGTGTAGCAATGCCATATACATTTAAGAATACAAGGATTTAATGGTATTTTGGGGCCAAAAAGTACTTTCAATCCATATGAATGTGTATTGCATGCCTATGCTATTTTTACTCTAAATGTGTTGCCAAAGGGTAAGTTTTCTTAACCTTTAAGCAAACGATTTTAAGTGTGTGCCTATTCCTTAACATCTAGCCACAGACTCATTAAGCTCTCAAGATCTGTCCTCCCTCACATCGGACCATTCTCACCCCATCACACTCAATCTTCTCAGTCATCCAAGGATCAAAACCAAAGCAAATTAACAGAAAAACAGTGCTAAAAAGGCAAAACCATACACACACAAATGTAAAGAAAAAAAAACTCTCACACACACATTATAAGCTAGGACAAAACACATGTAATAAATCCTAGCCAGGAGGCACTGTGATAAGGCTCTTCCAACACCTGGATCTTTCTGAAGACAACAAAAAGCAAGTTCTACAAGCCTGAGCAAACATCGACTGTAAAAGACAAAAACTTGCCTGAAAACAGAAATTTTTCAAGTTAAGACTACTCTGAAAAATTAATACTCTGGGGCAGCCCAGGTATAGAAGATCAAAATGATTCCAGGTTAGTTCACATATGCAGAAGAAAACAAGTACAATTATACCCTAGCAAGAAGTTACAGGATGGGCCTACTTTAAAAAAGCTACCCTCTTCTGGCATTACAACAGCTAAACAGATACTTGGAGGAGATTAAGAAAGGTATAGATGCAAAGAGCAGTTCTATTTTTCATATTCGTAACTTAAAAGTGCTGGGAAGGGAGATGGTAAATAGCATGTACATTTATGGCAAATGTTTATGAAAATGACTCCAGGTCTCAAAGAGAATCTCAATGAAGACAACGTACAGGAAAAGGAAATCTTTAGGTAAAACTTTCAGCCTTTGCTTTGGAGACTGACCATGAACCACAGAGCAACTGAAATTATCAAATAATTGAAAAATTGAGTGTGAAAGCTCAGCTTTGTATCTTACAGAGTTACAGATAAAGAGCCTGTCAAGTCACAGATGCACTGTTCTCTCTTCTAAGGAAAGAACAGCAAATCTCGTGACTTCCCCCCACCCCATAAATTTTACTATTTATTTAAGGCAAGAAAGCTTCCCCCCATCATCTGATCATAGCTGATGATCACACACCTTCTTGAGCCTCAAGGGCTCAACCACCCATAGTTTACCAATACCAGTACAATGTCACTAATGCAAATCTTTTTTGGAACACAGCTAACAATTTTTATAATGGTTCAGATACCAAGTGTCCCAGTTGTCACGAGTCCCAATCTATTAAAAGCACTCCACATATCCACTAGGTTAACTCTGCATTGAAAAATGCCATCACTGTAACCAAGCTGTAAATATCGCTACTGCAAGAACCACTGCTTAGGTTGAAACGTTCATCACTTCTTACATGTTTCTTAGCGGAGGTTTTCAAATAGATTTGAAAGCTGATGTCACCTTCATATATAGCAAATAGTTTTGCCCTAAATCAGCCAGCACCTAAATTTTTACAAGTCCAAGGCCAAAACCAAATGTAAAACAAATGTTACATTACTTAGAATAGAAAGATTATTATGTTCTTCTTTTACAGGGTTAGATATTCCCCAATTAGCAGCTATCCATGCATTACCATTCTGCTACTCTACTTTATTAAAAAATAATAATAAAAAAACCCAACACAAATACCTAGTGTTTACACTTAACCATACACGTTACAGTTACACAAACTGAAACCTCAACACTTCAATAGGTACTGCAAGTGAAGGCTATCTAGAAAGGTCCTAAAATGTATTATTTCAGTCTTGATGATGATTTATCGCAGCTGGTCATCATTATAGCAAGACAACATACTGTTCTCCCTATGAAACACTTGAAAAAATTAAATTTAATCAGCATAATTAATTACTTTATTCTTACACCTAATTTTTGGCTACTTCGACTTCTGTGGCTTGAACTTTGCTTGACACATAAAATAAGCAAAGTATGTGATGGTATTTTACCTCTATTTTCTAGGAAGATGGCGGTATTTATTATTCCTCTTGATCATTATTAGTTCTAGTGGGTTTACAATTTAATCCAGAATTTTAAGACAAGGGTACAAATTCAGTGTATCGTGAAAACATGCATTACCTATTGTGTAACAGAAGTGTGGTTTTAGTTCCAAAGAAAAACCTCCCTGGGGAAAAAAAAAAAAAAGAAAAAAAGGCCTATGTTTGATTAGGTATTAAGAGAATAAAAGCTTGACATCCTTCAGCGGTAATCTTTTTCTTTGCCTGACTACCCCGAACATCCAGAACTAAAACATTTCAACACTCTCTGCAAATACATATGCTTGAAGCTTTAATGTACATCTGTACACAAACGCATTTAGCATTGATGTTTAATATATGTCGAGTCAGTTTGCCATGATGAAAGTAGTTCAAAGTCATTTGCAAAAATAAAGCATTCTGGATTTAGGTTAAAATTGGACTGGTTTTCAAAGTGCTGCAAGTCTGATCAGTTGGGGTTTTTTCTGTACCATATTCTGGGGAATGAACAAGTCCGCACCTAGAACAACATATTGGGGGGGGGGGGGGGGGGGGAAGAAGAAACACCATGCTTTCTAAGACAGTCTACAAACAGTTCTGCATTCTCTCTCTACTATAAGAAACTACACAACTGGAGTAAAATAACCGATGATTAATGTTTTGTTATATTAATAAGATGCTCATTTGTCTGTTCATCAGCATACTCAAACACAAGAAACGTTTAACAATTCAATACATGGGGAAAATATCTAAAAGCCAGCAGACACCATATTTATTCAGAGACACTTGTTTAAACTTCATAGACATGTGGATGGTAGAACATGAAGGATTTTAAAATATTACCCTAACAGCATATGGAAGAAATTCACAGTGGTGAGTTCTGAAACAACTTCTTTCCTCTGCTAGTCTTTAAGATGGAAAAACCCCCTAATCCTAAAAGCACAAACAAACTGCCAGGAGCATCATCCCACCCATAACATAGTTCATCCGTGTCTTGAAGAGAACTCTTTGCTTAAAGATCATATTTGGAAACAGAGAGCTGCTGCCAGCACTTCTGGAAAAAATTAAAACAACTGTCTACACATTTTAACTGCACCCAAAACAACACAGTCTTCTTGCTAATACCTACCAAGTTACTGAAAGAAACTTGTTTAAATGCCAGTGGCTAAAAAGCAGACAACATTAATGGATTTAGATGCAAATACTAAAAAGGAAACAAATCAGGTGGCAACGCACTGTCATTTACTCTCCAAATGGAGACGCTTCTCATTCTGCTACTTCCAAGGTTATTCTCTACTCTTCATGACTCCAGAAAATACCTTCCCAAAAGTACGAAACCACTTGCACTAACGTCACTTTTTATGTAACATAGCTGATTTATTTTTATGAAGTATATTTCTTCAAGAACCTACTTTCTAGTACATAGTCACCATCTATTCATCCCACATTTTTTAAGTCTCTGGATTTCCTCAGCAACCGTTAAAGCTTCGAGTGTTTCTCCAGATGTGATGCATAAGGTGCTGAGAGTTCACCAGGGAAAGATGAAGCAGCAGCATACACATACACACCTGCTGCACAAAATATACTTAAATTCATCTCACCTTCCAGTTCTAGCAACCACCTGAGCAACCAGTTTAAGTAAAACAAAGGTCACCTTGAAAATATCTGTGACTTCCTGAATTCAGCTGTCTTTGATGCATCAACTAGTATTTTCATACACAAAATAAATATCAAGAATACATTACTACAACTCAGTAAACACTATCACATTTGCTATTTGGACCTTCAGAACTCTGTCTCAGCAAAACCACCCAGTTATAAAATTAACTCTCACAGGAGAAAAAAAAAAGGTAAGCTTTGAATACATAGCCAAGGAGAAACTTCTAATACCTCGCCATTTTCCCTAATTGCACTGTAATGCTCTTCAAAGTCTTTTATTTGTATAACCAAATATGCATATACAATTTTCTTAAGTAAAGAAAATTTTTCACAACTGTCAAATACATAAATAATAAATATTATAACATGTTGATGCTTCTGAAGCTTAGAGTCTAGATAGTTTAAGTCCTTCGATGGAAATATTATACAAGAACTACATGAAAAAGTAAAGCATGAGCTGTACAGGAAGGTTAAACTGCACCACGCTATTCAAGACATTCAAATTAAGAAGTGAATTATTACTTTAAATTTTATCCACACGAAAAACTTGACCAGGTGTAGTGACAGATTTAATGTGTGTTACTATGCCATCCTGTCCCACTATCGTCCTGCCCACTCAAGGATGATCTTATTCTGAACCCTGCCTGAGTTTACAACACAACAACTCACGTACTGAATCTTTCTTGTTAGTGCATCCAGTGACCTGCAGGACATTATAGAAACAAAGATGTCAGCTGCTAGTTTAGATCAACCTATGCACTAAAAGCCCAAAATCATATGGGCCATCACAATGGCATCTTCTCAGTCCCATATGTACCACACAAAAACCTCTCTAAAATCATTATTACAGGAGCATCTACTCTTCGCAGAACTGTAAAAAAGTGACTAGCAGCAAAGAACAGAAGTAGGCATGTACCGTTCCAGAAATACAGCTATTTGCGCCAAAACTGGCAGAATTGAATCCTCTGTTGTACAGGACATACAAAATATCTAGGAAGTCAGATGGTTATTTCAATTGCCACCATACAGCTTACTAATCTTTTCATGTTTGAAAACACAAGGCAAAGACAGTGCTTTCAGTGTGGGCTACTTGTGACCTGCTGAACCAAGCAAACTTTCAGGTCAGTATTTAAGACACCTCCAGTATAAATGGAAAGGCTGCCAAGCAAGGGCTCAGCTGAAACCCTCCCATCCACACCCCGAGAAGCACTGGTAGTTGCCATGCCACAACACCAGCAGGAAAGGCTTGGTCCAGCCAGCACGTTAAATGGAACACATGAGTAACATCAGGAAACCCGTCCTCACTACGGTAGAGCATGCCCTGCTTGCCCTAGGGATCCAGGCTTTCAGCCAACACTGGCAGACCCCTGCCCGCTGCAGTGCTACGTGAAACACAGCGTGACCACGTGGGGTTTACTTATTTATTTATTTAAATTATCATTATTCACTTTTATTTTAGAATTTGTTTGGTTTTTTTTTTTTTCCCAGAACAAAAGCGCGCCACAGGATCACAGCACTTGCCTTGCTGAGGACCGCGAGATGCAATGGGCTGGGCTGTCATCATCACTCAACCCTTCATACAAACAGTAATATTCTTCAGCAGAGATTGAAAACGCTTGCCTACAAGCCATCCGCAAAAATAATCACGGACGCCCAAAAAAATTTAAGATATATAGCAACTGCGTGTGAACGAACTGAGAGGCTCTTTACGGCAGCGGGAGCAAACAAATGTTGACTGGCCGCGCTCCCCTCGGGGAGGAGGCGGGAAGGCAGGCCACGCTTCAAGGGCTCCCCCATCTCAGCGCACCGGTTAAATCCCCGCAGGATCCACGACCCCTGCCCGCTGTCACAGACCCCTCAGAGCCCCATGTTCCCGGGGAGAACTACAACTCAGCCGGGCTCCAGGGGCAGCTCCCCCCCCGGAGGCGACGGAGGAAGGAGAGGGGTCTCCCGGCAGCGGGCCGCGGTGCCGTCCCCTTCCCTCAGGCGGTCTGGCGCCCGCTCTGCCCGCCGCGCGCTGGCGAACCTTCCAGCGCGACCGTTAAACGGCGGCGGGCGGGCGCGCGCGCGGCGGCCGCCCTCGTCCCGCCGTTCTCCACAAGGCTCCCCGCCGCACCGGGAGGAGGAAGAGGAGGAGGGAAGGAGTGAGGATGCAGAAACCCCCAGCGGTGCGGCGTGGCGTACCTGGCGGCGCTGCGAGGGGAGCTGCTGGTGCCGTAAGCGGCCCGGGGCGCCGGTCGCGAGAGGGCTCGCCATCGGCTCAGCGGCGCCAAGCCCGGGCGCAGCACCGAGGAGGAGGAGGAAGAAAAGAAGGAGAAGGCGGTCGCCGCCGCCATGTCGCTCCCGGCGGACGGAAGCGCCGCCGCAGCCAAGCGACGAAAGGAGGAGCCAGGGCAAGTAGCGGGCCCGGGGCCGCGACGGGGCGGGGCGCGCTGCTGAGGGACGGGCGGAGGTGCCGGTCGCCGTGAGAGGAACGGCCGGCCTGAGGGGCGAGCGGAGGACGCCGCCCGCCAAAACTGAAGGGGCGGCGGCGGCTCCGGTGAAGGCGAGCCTGTGGGCCCGCCGTCACCACCCGTGTGGTGGCGCGGGGCTGGCAAACCCTGCGGGTTTGTGTGCTGAGAGGGCGAGCGGCACGGCCCCTGCCCACCTCCCCGGCCCCTGCCGCCCTGCGGTGCTTCGGGGGTTGGGGCAGATGGTGCACGAGGCGGTCGTCATTTGCACCCTTTGATTCGTAGGCGCTTCTCTTCCCGCCAAAATGTGGTGTGTGGGCAAAGCCGACACCGGCTCAGAGCCGCACAGACAAGCGTCGATGCCCTTTCTAATTCTCAAGTGCACCCGCGTGTTTTCCTCGTGGGCTTTCTTGCAACTCGTATTAGTGCTTTCTGTCGTGTTTTATGGCAGATTTTTCACTAAAAAGTGTGGAAAAATTTCTCTTTGCAGAGGCAAAGAAGAAAACAAACTGCAATCTGAAATAGCGTGTACAAAGCATGCCAGAATAATAACCGGCAACCTCACCTGCAATCCTGAGCCTACTGACAGTTGGCAAATTCCTTCAGGAAGCTGGCAAAAGCTTGGAAAAGATGCAACAGATTACTGATGCTGCAATTTCTGCTATGGTACTGGCAAATTTTTTGATCAGTTAGGTGTTTGTGTAGGGAACGTGGTTCAGCTGTTCCCACAGACAATGTGCATACTGTTTTTTAATTACTTGTCCTCCTAGAATTTTATTGTCTTCCAGTATTGTAGATATTAGGTAAATCTTCCCCTTTAGGTTGCTATTTTATAAATAGTAGCGACACCAACTTTACACACCATCTAGCATCTATGTACTGCATTAATTATAAAGCTTTTTTAAAAAAGGACACTTACCCAAGATTCATTGACAAAGTTATGTACACCGTCCCTTACTCCCATGATTATTTCTTGTTACTGTCCTGTTCAGAGAAAAATGAACATGTGAGGAGATAGGAAGTCCTGTGAAAATTTACGGTCCTGAGCAGAGAGTATATCTTTAAGATAGAGCAAAGATCTTCAAATGCTAATCTATCCTATCCAGCTTCTAAAGAACTGAAGATGATGAATGTAAATTGAATATTTAAGCTCATTTATATAAGATCTAGCCATTTTTGGAATGCTGTTTTTTTTAGGACTCTTGTATTGCTGGTTCTGTAAAAACAAAGATGTTCAAATACGGATAGACCGACACTTTAGAATTGCAAGTAATCCTACAAAAGGCAGTAAGTTATTTGAAGGGGCTATATATATATATCTCGCAAAGAATAGGCAAGATATAAAAAGAAAGAAAAGCTGAAGAGAATAACAGAAAACACAATGGGCAAATGAAAAAAATATCAGCAGTCCTAAAAATTGGTATTACAGAGAAGACAATTCCATCAAAAGTGTTTTTTTTGTCTAGGATGAAAAATGTCCACTCGTTTTTTTTTTAGGCGAGGTTTGTATACTTGACTACAAAACTTCAAATTGCTGTTGTTAAAATTTTCCACAGATGGAACGTCCACCACAGATCTTTCTGCCAAATTTGTACACTAGAAAAAAGCAGTTGTATTAAAAATGCTTTTGTTGAAATTTGCTATGCAGATTGTGACTGAAGAATTGCTTTACTTCAAAGGTACATCAGTTACAAAATGTTGGACAAACATAGGCAAGCATATTCTTACAGTCAGTGATGCTGAACATAAAAAAAAAAAAGTTACCCATTATCTTTTATGCAAACTCACCTTTTGTATCAGTTAGATTCCTGCTATTCATACTGACCCCTACAGACAAATAAAAACAGGTTTTCAGTAACATGAGTAATATGAAACCTTTTTTCTTGACCTCAGTTAACTGCTTATGTTTCAGATTCCATTCAAGCTTGGAACTTAAATATCTCAGCTTTTAAAAAAAGCAAAACACCACAACATTTTAAAATAACTTTCACACCAATCAAGTTGCACCTTACTGTGGCAACCTCAAGTTTGACCCTGAAGCTACATGTAGTGATGCACATATGAAAAATGTCAGTCATTCACACCAAAATAATATACCACCTTTTCGTATCATTCCTGAAAAAAAATCTGAAATCTCACCACTGCTATAATAACAATATTTATAATTAACAGTTTGCAGAGCATAGCCTACAAAAAATGACCACATATTGCTCAAGATCTGTGAAGTACATTATATAGAACTTCTTATGAAAATACTACAATAATAAATAACAGTATGCATATGAGCCACAAAAATGCACTGGTGAAGTTGGTACAAAGGGTAAAGCTGAAAATATGCAATTTGGTTTGCATAACAGTTAAAGCAGAGTTAGGCATTGACAGCTATGAAGGAGGTGGGTATTCTTAGCAGGTTGTTTCAGAGTCTGTTACACTTGGAGTATTTTCATGTGCATATGATGAAGGACTATAGTTATAAAACACTGTCTTGGGCATTAACAAGCCCATCAACTTAAAATTATCTCTTAATAATTATTTGTGTGTGAAGAGGAAGTCAAACATGGTTGGTTGGTAAGAAGTGGTGGTCTCTCATCTTGTGAAAAGCTGTATCAGGAAATGTTGCTTTACAAAAAATTTTAGTGAGTAATTTCTTTCTGTATCCTGGAGGACATTATGCCTTTCTGTCCACTCTCCACTTTTTTCTTCTCTGTTTTGCCTTCCCATCTGCTGGATGGTGTACATTTGTATGAGACAAAGAGGTTGAGAAGAAAGGTGAACCATGTCATATTTTGCAGTCTTAGTTTAAGGAAAAAATGAATCTTAGTTTAGGAAAAAAAACAGTTAGAGAAGAACTCAGGTTAAGTAAAAAACTTCTTACACTTGGGAAGCCTTGTATTTTAAGAAAATTTATTTGCTGACTTTTTTTTACTTTCTAGTAGTCCTACACCCACCCAACCCGCAGCCTCTATTTTTGAAGGACAACAGTATTGGGGATGAACCTAGTATTCAGGACAAACATGTTACCGTTTTTTAAAAAACCCTGCTCAAGATCACGTGATCTGGCACTTTCAGCACCTGCTGCAGAGTCTGCTTTCTAACAGCAACAAACCGTATAAAACCTGGGCCCTGACAGCAGAATATTGGGAATTTTTGGAATGTGAGCAAAAGTGAGAGTCATGGCTATTGCTGGAGACAGAAAAGATACTAAAGGAGAAAGATGTGTTACCGATTTATTTAACAGATACGTATTTTGCACCTTGGTCCAACATCACTCAACTTCCATTCAGAAGTGCACTGTTCACGACGGGGAAAAGAAGGCAGTACGGAACATCGCTTGAAGCCTGAAGGGTTTTCCTTCATCAGCATGTTCTGGGTGGTATCTGTGTGTGCATGTGTGTTCCTATGTGCCGTGACTGGCTTAGAGTGCGCATCAACAATCCGGGCTGTGCCTTCACCTCATGTTTATATAGAAAATCTGTATTAGGATAGTTACCGAGGCAAGTGTTTGCCTTCCTTGCTTGGCAATGCCAGAGGGGAAGCTAGTCACCAGGAGGCACTCATCCCACACGTAAGTCTTGCCTGACAGCAATCCTTCCTGCTGCTGTCTTCATAAACACACTAATTGGGATGCCAGAGTTCGGTGTGAATGTCGTGATGATCATTAGTGATGGCCTTAACTACATCTCTTGCTACATAGTCATTATTCTGAATGTAAAATAAGATCCTCCAGTCACTTCACTCGTTTTAATATCTTATTTTCCCTTAGGACCTGCTCCCGGATGATGGTGGCAGGGAAATGGGAGACAAACAGGAGCGCAAGTTCTGTTTGCCGTAGCCATCAGCTGAAATAGCAAACACATATTAAATTGTTTTGTAGGAAATGAAAGAGAACTAGACTCAAGATGGAAGTTCATATTTAGGATCTTTAAGACAAAGATAGACTTCAAAGCACAGGCAATCTTTTAAAAACTCTTTTCTTATGCTTTTCATGCAACTATTGGGAGTCCTCAGGCTACCAGTCAACACCATATGTTTAGAAAAGTCTTGGCTCCAATATGCAGCTTTAAGGCATGAACTCAAGAAGTAAATACCCAGCCAAGTCTTGTTTAATGAGAGTTTTTAATCTTAGTTATTTTGGCAACACTTTTGTGGTGAATAGGGTGAAATTGTGGTGAATGGGGTGAAATCCAGTTGGCGGTGGGTCACAAGTGATGTTCCCCAGGGCTCGGTGTTGGGCCCTGTTATGTTTAATATCTTTATCAATGATTTGGATGAGGGGATTGAGTGCACCCTCAGCAAGTTTGCAGACAACACCAAGTTGGGAGGCAGGGTCGATCTGCTTGAGGGTAGGGAGGCTCTACAGAGAGATCTGGACAGGCTGGATCCATGGGCCGGGGCCAACTGTATGAAGTTCAACGAGGCCGAGTGCCGGGTCCTGTGCTTTGGTCACGGCGACCCCATGCAGCGCTACAGGCTTGGGGAAGAGTGGCTGGAAAGCTGCCCGGCAGAGAAAGACCTGGGGGTGCTGGTCGACAGCCAGCTGACTATGAGCCAGCGGTGTGCCCAGGTGGCCAAGAAGGCCACTTTGACTTTTTCATTGTTTTTCATTATTAGTCAAACCAAGTAGTCTGTTTGAATTGCAAGGAATGTAAAATGTGCTGTAAATTTAAGCAGATTCTACTCAAACTGCATCATTTCCCTGTGCAGTTTAGATCAGTTAAATTTGTAATAGGTGTATTTGCTCTGCCACAACTCTTCTTGAGTACTGTGTCTCATTACAGAACTCTGCATGAGTGAAAATGAGGTATCTAGTTGGTGCTTGAGCTCTTTGCTATGAGTAGAACAGCAGGGAACATGATTTTCAGCCTGGGGAAGCTTCTCTTAAGCTTGATTGACATATCTTAATTGCATTTATGTTCTCTCTTAGGTTATTTTAAAATAATCCTTAAGAATTATAAACATTGCCAAGACTTTTAGCATGTAGTTTAATCACACATTACAAATTATGTTTGATAAAGGGATCTTCCTGTGGATCTTATGTTAAAGATTATTCTATTAAAAAAAGAAAACCACAAATGAAAATTATTTTTCTGATAACATACAGCAGCAAAACATAAACCTGGAATTTTATGTTGCTTTAAATTTGATATGCAGATACAATTAGCACTGCTACTGAAGGCAACAGTCTATGAATTTAAAACAAAGTAAATCTACACTGAAGTTCACAGCAAACCCATACTAGTTATCGTCATTCTTGTCACTTGCCAAACCTTCGGCTGTCTTTGTTTTTGGTAGATCTACTCACTAGATGAGTACAATTTTTGGTAAAACACTCATTTTTAGAAAATCCCAGAAAGTAACTTCTCTCCAGTTCATTCACATAACTAAAAAAACCTGGAAATTACATAAAGTCAGGTCACAATTTTCAGTATGGTTTTCATGTTAAAAATTCAGAAAAGACGTTGTATCACTAATATTATCTACATCAGACTCGCGAATATTATCTATATCAGACTCTCTAAGCTCGTGGCATTTTCTTTATTGAAAATACGTGTATTGTCCCAAATCTTCCTGAAAATTAAGTCGACTCCAAAATGGCTGTCATCTACATATTACAGTTGCTATTCCCTTATATATCTTCACAATTTCACCATCCTTCTTTTTGGGGAGTTAGAGACGTAGCAGTAGTAATGTGCCACTGGTGCAAAGTTCCCATCTTTTCATATCTGGTTTCGGGTTTTTTATGACACAAAGTTTCTGTTCAGTAGAGAGTTGAAATTTGCTACCTTTCCATTGCTGACTTTTTTGTTCTGTGTTTTTTATTTCAGGCAAGGGCAGATGGTTCCTATTCAAGTTTTGATTCTGGAGGCTGAAGAGGTGTTTCGTTCTGATTGAACGGTGGAATGCTGGCATTTATGGCTGAGGTGAGCAGCTGATTGAACGTTATGAGCAGGGCCGTAAAGGGTTGAAAATCACCTCAGGAAAAGCTACAAATACCATGGTGGGCTGGGGTTGGGGAAGGACACAGGTGATGTGCGTTGGGTTGCTCTGAGCACTCCTCTTTTTGGAAGACACCTTTACGTGGTGATGAGGGCTGGTAAATTAGTATCCAGGGCCTAAGGGATTTGGGTGTGTCACTGTTGGAAAGCCTGTGTGCTGGCAGCCATCTAGGATCAGCAGGAAAATTAGAGAAGAAATGCTTAAATGAATCTATGATCTTGGGTCTTGTCTATTGGTGACAAGGGCATGGGAGAAAACTTAGAAAGAAATGTCTCAAAATATTCTAGTTTAAGTGTGGAAAGAAAAAGGGTCCATTTTACGTGATGGTGTAGTAGTAAAAAATTTAGTTTAATACCCTTATGATGAGGAGTGCAGTGTTCCTGGAAAGCAGAAGGTGCTGGTCAAAGTAAAAGTTAGAAAAGTCTGGTATGTTACATGAACACAATTTGACAAAGAATATATAGGCCATTTAAAAGGAAGTCCATGTTCAATGCATTTCTCTGGATCCAAATTTGTTTGCTTTCCCTGTAGTTTTTAAGAACTTGATTAACACAATTATATTTTCCTTGCTGTGCAAACTGGACACTTTGCAACTTTAATTTGGATTTAATTATAGATGGTATTTACAGGTAGTATTGAATGAGGAAGAGAGGACTGGCAAGCTTGTTGAAATAGTAATTGCTGTGGGGTTTTTTATATTTATTGTCTGGATATTACAGAAACTGTTATTCTGGAAACTGACAGGAAATCAGCATTTCATTGAAAGGTCACTAATATAATAGAATTTATAGAAGTATATATGCAAGACATCCTAAAAATTTGTATTGGAGATAACAATCTATTGAAGAGAAGCATCAAATGTAGGTACCAAGTACAGCATCTTAACTGAGATTACATATTTAGTGTGGGTGTCAGAAGTGAAGCTGTGCTGCTAGCAGGTAAGAGCATGACGGAAATTCTGGGCTGAGGTGAAAAGTCAGATTTGTGCTGACACACAAGTCAGGAATGATAAGGACAAATTTATCTTTAGGATAAATTTCTTAAGTCAGTTAGTGAGTTTTATTTATGCTACCAGGTGTTTCACATAGAAAACCTGTATGTTATTTCTTTTTTGTGCCAAGTCATTTCTGCACAGAGTGTAAGAACCTGCTTTTTATTTAGCCTGACTGTGGAAACCCCTTGAAATACAGCACTTCACTGACAATGCGTTCAGCTACTTTATTCAAATAGTACTGGCAAAAAAAACCCCAAACCCTGTAATAATTGTTGCTAACTTGGCAAGTGAGTTACTGAATGCACTCTTTCTGTGTGGACGAGGATAGTAAACTCATATCCGTGGAGCAAGATGCTTGCCTGTGTCTTTGCTGAAGTCGGTGTTCCTCTGTTTTTAATGCTAAATGGAGTATACTTTTCAAGAAACTCTCCTGGCTTCCCGTGGAGGTCATTGCAAAGAACTGACATGTTATTCAGATGGTAATAGTCATCATTTTTGAGTACGCTTGTAGAGTAAGCAATTTCTAATTTCTCCATGAAAGCATTCTGCTTCCACAGTCTGCAGCTATGGCTAAAAAAGCAATTTCCTAGCCATTTCTCTAAATATCTTATAAATGTTTTCAGTTCATCAAGTTTATTATAATACAGCACAAAGGCTATTATGCTAATCACTCAAGCTGGAACTTTACATGGAAACCGTCTTTCCTGTTCCATTTTTTCCGCCAAGAAAAATAGTAGCAAGGGCTAAATCCAGTTTTAAGTTGCAACAATAGGCTTAATATGACTATGTACATTTGACGATCTATAGGCATTTATCTGAAGCTCCTAGGGTACTGTCACACTTAACTTTCTTCATGCTTAGTATTTTGAGAATTTCAAAGAACTGATGACAAAAAGTCCTAAGTCACATGAGGACTTTAAAAAAAATGAGAGGCTTTTGATGTGTCTTGTTTTACTAGCATTTCTTGTTGGGCAATATGCTTCCATGCTGAAAATTGGGTGGGAGACAAAAATCCAGAGTTGCACAAGAAGGTATTTCCATTGCTGTTTTAGTAGATAAACTTGCATCTGAAGAAAAACATATGACATAGAGCAAGAGGGAAGAATTGTAGCAGTCTTCACTGATCCACAGTTTTCAAAAATAACATATAAAATAGGCATCTGTTCCAGGAGGTAAATTATGTCTTTCGGCTCTGGAGGGAAACTGGTTCTTGTCAGTCTTTTAGTCCCAGTCTTCGCTGTGCACTGGGCAGTGAAGGTGAAAATTCTGCCTTGGAGACTTGGGATTTTGCAGATACCAGCTGCTCTGGTCAAGTGAAGCCAAATATAGCTCTCTCTGGAATCCATGCTCTTCCCGAGACAGACGTTGATGGTGGTTTCTGATAGACACCATCCCCTGGAGGAAAACTATTATGTGTGAAGATGCACTCAAGTCTGTTGAGTGGTGGCCAGTGCAGGCAGGAGTTTCTCAAGGTTGTGGAGAGGGAGGAGTAATTTTGGGTCACCTATAAATGGCAGGAAGGGAATGGTGGGAGGGAAAGGGAAGAACATGTTTCATACTACCTATCCACGGGTGTGTTTTGGCACTGCCAAGGTCGGGGATGGAGGTTGCGTACCTACATCAACTCCCTAGTGCCGGTGAAGGATACAGTTATTTATATACCTTAGTTTGCTCTGTCCTGGTTCATCAAAATGCAGAGTGCTTTTTTGTTGCAATGCAGTAAGACACCACTTATCCGTGTGCCTGTTTTCCACAAGAGAGATGAGGAGGGTAGGGGATAAATCCAACTTCTCCTAATAGTGGTAGACTGCAGACTAAAATACACATGACTTTCATAAGAACAGCCATTCCAGATGAGACGGAAGATCCATCTATCCCAGCTTCCTGTCCTGGATGCTAGCCAAAAACTTACTTCTAGGAAAGAAGACATGAATGGACTGGGCACGTAGCACTAGTTTCCCAGAATTGCTCCTGTACTGTCAGTGATTTGTGCTTCGTGGACTGCCTGAGCTAGGCAACAGTCTTGCCATATGTCTGCACGTTATCCATAGGAGACTCTTGTAAGCTCCTAATATTTACAACATCCTTTGCTATGACTTAGCTACAAGTTATGCGATTAACGACCTTCCTTTGGTTTCCAGCCTGTTCGCTGCAGTCAGGCAGCTGACCATGTCTGTGCAATCCTGAGGCATTGACACACAAGAGATGAAATGTGGGTCACTTGATATAGTGGCTTTTTCAGTATAAATATCTTCGTGTAGCGTTGCTCTAAATAGGATGCACTTCCTTCTCCAGTGTGTTCGCAGTGTCACAATGCTCTCCCAGGAGAGCCTTATTTGTCACTCTAACCTAAAGTGCTGGATTTTGGGCCTTTCTGTCCCTCATGCTATAAACCAAGAGGACATTCATCCCTCTGGCATGCCCTGTAAATCCACGTGGAAGAATTTATCTGTATTACACCCCAAATAGTTTTAAGCAAACCACTCAAGGGCAAACCAAATGAGAAATAAGTAAATAGCACAAGGAGTGGGAGCATATATTATATTTCATAACTGTTTCTGTATTGCCGTACTTGTCATAACTACATAACACCATACATGAACATATCAGGATTCAGTGGATGTGGTAACGATGCAACTGGCACTGATCAGGTAGAGTAGTGGGGCCTGTTCTGTTTTATTATGTCTGTTTAACCTAGAGTGTGTGTAGTTGGTGTGACAGCTATGTCTGCTGAATGTTTTGTGCATGAATCGATCCACTTTGTAGCAGACAAATGGGACAGAATACGAAACTGATCCTGTTAACATTATAAAGAAGTCCTCTGATTACATTTCTGTGTAATAATGTTCAAATATTAATATGCTGAGGAAGCGGGTTCTTCCTTTTTGCTGCTGAAGTGTTTTTATCTAGTGCAGAGGCTGTGAAAGGGGTAGTCCTAGGCAGCTCTTTGCCTGTGTATCCTCTCATGCCAGTGTCAGTCAGATGTGCTGCATTTGGATTGAGGAAAGGCTGATTTTGAATGAACTGTGAAGTAGTTCTTCTAGCTATTCAGCATGAGGAGCTTTCCTTAATGCCCGTCCAGTCCTGATTCTGACTCTGATGTAGGTTCAAAATGCAGGGGGCCTGTTAAATTTTAAAGAGGGTTTGTCACTTTAGCCAAGGTTTGAAGTGACATGCCTGAATATTAGCTCTCACATGATTCTTAAGACTTTGGAAAGAACTGATCCATGCTCAGCTCTTTGGAAAACATTGGTGTTATTCATAGGACCCAATATTGTACTCTAGGGCTGTACCTCTGTCCTCACCTCAGTGTTGTAGGTGCACGTGGAGCAGAAAGGGTAATCAAGCTGTGGTTCTGAATATAAACTGTCGTGGTTTTAGTTTAAATAATGATTTCCTAATCAATAGCAGCCTGTAATCTGACAATGTTATTAATAGATGCCATTTAATAGACAGCTGATATTGAAATATGTGAACTGTACAGTGCTATTGACTTAATCACTGCCTGTGTGTGAAGAAAGATTTGTGAGATGATGCGTAAAACTTATGCCAGGATACTTTGTTGCTGCTACAAACTTATAAAGTATGAATGTCAAGGATAAATATGGTTGTTGAGGCAAAAGTTAAGAACATAAGTCATGTAAGCATGTTCTGTTTCTAAGTTTGAGTCTCAGTGTGAGGTAGAAAATAGAATTTTGGATTTTTTTTTTAATTTTTTTTTTTAATTACAAGGGATGTTGACAAATTATTTGACTGTATTTGGATGTAAGCAGTTACGTGAATCTTTTACTTTGCTGACTGTGGTTACCGGCTTATGTGGGTGGGAATAATCCATTAAACACAGCAGGGAACTTGCTGGAGAGACTGGCTGAACTCCTTAAAGACTGTTGCTGCCATACAGAGAAAGAGTTAACCGTACTATTAAGGTCAACCATGTGTTTGATGCCATTTGTGGCCTTAAATACAAAGTGCTGGGGTTTTCACAGTTGAGGCCCAATAACACTAAGAAATATGAACTGTAATGGTAAATTTTGGGCAAGGTAGTATGTCGGGGTAGATTAACTAAAGTCAGTGGAATTCATATTCATAAAAGTTAATAAGTTTGCATTAAAAAATAACGAACAGGCACATTTACGTGGGTGTGCATTCTCTGTGTGATTTTAAAATATTACTTGTGGAGAGAACTGTTTATAAAATGAGCCATTTATTTTAAATCCCTGAGAATGAATTAGAAACATTCTGAAATTTCTGACCTAATTTACACAGTCTTACCACAGTGGGTATTTCGAAAAAACACAGGTATTGATCATCTAAAGAATGTTCAGCTCCAGCCAGCTATGCTATAACTGGGTGCACTTTTCTTAATATTCTAAAACTTGTTTGTTTCGTTATCCATGACTTTGACCCTGAACACCTGAGTTTTCTGTTCAGTGCACGTGTATAATACAGGTTTAAACCATTAACATGCAACTGCAAACTTGGGCTTACTTAGAATAGCTACCCCGCAAGCTAGTTAGATAAGAATTCACCATTCAATTTTACTTCTAATTTCCTGACAGATTGCAGAAAAAAAATGTTCGGGTCACACTGATTAAGCTAATTAAGAATATCAGTTGACCTCTGTCCCTAGAATTTCATGAAGATGGCTCCAGCCATGTCATTGCCTGGGGGGGCTTAGCTGGCATATCTGTATTAGCTAGGGGGACAACAGCATTGCCGTGCCTGTTCTTGTTCGTACCTCAGCCTTCTGACCTGTGCCCGTCTTCTGGATCTCAAGGAGCAGCTGAGAATGTCATTGCCCACTAGCTCTGCCACCAGAAGGTATGGTAGGTCTTTTCATCGACTTCAGGTTACACTAGCAGTATGATTTTAAATCACCTTCTTCAGCCTTGCCAACTTTTTGGTAGTGACACAGCTTTGAATAATGGGCTGTCAAAGCTACTTGCAAAATGCTTTCAGTTTCATCTTGAGAAGGCAAGGGCAGACACAACTGCACCACAAGGCAGTTCTAGCAGCATAATTATGGGGGTATAAGCCCTAACATGCAGACAAGCTTTTAACTAGAGGGCTTCCAGTAAGTGAGGTAGATGTGCCAGAAGAAAAAAATGCTCCTTGCGGATCTGCATTCTTCGCTGTGCAGCTTTCCAGGGTAGCCTTCTAGCAGGATGCAAGCAGTGCAATGTTGGCACTGTCATGCTCGAGTGAACCCCTTCATCAAAGATGCAACTTTCCTGACAACACAGGGTTCCTTGTCTTGGACAGTTCCTGGTATAAAATAAGCTTTCTTGGGAGAAAGGATGCTTTTTAGAAAATCTGCTTTCACATTATGATTTGAGTTACATAGCTGTGTTCCTAACTGACTTAACATTTTTTTACCATTCTGAATATAGATAAAACTTAATGTTTGCTGATATGGAAAAAAAGTCCCTTCCCCTTCCCAGCCCTGCTAAAACCTTAAGATTTCTTATGCTACGCTTTTGTATATGTTTTAGCAGTAGGAAGGAAATCAATCTGAATTGCAGCTGTGTCAGCTGACCTGAATGTCAGGCAAAGGGGTTTATGCAGCTGTAAAGATTAGAATAATATTGGTATGATTTATTCTGCTCTATATCAACCAGAAAGGAAATATATTCTTAGCGTCTGAAATAATGAGATATTTACAACATGATTTTTTCTTCCCTTAATTCGAAGCATAAGTGCTCTGTCAATACAGCAGTCTTGTGTACCAGATGTCACATCCCCAGTCTTGTTCCTGGCCCTGTCTGTAGTGCCTGTGGTGCCCTGGTCCCTTCTAGGAGGGAATAAAATAATTGGTTTCATTTATTGTTTGTACTTGAGTTCTAACAATGTATTTACAGGTTTTTAATTTCCCTGTAGGTGCTTGGGCAGAACATGATAACTATTTTTCTAAGCTGTTAGCCATTATGTAGAATTTTAATGATTCTGGCCCTCTTCGAATTGATACCCTTCAAGAGGATTATCTAAAGCTTCAGACAGCAGCACCCTGAAATGCTGAGACAACGTAAGGTTTTCATGGTACAGTTAGTAAATCTCATTAAGTTCCAAAAAGATGCTGAACTTTAATGTCCACATCTAATAGTGCTGTAAAAATACTACTTTTTTGAAAGGGACACTTTGCTTGTCTGAACAGGGAAACGTGAAGCCAAACTAGAATGGTATAACTGTAATATTAATAATTGTATTGGTGTTACAGTAGATCTGAACACTGGCCTTTTCTTACTTGCAAAGTGGTGAGAATGAACTGGAACAAGTCATTCATATTTCAGAATAAGTGCCCTCGGCAAGTTTTACCACCAAATACTACTCATATCTTAAATTCATAACCTATGAACTCTCTTAGCCATGTAGATTCTACTGGCTTCTAGTATGACTTAGACATTTACATGCTTACATCACTTCTGAAAATGGCATTTACTCTAGGAAATGTTTGAGGATATTTGGAACCTTTTCTCTCAAATCACCATTATTTTTCACCTTCATTCCCTGATCCGTCTTCTTGCTAAGTTGTTTTTTTTTCTAAGTAGGTTTTTAAGATGTGTCAGCTCTCATACTGTTCATTTCAATCTTTCTCATTTTTCATCTAACCACAGCATTAGCAGAGGGATGGGGGGGGGGCGGTACTTGTACTTTTGGATAAAACAACGCATCTGTCATTGAAAAGATAGATTCATAGAATGGTTTTGGTTGGAAGGGACCTTAAAGATCATCTAGTTCCAACCCCATCATCTAGTTCCAACCCCAGGATGTGACTAAAACTTTCCATACATAAAAAACTTCCAGAATGAGCATGGAGACACTTTAATCTCAATTATTTGTCTAAGAGCACTCCCACAGAAAAGTAGAATTTAAGGAGAGATGACAGTCAAGCTTGATCATAATGTGCTACCCAGTTCCTGCCCAGCAGTGAGTTTAAGGTATATAATACCTTCCTACCATTGCAATATACTATTATTCATATGCCATGGAGGGAAAATGTTGCGAGTAGTTAAGAGATGATGACTACTAAGTGGGGTGTGTCTTTGGAAAAACCCTGAAATGAAAAATTGCTGTTGCACAGAAGTAGAGAGAACTGGTATTTTCCACAGTTCAGTAAGCTATTCATAGTAAATACTAATGAGTTCATCCACAGGACAAGTACTTAGATATATGGCAGTCAGGAGGCAAAAACATCTGCAGGGTACGTTCACCTGTAGTATAACTCTATTGGCTGCAGTGCAGCGACTTCTAGGCTGAACTTTTCTGTTTAATATGAAGTTTGAGACTATTTTCTAATGATGCCGGTGTAACTTTTCACACCTTGTGACTGACATATGTAATACTTCAGGTGGAGCGGGACAGAAAGTCACTGGAAAAGTAGGCAAATAATTCAGATCATCGGAAAAATCCCATGAGATTTAAGGAATCTGAAATTGCAATCTTTGACGTAGCACCCCTACTGAAGAAGAGCTCTAGGGAAGTCTTTCTCATTAGCACCAGGTGCCCACCCTTTAACTACCCAACTTTCCTTCACAGGTTTTGAAAACAAGCTGATGATATAGAAAAGATTGTTCAAACAGCAAAGGCTTATTGCTATTTTGTATGGAAGAGAGTGCTAAACTACAGTTCTGGCACAGAACAAAAAGGGCAAGGTTTTGCTATAGTGCAACCCAGATGCAATCCTTCTGCTAGAAAAGCTTGTGTGTCAAACAGAGTAAAAATAAAAATAAATGAGAACAGAAGTTTGGTATAAATGTACATCTTGTTGTGTGCTTTTTTGTATTTCTCAGTGAGAACTGTTTTTACCATTCCCCCTGCTGGAGGGTATGAAAAAATCCAATGGAAGAGGTTTCTCTTCCATTTAGTCTGAACGAATTGTTAAAGAGCACATGTTTGCCTATAAAATTTTCTAATCATACTACCACTATGCTCTATTTTGTTGACAAGAGAAGATTTTTGTGTCTGTAGGAAAGATTCCTGAATGTGGCAATTTGCTGATTTAAAGAACTGGGAGGACAATCCTTCAACAGTGTTGGCTTTAGAAGGGAGGAGACCTTGGTCACAGTTCTGGGATATTTATGACATCAGTTTCCTCATCGTTAAGCCGGGGGTGATAATATGTCATTACCTCCTGTAGACTGTAGACTCACTTCCTTAGTGAAGAAGGCTCTAAAGTTAAGAAAAGTATTTTTTTGCTCTCAAACATCCATGTGGCACTCCGTCGTTGTACTAATGTGACAGAGTGAAATGTGGCCTGCAGTACACAGTGTATTGAGAGTGTTGGTCTTGTAGTGCATCCTGAGATTTCTGTCAAAAAAAATACAAAACTCTACTGAACAGTTAAATAACCTAGGTATTTTCACTATATAAGGAAATATAAAAGTGGCATGATGAAGGCTTTGTGGTCCATGTACATACTTCTCCCACATAAAGTAGTTGGTCTAATAAAGGTTTTATCATTATGAGTAAGTCTAATGAAGATATTATCATTACCGAGAAATCGTGTCTTGCTGACCAATGGCTATTAGCTCCCTTGTGGCTTAGACAGAAGCGCTGGACAGAAGTGGCAGTTTCAAACTCCAAGTGCTGGTATTCAAAATATCAAAATGGCTAAAAAAAATTTACATTTCTTTTCTGATTTTGACTCTGTATATGATTGAAGAATAACCTGCGTCTTCACCATTTTAATTTAATACTGAAAATAGGCTATTTTTATTTAGTGTGCCACAAGCCTCACAGGTGAGTTTTTATGAGTATACTATTTTCCTTGCAGTGAATTAGTATTTCCCACATAATTTCCTACATCTGGCATCAGAATAGCACATTTCCTTCTGACATACGATGACATGGGTAATAATTTAGAGTGCCAAAATTAAATGCTGCAATGAATCAGGCCAGCACGGACAGGTGCAGGAAGATTCCACACCCTCTAAGGAATCTTTACTCTTTCATTATTTTCCAGATTTCCTTTTTGTTTCCTCATCCTTCTTTCTCTTCCTTTTAGTCTTAGACAAGTCCAGCTGCTTTCCCCTTTGGATCAGTTTTTCTCATTAATCTCCTCTTCAGCTGTTCTAAGAGACTATTCATAGCAGCTCTTTCTGTAGAACCTGTATTATCTGAGCTGGGAAGTAACATGTACCTGGGAAGTAGAGCACCCTAGGGTTAGAGGCCTCATGTGAAGCCTGTGGAAGGAGGCAACAAGGCTACAATTAACTTTGTTAGGGTTTTGATCTAAAGATTTAGAAAGGGCTTTTAATGCAGAATTATTGGTGCTTTCATTCTCATTAACTGGATCCATTTCAGAATGCTGACCTGATTCCTTCACAGATAGCTCAAAACCTTTGCAGTAAACACACTAAGCCTTTTGAATGCAGAAGTCTCCTAGTGACCACTTAATCCTGTTTTTCACAGAACAATTTCTCCCGTAATTCACCGAGAAGGAATCATAAAGCAGCTCACCCTATCAAAAACTTGAGATATCCAAAGGTGGCACAGATTGCAACAACAATAAGGATGCAGCATCCTGTATGTGGCTTTACTAAGCACATTTCAGCTGGTCTGGTCTGAATGTCATCTCACCCTGGTGCTATGCACTCATTGGCATGCTCCCACAGCAATGCCTAGTGTGGTGGCCAGTCTTACATAAACTTGGCATTAGGAACAAGAAGAAGAATACTGGGCCAAGAAGTGCAAAATTCAGACTCTGCGGCTACGTTCCTGTAAAAAGTTGCGGCAGTGCATGATTGAAGCTGTATTTCAGGCTCCTAAATAGCCCTGTTGGCAGTGTGATATAATGTATGTTGGCACCATTTAGTGTCTGTGTTAGCAAGTGTCCGAGGAGCTGTGGCTGATTGTTTTCATTCACCACACCAATTTACTCAGCATGAGTATTACCTCATAACTTGGCCTTGGTTTTTGGTGGTTTCAGCTCAGTGGCAACATTATTACATTACTCAGAATGTGCAGATGGAAAAGATGCACTGAGATGGTGAGTGTCTGAATGAGGACAATTTGTTTCATATTTATCATTGGCTTTTTATAACCCTGGATCAAGAAAATGCTTCATGAGAGGTTACAATTGTGCACATACACACGTCAAGATGGGCAAAGCTTCCCAGGAAAGACTGAATATAGCACTGCTATACCATGTTGGAATCCATAATGACGAGCAATTTTTTTATTGCGATTGCCAATTGATTACTTTGGGAAATCACAGTGATGAAGAATTCTCTTTATCTGATTTGAAAATTCTTATTTGCTGTTTTTGAAAAAAAACCCAAACGAACCAAAGCAAAACAAAAAACCACCAGCTACTGTGTTCTGCTTGAAAATATTTGTCCTTAGGAAAGATTTTTATTTCCTCCCCCACTCAAGATGGAGAAGAATGTTTTTAAATGTCAGTGCAAGCATACAGTGACAAAACTATTTTTTCAAATCACTTCAAAATTGACTAAAAAGAGAAGAAAGTCTACCTGTGATGCTTTTATCACCTGAATTTTTTGTGTTTAAAGGGACTGACCTTTAATTAGATATCTCCTGTCTGCTACTACTGCAAGCACAATATAACTGCCTGGGGAAAGCCCTCTTCACTGACTCCCGGGAAGGGAGGGCAAAGCAACAGGTCATCAAGTGCTGAGTCCTCATTCACTGATAAATTAACACTGATAAGTGCGCATGTTAATCAGATAAATCATATTAAATTGGGTGGTGGTTCCAGGAACGAGGAAACCCAATTCAAATCAGTGGAAGAGGTTTCTGAAAGTGTAAGTTTTCTGTAGTTTACTGGACATGACCAATTCAAGCACCAGTTCTAATATGGTTCTGATATGCAGTGATGGTGTAATCTTTCAAGACTGTAGTTACTCTTCCTTGTCATGCTGTGAAGTTTCTAAATCATCCTTCGACAGTGGAAATGACAGTTTCCTTTTTTTCATGCTGACATTGCTATTCCTGTAGGATATGAAATCAGCAGCATGAGGATCAGAAGATTGACTCAGCACGCTTTGTGAAACAAACTGCTCTGTTTTAGTGCTGCCTCCATTTAATTTGGTGTATAGGTGTCGTGGTTTAACCCCAGCCAGCAACTAAGCACCACGCAGCCGCTCACTCACTCCCCCCCATCCAGTGGGATGGGGGAGAAAATCGGGAAAAGAAGTAAAACTCCTGGGTTGAGATAAGAACGGTTTAATAGAACAGAAAAGAAGAAACTAATAATGATAATGATAACACTAATAAAATGACAACAGTAGTAATAAAAGGATTGGAATGTACAAATGATGCGCAGGGCAATTGCTCACCACCCGCCGACTGACACCCAGCCAGTCCCTGAGCGGCGATTCCCCACCCCGCCCCTTCCCAGTTGCTAAACTAGATGGGATGTCACATGGTATGGAATACACTGTTGGCCAGTTTGGGTCAGGTGCCCTGGCTGGGCATGAGAAGCTGAAAAATCCTTGACTCTAGTCTAAACACTACTGAGCAACAACTGAAAACATCAGTGTTATCAACATTCTTCACATACTGAACTCAAAACATAGCACTGTACCAGCTACTAGGAAGACAGTTAACTCTATCCCAGCTGAAACCAGGACAATAGGGGAGATTTCTTCAGCTGCTCACAAAACACAAGCCCACAGAGGTCTTATTTTGTATCCTGGAAAGGCCATGACATTTCAGGGCCTTAGGACAAAAGAGCGTTAACAACAGCTGCTCCACGTCTCATTACAGGTTCATCTAGAACAGTATCTTGATGCTCATGGTGACCAATAAAGAATGCTTGGGGAAGCATAGCAAAAACATATAGATACTTCCTGCTATTACTTTTCCTCTATATTTTTCCAGATGCTAGGAATTTGAAGTTGAGGAACTTGAGCCAAAGACAGCATCTTTGTGTTGGATGGGCCTTACAGGATTTTCCCTCATTAATTTGTCTACTCACTGCCTGAACTCCTGGAAGCATTCAATATCCACAAATAGGTATAGTAAAGAATCCCACAGTTTAACTATTTGTTGTAAGAAGATCACATTCCTTGATTTTCTGCTGAACCTGCCACCTGCTACCTTCATTTTTTGCCCTGTTTTTCTTTTAGATTGGAATCAGTGAGCGATTATTCCTTGTTCTCCTTAAGCATGCCATTTACAGCATTACAGAATTTTGTCATGTTCCCTCTGTCATCTCTTTTCCAGGCTAGAAAGACCTATTCTGCTTACTTGTTTCTCATCCTATAACTCTTATTCTCTTTCTTGTTTTCATCTGAACTTTATCTTGTTCTACTATACAGATGTCCTTCCTCCTCCTCCCCTCCTCCCATAGTTAGACAGATCACCTCCCATGTCATCTGAAACTTCATTGTACTTCAGAACTGTTAGGGTGGTTCAGCTTGTGCCTATTCTTACTTGTAATACGATGCCGGCCTGATGATAAACGCGCCGTCGATATTGCCTCTGCTGAAATCCACTTTTACGTCTGAACACCCACCTACAGTGCAGTTAAACTGCCATGCAAGCAACCATAACAATCCCTGGTTTTGAAATTAAGTTTCATCATTTCTTGGCAATATCTTACCTGAAAGATTATTATTTATGTTTGGGAAAGATTAGCTTGAATCAAAGAAGAGAACAACTATGACAATGATTAGAAGACCGAATTATTTATACTCTGCAACGACAGAAAAGTTTTATGCTGTCAAAAAGGACTATAGGGGCTTTTTACAGAGACATTATTGGGGAAGGAAGGAAAGACCTATTCATGCAGAGGGACTGCAGTGGAAAAACATTGAGAGAGTTGAATTAATTCTGGGCAAAGGTAGATTGGAAGTTAGAAGAACTTTTTAAGTATTTGAGGAGTAATGTTTCTGCAAGAGTTTTTGCAATGGCAGATGTGAGGGCAGGAACCTTAAATCTTTTTAAGATGATGCCCCCGAGAGGGGCAGTGACATTTGGCTAGCAGGTGCATTTTTGTTCCCTAGAGGCTTGGAAGGAGATTCACTTGCTGTTTCTCTGCATCATATTTATGTTGTATTAATAGTCCTCTGTGTCAGTGCAGTCACTGGCTGTCTGCAGAGACAAAAATTTGAATCTGAGATAGCAATTTGGGGTTTACCATAGAGATCAAAACTGCATTTATCAGATGTTTTTCATTACCATCTCCTACTGTAATGTGCATATGCACTCCCAGTACCATCTTGGTATGAGTGTGCTCTTGGCAAAGTAAACTTATCAAAAAAGCTACCTTATTTCAGTTAGAACTGAAAGAAATATACTTCTAATCCAAACATTGATAAAAAGATCAGTGGGTTTGTTTCTAATTAATTGACTAGATCAGCTTCTTTTTCGATATATTTGGTGGAAGAAAATTCTTCTTGCAGAAGATACTTACTTTTTCAGTTATCTGTAAGGTCTTCATGGCAAATCTGGTTTGGTTTCATTTTGTTTGGTTTGTTCTTTAATTTATTAAGTAGTCAGGTGGTCCTTAAATAGCATCTCATGCTACACAGCTGAGACATCATCTCTCAAATGTGTTTGGAGACCTACAGTGTTAGTATTCAATGATGATGTCATGATCTCTTGCATACATGAGAACCAGAAATGCACCTGTGTTCAGGTGGGTAACGGGTGCTTTTAATTTTGAAAACAGGATCGTATTCAAATACGTTACTTAAAGGGAAAAGGAAATGTATTTTAGCAAAACCGTCATTACTGAAAATAAATTTAAAATCTTGTTTATTGTCTTGTAAAAACAGACATAGCGAATGAGAAAATTACCTACAGTCTTCCTGTATTTACTGTAAGCTTTTATTTATTACTTTTCAGCCCCTGGTGCACTATGAATAAACCCTAACAATAGTTTGCAGGTGGCAAAACTCTGAGCAAGCATATTGAAAACATTAAATTATATTTCACACACATTTTCTTCACATTTCATTTATGAAAAGTTGAATTGACGGCTTCTAAAAACCTTTTTTATGGAAGAGTCCTTGTGACATTGATAGCTTGGTGACAAAAGCAGAACTACTGTGACTCTGCCGTTTTAATGTTAGAGGTATATTTAATATGCATAAGACCAGAAAGACGGTTTTTAAACACTGAAATCTTACAGCATTTGCTTCACCTCACTGACCATATTGTGTCTAAGCAAGGTTTTTATTGATATCAAGAAATTCCTTTTTCCCCTTTCTTTTCCCTTTTAATTTTTTTTCTTTCTGTAAGAATCTCCTTTGATTAATACTTCTTTACTTTGAAAACTACAGCCCTCTTAAACTAGACAAAACTGTACTTCATAGTCCCTCAAAATGAAGCTTAGAGATTATTTGGTATAAATACCAGTTCAGTGAATGCCGAATCCTTGGTGTTGGTAAACCTGTGCAGGTGTTTCCAGCTGACCAATGCAAGGTTAGGGTTTGGTTAGGATATTGCTTTAAATGCCTCTGCAATTAAGCACTATGTAAAATTTTGCCATAAAATACGAGAGTCTGCTAGTGTTGTGACAGCCTATTCAGCCCAGCATTTTCCTTTTGCAGATGAACAGTCTGTGCATGGAGGGCAGTGAGGATAGAAAAAGCTAGAGTGAAATTATGAATACTGTGACCCTGGAGACACTTAAAGGCTAATGGCATTTCTATGCAGTTTTCTCTTGCTTGCAGAGTTGCCTCTGTTTCCTTTACTGACGCCGTTTCTTGGATGCACTGTAATACAGATATTGTAATGAATTACAGCAGGCACAAAGCAGTGGTATTAATTTACAAACATCGAAACCAGACAAAACTGGATTCACTTTTAGTGGAAAATAAAATAATTATTTTCTTTTTTGTTTCTTTTGTTTGTTTAATGTTTGTTTAATTTGCACCAGGGGGAAGTCACTTGAAACTATTCTAGAATAAGTTTGCCTGGATAGCTGTTGTGTGTAATGTATCTCCGAGGGGATGCACGCACCCACAGACACAAGAGAAACTTGTCATAATGATCATCTTGTCTCTTGGGCAGACCAGCTGGCGCAGGGCAGTGCTGAACAACACTTCTGTATTGCTTCCAAGACTCTCCCTCCAGAAAGCCCAAACATTGTCCTTGGTAATTTGGAGCTGAACACAACCCTGAGGAACCCTGGATCGATATACTTGTTTGAAAAGTATGACATGTAACAGTTAGTTTGTTTTAAATTACTGAGATATGTCAGGTAGGCCTTGCTTCTGCCTTGTCCAAAGATCAACTAAATCTAGTCCTCCTGTATTCCTAGCCCTGCACTACTCAAATGGGTCTCAGAGAACGAGCGCTGAAGATTGCACACGTGTTGATGTTTATACTGGAGAAAATATGCCCTTTGGTGGAATAATTCCAGTTACTAGGTAATCCTGGCAGTTACCTGTGTAGAATCCTGTTAATTATCATCTTCACCCATTTGGCCTGGGGATCTAAACAGATTTGCTGGCTGTTCTTCAGCGTTGCTCTGCAGTGGAATGAACATTTCACTTTAGTTAATATTGGCACCTGAGGAGGTCAGAGGAGGATGCAGACAAGGCTGAGGACTATAAGCTTAAGGGCTGCCAAGTCTTCAGCATTTGTAAACCATGACTTCTCTTGCCTGCTGACTTTACTTACATGATTTCCACAGCGTTGCAGTGTGGGCCCTTAGGAATGATTTCTACGTTGGCCAGGCGCTTTGGCAACATTAATCCTGTGACGGTCTGGATGCAGTGACACCGCAGCTCCGCTGCCAGCATCATCTCTGTGAGGAAAGGAAAGGGAAGCTTATAATGTCTGCAACTGAACCAAACTAACAATGAAAATATTAATTAGAGAAAGCAGAAGGGATAAAAAGTTCATGCCTCAAGGTATAAATGGATTGCTATTCTTGGGTTTAAGGTAGTACCTTCACTGAGAAGAACAGGGCATTTGAGATCTGCAGACTTTGTACAGTTAACAATTTATAAGTTCCCATTACCACTACAATTATTTTGGCACCCCACAACATCAAGTGCAACAAAAGGCTACTGAAGTGTGGGACTCCTGTCTTATGAGAGGAGGAAAAAGCTAGCTGAACAGGCAGATGGCTACTCCCCATGAATACAGCCTGGAGGTGAAACCTGTTTGGGCTAAAATTCTACACTGGTACCTGGTGTGAAAAAGCCACGAAAATATTCTGCTTAGAAGCTTAATCAAGATGCTGGGAAAGGTGTGGGGGCCTCTGAGGAAGCAACTCTGGGTAAGTGCAAGAAGCAAGAAACCCAGCAAGCTTTGGGATGGAGTTTGATTAAATTATGCCACACATTGTATAGCACCCAAGCCCATGGACTGAACTTGGTGTTGCCTGACAGTCCTTCCAGACCCACGTTGCCCTAGTGAAGCAAAAAAAAAAAGTTATCCTAGCTTTGGGGATTGAGCACAGAGCGCCAGAGGGGTGGTCTAAGTTATCCAAGATCGCAAGCCGTGAAGCCTAGGGCTTTCCCATCTCCACCACTGCAGACACTGGGCTATCTTCCTGTTTTCATGTCAAATATCACAGTTTAAAATGGACAATCACAACTCTCACATTTGTCCATTTTTCCTACTAAGGGAAGCTGCATCTTCAGCTTGAAATCCCTGACAGTTGAACTGTTGAAGATATTTGAAAAAGGAGATTCAGTACTTTGAAGGCAGTGTCAAGAAGCAAAGACAAGGTCCAGATAAATGGATGTGGGGCACACGGACACTCTTACTGAGATGAGTAGGGCTGCAGGAGCCAAAATCCCAGTCAGTTGTTCAGTCCTCTCTTGCTGTGGGTAGACTTGACATCCCTTAAGACCAAACAGCAAACCCCTTTACCTCACCCTGTGCTAGTTCTTCTACCTTGATATGATCATCCACCTGTTTCCCTTCTTCACTTATCTGCCCAGCTGAATCTGCCGGTGCTTCTTTTGGCTGACCAACACCTCCCTACCTACCTGGCAGAAAGCAGAAAAAACGCACTTGCAAGTCAAGCATTGCGAAGCATAGAGTATCACAGCAGAGAAGCAACATCCCATCTGCAGGCTCAAGAGAAGAAAGTGAGATTCCCAAAGGCTGTGCCAGGGCTTCACTGCAGGTGTGTGTTATGATACAGTCGCCCTGTTAGCCAGTTCTCCAGTGTGGAGGTTGGCCATATCCAGCTCTGTTCTGGCTCAGGAGAGGCTGCACATGTGTGTCATCCCAACGTGAAGCCAGGACGCAGTAGGAGCAAGCATCCACATGGGACTGAGGCTTGGAAGCATGCCAGACCCCTGAACTTGGCATACTTGCTGCCCACAAAATACTTTTTGGACTTTCCCAGCAGAGTCTGTTTTTTTTTCACCCTCATGTTTCTCAGGAAAGAGCTCTAAGAGATGGCTGTTGGTTAGAAATAGATTGATTCAAACTAATTTGAATATTCCAAGCTTTCATCTCAGGGTCTGTTACCATACAAGCAGCATGAAAAGTGTTAGCGATGCAATATGCCACACAGTTATTGCAGGCTATCACTTCTGAGGGCCCGGTTGTAATCTCATTTTTCTCAGAATATTTAAGGGACAAGTTCACCAATGTCAGTGAATCTCCACTAGCTGAAGAATAATAGGAGACAAGAAATAGGCCCACTATGACAGTCCATGAATATGTTTTTCTTGACCTGCTACCTCAAAGACAGCGTAAGTATGGAAGTGCGACACACCTTGAAAACATTCTGTGTAGCTAAACCACATTGCAAAAGAATTGTAGTACAAAGGAAAATAAATTGAATTTTCTTACCAGGAAGGTTGCCCATAAAAGAGAGAATCAGGAGGGAGATTAGAGTCTTGCTATCCATGACTGCTCTCTGTGCCTTCTTATGGTGAACTGAAAACAAGCTCTGCAGTGTCTTAAGACCCACATGGGACTGCTGATGCTGTTACGCTCCAGGATTTGCTTCTCACGCACATGTACATACAGATGGAATTACTCTTCCTCCTGCCTTTTGCCACAACCAGAACAAGCACTGGGAAAATCTGAGATGAAACGGCTTGTGCTAACAGACCTGAAACCGAGCAGTAGGTTGGAGCCACTCTGCTTGCTGTGATTCCTTCTTAATTCCAAGAAAACAGTAAAACACTAAGAGAGAATAACATGCTAGTTAAAGCAGGGAGAGAGGTATTAAGCTTCATTGGTTGTCATCATTTATAGCTCAGTACTTGCCTAATTTTCTCTCAGTGCTGAAATACAAGACAGAATCAAGTTAGTAATAGAACCTTGGCAAAAAGCTAGGTAATTGTGTTATTTGGATAGGATGAGGAAGTCAGAGCATTATCACGTTAAGATATTGATCTTTAAGAATCTCTTACATATACTTATCCACTGTCCCATATAACACCTGGCAAATTCATGGGCCAGAATGGGCCGGGGACTCTTCCCGTGGCTGTAGGGAAAGAGACTTCAGCTGTATGGACAAGACATGCCATGCCACATGCTCTGATGTCCAGAAAACAGCTCCTGAGCTCTTGTGTTTATTCATACTGCAAAATAATTAAAAAAAAAAAAAAAAAGATTTTAAGCAGCTTTGAATTTTCAACACCTCTGAATATTAAGCAGTGTTTTAGAAAGCACTTAAAGCTATGCTTTAACTTTGTCATTCCAGCTCCCATTCCTTTAAAAGGGAACTAATAATGTGTGGTTCATGATTTTGTTTAATGAAGATTTGAGTTACTTGTGCAATACCACACACACAAAAAAAAACAGCTGTGGAAATGCTGGAAACGGCCACCATCTCCTCATGTTCCCTTCTATGCCCTTAGCCCTCTATTGGTTTTACTGTGTTCTTCTCAGGCAAGCACAAGTCCCTTCAGATTTGCAAGCACAAAGAGGCTGCCTCTTACTACGGTCTTGCATTTAACCCTATTGAATACATCTTTTTTTTTCAGATCTCTTCTTCCCACTTCTTTCTAGGTGTCTCTCCTGAGAGGAGAATTCAGATCTGTACTAAAAAAAAAGCATGCATTTGCCACACCGCTGGTCACTGTCACCTGGCCTATGACCAGACACGCACACTGCCCGCTGTTTTCGATCCCAGTGCAGCCCTGCCTTCTCTTGTAATGAACTGCTGATGATTTTGATATACCTAAAATACTGTATTCAGAAAGGATTCTTGAAGCTAAGGCACTCGATTCTATCCAGTCAATGATACAGAACCATGTTGCGTTGTCATGCAAGTGTGTGGTAGCTCACAAAATGAACAGATATTTGTGGTTTTGTGTGTGTACTTGCATATTGTGAAATTGGTCGTTTCATGAAATGACTGAAATGTTGGTAATTTTAGAAAATGACTGAAAAAATAGGTAAAAGTGTTAAGAAGTACTTAATTACAATATTTTGGATTATTAACTCAAAAGTACAAGTAAGGATGTTTTTTCTAAAGTATATATTTAGAAAAGCATTTGCTTTCAAAAACAGCGAAGTTTGCCACTCTACAGTTCTAAAATTATTTTTACAACTGAGGTTATTTCATAAAACAATGGAAAACTTTAGGCGTTTCGTGAAGTGAACAGTTCACAGCAGAAAAGTATCATCGGTTACTGTAAGGACCAGGATGAAAGGCTTGTTCTATATGTATCTGTATATATGTCTTTCTGAGAAGTTGCTAACATTTCGTGCAAAATAACCTTTCAGCTTTGGTCCATATGTTAATTTGCATAGAGTGTGACTTCAGTCCTTTGTAAATAATGTGGAGGCACATGTTTTTGCATTCTCAGCAGGTGTCAACTGCAGGGCTGCTCTCTCTACTGTATCTGAACACTTCTGTGACATTTTTGTAATCAGTGGGGGAACCTGCACCTCCTGGTCAGGTATCTGCAGCCCAATGGGCCCATTATCACCACCTGAAAATTTACAATCTCAGGCTTGTCCTTAAAGGAGAACAACTAGAGTGCAAGACAAGGCATAAATTCTGGGACAGGCAAGGGACTTGTGCTTGGAGACCAGCAGAGGAGTATCCTGTGGAATTCCTCAGTGAACAGGAAAAACCTCTGCAAAACTGACAAGGTTGGGCTTTAGGCCTATAGTGACAAACAGCATCCATGGGATGGTCAGGAGGGTCGACTAGTGGTTTCAGCATAATAATGAGGTCCACCAGAAATGTGAACTGTATTGGTCCCGTCTTGGAAGGAGGCATCCATTTCTGTGGTAGATTTAGGATGATTGAAAAGGAGCTGGATGGTAGAGGTAGGAGGGAAGGAGGGAGGGAAGGAGAAGCCAAGTGCAACTTTGGTTCTGCAGCCCAACACGGTGTGACTAGAGGTGAGACAGAAGAGGGCTGAGGTTATTTGTCATTATGCTTCCTTTTGGGAACTTTTTGCTCTGCTTGAAGTGGGAAGTCCAGTTGTCGTGGTTTAACCCCAGCCAGCAACTAAGCACCACGCAGCCGCTCACTCACTCCCCCCCATCCAGTGGGATGGGGGAGAAAATCGGGAAAAGAAGTAAAACTCCTGGGTTGAGATAAGAACAGTTTAATAGAACAGAAAAGAAGAAACTAATAATGATAATGATAACACTAATAAAATGACAACAGTAGTAATAAAAGGATTGGAATGTACAAATGATGCGCAGGGAAATTGCTCACCACCCGCCGACCGACACCCAGCCAGTCCCCGAGTAGCGATTCCCCGCCCCCACTTCCCAGTTCCTAAACTAGATGGGACGTTGCATGGTATGGAATACCTCGTTGGCCAGTTTGGGTCAGGTGCCCTGGCTGGGCATGAGAAGCTGAAAAAATCCTTGACTCTAGTCTAAACACTACTGAGCAACAACTGAAAACATCAGTGTTATCAACATTCTTCACATACTGAACTCAAAACATAGCACTGTACCAGCTACTAGGAAGACAGTTAACTCTATCCCAGCTGAAACCAGGACACCAGTAGACTCGCTTCAGCATCTGGATGAGCCTCATCAGAAACTGCCTAGAGCAGTGAGGTCTCATTGTACAGTGATGTAAAAGGTGACACTGTTTTTCTGCGTGTCTGCAGTAGAGCTGACATCACCTGTGTGGAAGAAGCAAGGTGGCTAGCATAGGTGCAGCCGCAGACGTGTTGCATATGCCTGGGTTTGAAAATGACCTCCTTGAATTCCTGAAGGGTGTTTTGAACCAGGAGGTGCTAGTCCATTAGAATGCCAGCAAAAAAGGCAGTCAGGCTCTTGTTTTTCTCTGTCAAGTATTGCCTAAAATGCCATTTCTTAGAGCTATCACTATATAGAAGAAGAGGATAGTAAAGATAGTCTTCCATCCCTTCAGATGCTGCTAACCCTAAGTTGTGTGGTATCAAACAGGGCTCCATTCAGGGCAGAGCTTTCTGTGCAGATCCTGACTGTGGAAACATTACCCCATTGAGAGTCATTCAAGCACTTTTGAGGATTTTCAAAAAACAAATCAATTCTATATATCAGTTCTACTGTCAGATAGGAAGAATGTTAACATGAGAATTTGTTGCTGCGGTTTCAGATAAGGGCAAGGATATGTAGCTGATCACCAGCATTGCAAGGGAGCTCCCTGCAGACCTCTCCCTTACAATTAGCTGGCTAAATTTACCCTGCAGCCGAGGGATCCATGCAGCCCAAGCTGTATGTGCAGCGCAGCACAGCGCAGGCCTGGGCCTACTCCCGTGAGCTGCGTTAGGTGGGTCACCGACTCCTCAACGCACAGGTGTCTCTCAGCATCCCTACAAGGGGGACCTCTGGCTTAGGTGCCAAATGGCACAGGGACCTACACCTGTATGAAATAGAACTCCCATGGAGAGAAAAAAAAAGCAAAGTTTCTCTTTTTCTCACTAATAAAAGGGAAATAGAGTCTAAAAGAGGGCAAAAGGTTGAAAAATACAAAGAGGAAACACTATATTAGCATAAATTTTGAGAAGGAACATGTTCTCGGGGAAGACAGTAAATAATCACTCCACCTCACTTAGCAATGTGGACTGTGGGGTAAAACTCTCAGTATTTTTGTTTGACGAATAGTATCACAATCATTTGGAAGCTGCTGTTTTTCCTTACAGCCAGATTTCACTACGTGACTGAACCAGTAACACTAGTCATTTGAGTACCTTCAGCTTCTAGGTAGTTCACATTATGACCCAGTGGAATAGCCAGTTGGGTATAGAATATCTATCATTTGAGTCATTTTGTGATTTCATAATATGCAGTTGATCTAAGTAGATGTGTGCGTGTACATATATATATAGTTGTCATATTGTAAAATCCACCCTTTCATAGACATTTTATTTATTTAATTATATACATATAAGTAACCCCTCTCATTATCCATTGCTTTTTGGCCTGTAGCTTTGTCCAGCTTACACTCTCCCCTAATTTCTTCTCTAATGTTTGCAAAGTTGCATAATTGGATTTGTTGTTTTTCTCAGATGCAGGACATCTTTTTAGCCCTTAACTACTCTAAATTTCTGTGCTAATCTGATGGATAAGTTAGGCAAAATAAATTATTTTCCCTGGAAAGGTTTTTAATATAGTAAGACTTTTTCCCTTCAAGAGCAACAGTACGAAGATGGTATCACTAAAAAAAAAATATGGTAATTTCTCCTTTTTCTGAGCAATGTAATGCTTTCTCCTAACCACAACAGCCTAAATATTGGACTTTAAAATTCTGGCATTACTAAGAGAAAAGCTATTTTATACATCAAGAAGTTTTCAAAATTCAGTAAGATGTCCACAACTAAAAAAAGTAACATCCAGTTACTTGCTAGGTAAAGAGGAAGAAATAAGGAACAAGGACAGTCCTTGTTCGTATGAATTCGTTTTCCAATGATTTCTCTCAAAGAAAAGCTAGACTGCGTTATGAGGATGAGCAAGCTTTCTCCAGGTGTCACAGGAGAACACTATGAGTCTTAGTCGTGTCAACAAGACGAGGATATGGTTGTACCTTCAGATAAGGTTCTATTGAATGTCATGAGCAAACAGCAATTGATTTGTCTGTCACTACATAAGTACTATGTAGCTAGCAATTGAAGATACTGTTTGCACTAGAAATGTGCACTAAAAAAGAATCCAGAGGTGGAGATTCTTTGTTTTAAAAGGTGTCAGGGCTCCTTGTTACAGCTGGGACCTGAACAATTTTTTTCTGGAAATAAACTCACTGTTGTAAACTGTCATGGTTTCGTACCGCAGCAGACACTCCTGCTCCTTCCCACCCAGCAAAACATGTTTAACTTTAAACACAGCCCCACTTCAAGTTAAACCAGAATACAAATTCCTGCAGATTGCAGTGGCTTACTTGGATCCAACACATCCATCCTGGAGTTAATCTCTCTTCACAGCAGCAGCTCTGAGTGAAGGGTTTCAATGACGTGCCTCTGAATCTAAAAGCACCTTTGCTTCGTACAAATCGTCCCCGACACTTCAGAGAGAGCTAGACCGCGCGTGTGCCCGGGAACCCCTGGGCATGCACAGAGGTTACTGCTTCCCTGCTTCCCAGCTAGCCAAACTAACACAGGCACACCGGTCCATCTTAACATGGAATTCACCAAAACCCCCAGTATATTTTTCAACAACAAGGTATTTTTATTGCATTATATTTCACTACATTACCATTTAATGATAAATCCACCTTTTTACATAAATACGTTTTTCCAAAGCAGAATAAGAAAATTACGTATTCTATACGAACTATGACAGTATGTCATACAAGTAGACATGAAATATCTAAGCCTCTTCAGAACATTTACTGTTCCTTTACATCTTGTGCATAAATACCAAATAATTAAATGTAAACTAATTTAAAAACAAACAATCCAACCCCAACATTATCTTGCTAGAAACCAAAACAATCTCAGCATGAAACCCCACAATTTCATGGAAATTCTGAACTGTCATAAATATTGAATAGAGTGAGACTTCAGGAGCAAGTTTTCTGTAATTCCACTGTGCAGATCCTAGGCATTCTACAGTAAATGCTAGTAAGTTACAGTGGGGAAAACAGATTGGGCACAACATTGAGCCCAAGGCTCATTTAGCTGCCTGAGGCAGCAGACTGAGCATGACAGCACAGCACTGCGCTTGTTTCAACCAGTTTTTATTGCCGTGTAATTCTGAACGGGCACTAAAATGCCAAGTGCCAGACAGCGGTCAGAATCAGCGATCTTGTTACTCCTCATGGCAGTATTACCCACTATGATCAGCACTGCCCACTGAAACCTCTCTGTATCGGACTATCTGCAGACATTTGCACAATGGTCTCTACAATGGACCCGTCTTCTTTTCGGATATTAATGCTATTTATAAGAACTCGTTGGCAAATTGTATTTGGAGGGAAGGAGCTTGCACAAAGGTGGGGCTACTCAAACTGTGAGAACTGCAGCAAGGTTGCTGGGAGGTGCCTAGCAAAGCCTATGCTGTCTTATCAAACGGATTCAGTCACTTTAGCTCAGACAATGAATACATACGTAGGAATAGGCAATAATAAATATAAGGGGAGGGGAGAGTCTCAGAGAGATTGAACGTAGAACAGCTGGTCCACAAACTCATCAAAACTAGAGAGTCGGGCTATTATCTTCTAACATCCATTTCCCAGCATCTTCTGGCAGACACAGGTGGCTTCATTTGGAGATGTTTCTTCCCTCAGAGCTGGTTATGTGAACTGCAACAGGCAGAATTCAGGTTATACCACCAGTCAGGAAATCTTTCCTTAAGTCTTTTTGCACTCCAGATAGGAGACGTGTGTTCTGGAAAAGGTGCCTGATGGTGATGGTGGACCACACTGGCCCGGTACTGCAGCTAGATTTGTGTTTCATCAGGCATTTGCTGTGGATACTCTACCTGACCCGCAGGGTTTGCTCTGCCCAGCAAAGCAGCCACTTCTCGGGCAATTTGGGGCACAACTGAACAGACTTCCCCATAGAAATGAACGGCAGAATGTGGCTTGTTGCTCCCCCGACACCGAGTCAACAGCTAAGCCTGGCCTCCAAAAGGGCTCACGTTAGCGTCGGCTGTTGCGCAGTGCACGTCCCCGTCCCCCCACGGAAAGGGAGAGCCGCCCGGGCCCCCGGCAGGCACCCACCTGTTGAGGATCCTGGTGACGATGAGCTTGACCCAGGGTGCGGAGGGGCTCAGGCACACCGTCTGTCCCTGCTTCGTGGTGGCTCTGCGGGGCGAGGGAGGGGGTGAGGCCGGGGCCGGGGCCGGGGCCGGAGCCGGGGCCGGGGCCGGGGCCGGGGCCGGGGCCGGGCACTTACATGACCTCGGGTTCGGCGCAGTGCGGGCCCTCGGCGACGAGCTCCACGCGGGCCAGGCGCCGCGGCGGGATCACCTCGGACACGGTCCGCACGCAGCGGCAGCGCAGCTCCCCGGCCAGCGGCGCGCCTGGCAGGCGGGAGGCGCCGCCTGAGCCTCGGCTCCGGGGCCCCCCCCCGCCGCCCGCCCCCCCCTCCCCGACCCCCCGCCGGGCCCCGGGGGCGCCGGCACCCCGCGCAAGCCCCTGCCGGCAGCCGTCCGCGGACGGCTGGGTGCCCCCGGCTCAGCCCGCCCGGCGAGCTCGCAGCCGCTTACCCCGGCAGAGAGCGGCGGCCAGGAGGAGGACGAGGAGGAGGTGCGGGCTCATGGCTGGTGCTGGCGGCCGAGGTCCTGCGGCAGACGTCTCTGCGGCCCCGTTCTCCGCCGGTGCTTTTATCTCCCGCCGGGAGCTGTCGGGCAGGAGAAACGTGATTCACACGCCGTCACCCATCTTTCCCTCCTCCCTGCACATCCTCGGGTGGCCGCTGCTGGCCCTCTTCCCTGCCTGCCATACGCGGGGGTGCGTGAACGGGCTGCGGGGTCGGGTTCTGAGCCCTAGCCGGTCTCCCTGCTGCACTGCTTCTGGCCCGGGGTGTCTGTTCAGCCTGCTCCACTTACCGGGGAGCCCAGCAGTGCCAGGGAGCCACGGGTCAGAACTCACACAGGAACAGACTGTCACTTAGACACCAGAATTTGGAGGTGAAATTTAGCCCGGCCCAAGTTTTCAGAGGATCATGGAATGGTTTGAGTTGGAAGGGAGCATAAAGATCATCTAGTTCCAACCCCCCTGCCATAGGCAGGGACATCTTCCACTAGACCAGATGGCTCAAAGCCCCATCTGACCTGGCCTTGAACACTTCCAGGGAGAGGGCAGCCACAGCCTCACCAGGCAACCTGTTCCAGAGTCTCACCACCCTGACAGTGAAGAACTTCTTCCTTACATCCAATCTAAATCTACCTTCTTTCAGTTTAAAGCCATTACCTCTTGTCCTATCACTACATGCCCTTGGAAAAAGTCCCTCTCCGGCTTTCTTGCAGGCCCCCTTTGGGTACTGGCAGGCTGCTGTAAGGTCTCCCCAGAGCCTTCTCTTCTCCAGGCTGAAAAACCTCAACTCTCTCAGGCTATCATCGTAGGAGAGATGCTCCAGCCCCCTGATCATCTTCGTGGTCCTCTTCTGGACCCACTCAAGCAGGTACATGTCTTTCTTATATTGGGAGCCCCAGAGCTGAACGTAGTACTGCAGGTGGGGTCTTGTGAGAGCGGCGTAGAGGGGGAGAATCACCTCCCTCGACCTGCTAGCCACACTCCTTTTGATGCATCCCGGAATGTGATTGGCTTTCTGGGCTGCAAGCACACATTGCTGGCTCATATTCAGTTTTTCATCCACTAATACCCCCAAGTCCTTCTCTGCTCTCAATCCATTCTCCACCCAGCCTGTATTGTGCTTGGGATTGCCCCGAACCATGTGCAGGACCTTGCACTTGGTCTTGTTGAACTTCATGAGGTTCACACAGGCCCACCTCTCAAGGCTGTCAGGGTCCCTCTGGATGGCATCCCTTCCCTCGGGCACATCAATAGCACTACACATCTGGGCGTCGCTGGCAAACTTGCTGAGGGTGCACTCAATCCCACTGTCCGTGTTGCTGACAAAGTTGTTAAACAGTGCTGGTCCCAATACCGACCCCTGAGGAACACCACTCGTCACTGGCCTCCACTCAGACATCAAGCCATTGACCGTAACTCTTTGAGTGTGACCATCCAGCCAATTCCTTATCTGAGTGGTCCATCTGTCAAATCCATATCTCTCCAATTTAGAGACAAGGATGTCATGCAGGGCAGTGTAAAATGCTTTGCACAAGTCCAGGTAGATGATGTCTGTTGCTCTTCCCTTATCCACCAATGCTGTAACCCCGTTTTAAGAAGGCCACCAAATTTGTCAGGCACGATTTGTTCTTAGTGAAGCCATGTTGGCTGTCACCAGTCACCTCTTCTTGAAGTTCATAAGCCTGAGAGATGCTAGTGGAAATTGAGACATAAAATCCTTTGTCTTCTGCAATTAAGGATAAGTTCACATTTAATTTTAGCATCTGGGTTTCTCTGCCAAACACACATTAATTTCCATGTGGATTTAGTTGTTAGCTGAAAAGCAAAGAACCCTGAATGTTATGCAAAACAGTGAGTGGTAGGGGCCCTCTCCAGCTGTGTGGAAAGATGTCAAGGCTTAAAGCCTGCCAGAGGATCCAGGGATACCTCTGAGCAGCAGGTGCAGTCCAGGGGTGCCACAGCCATCCCACCCTTTCCTCCCAGTCTTTGGAGATCATGCATTGTTTTATTTCAGTCCTCCAGCTTTTCTTTGGACTGCTGTTGTGCTTCCTGGAGCAGTGAAGAGTGATTAAATTTTTTCCACTAAGATCTTTTCAAAGATGTAATAATTGTGTTAATTTTTTTTCCTTGGTCTGGGCAGCAAAAGAGCCAATTTGGTATTAGGCAATGAACACCTCGTTTCTTTTAACTCAGGCAGGGGGAGATGACAACACAGACTGATTTATTAGTGCAGTGTGTGCAAGCTTGTAAATCAGCTCTCTGCTTAATTGCACAATATTCACAGGAAGAGGGAAGCTAAGAACAGAGATAACTTTGTGTTCGCAATTACCTGTTCCATCAGGTATTTCCCTGCACGCTGACCAATTTGACTGCCTTGCCATTAATGAGCTGACTTTTCTCCCCTTGGAGCTGGGTGTGAACTGACTGATTTGGGCCTTGCCAATGCAGTGTGTGTGGCTCTAGGTCCATCAGATCTGTAAGCCGTGGGGCACTTGACTATTTCTCACTTTTGCCACCCTGCAGGAAGTTATGGAAGCACTAAAGTAACCAGGAGGGGAAGATCTGAGAGCAGTGGGAGTTTGTATTTCTCTCGAAAGCACCTGCCTCTCATCGTGCTCGGTCTGCCAAAGGGTAGGGAGCAAATACCTAATTCCTAACCATCTGTAATTCCTTCTGCCTTGCTCATGAGTTTTCTGAAAGAACTACATGTTCTAGCTCAATAGGTAAGCACCAACTATCAAACGCTAGCCTGGGTGCTAGTCCTTGCTCCACAACACCAAAACTCAGCTACAACCCTGCCCGTTATTGTGAAATTTACAAGGTGCCAAGGGAAAAATAACATTTTCATGCTGAGAATCCTGTTTCTCCAACACAGAAATATTCAGAGTAGAACCTGAAGTGGTACGCTAGGTGTGCCAGATGCAAAGGCATCATAAAGACGTGGACTAGCTTTAAAATGTGAGGAATATAGTCTTTGTGAAGTGTTTTCTGACTTTTTTTCTCCCCAAATTTCAGGTTTCCCCCACGCTCCCCACCCCCTATATAAACTAACGTTTCCTGCCTTGTGGCTGTTTATAAGATATGGCATTATGTGCTGTCTTTTGTTTATTTGGGAAAATCTTGCCTATGCTATCGGTTTGTTTTTCTTTTTGTGGCATTGTTCTGTGCAAACAGGCTTTCTGCTTTGGAAGGTACCACCTCCATAGCAGCCTCATTCTGAACACAGTCGTCTTGGATTTCAGGGTGAAGACTTCACTTGTTGCGTGAAGTCCTCATCGCACTGACGTCAACGGCAACTTAGATGAAGCTGGCTTTTCATCACTGACTTCAGTTGTCACTTTAAGTAGACCAGGTACAGAAGAACAATTAGTGCTGACCCGCATTTTACCCCTTTTCTGAGCAATTCATGGAGGCCAGCACTGGCTGAGCTCTTAGAAAATTGCTACGGATGGTACGTTAAGGGCCTGTCCCATGGAGGAAAAGGATTTCTCTGTTAGAGAGTGACCAATGCCTTGCATCACATATAAATCTGCATTAACTGAGCATATTTCATTAGGGTAACTACTTAAGTCTTATCCAAAACTCTCAGCAGGAATTTATGTCCAGGAATAGGCTTAGCTAAATGAAATATATAGCAATATCAATGATTACATTAGTTTGGCGGTTAAACATGCAAGTGGTAAAACAGCAGTGACAAACTCCCCATACAGTGAGAAACTCTTCAATGAGCCTTCTGTCCTGTCGGTTTCAAATTATCAACTTCAGCAACAGGATCTTAAATTACATTACTTTCCTCTGTCTTCTCAAACATCTGGAAAGCCGCTTCCTAGTCTTTTTTTATCTCTAGTGGGAGATTTCATAACAAATAATCAAGAGGGCCTTAAAAAAAACAAGCTACCTTCAAGTAAAGCTAAGCTTCTTGTGAACTGGGAAAGTTTTCATCTTTTTAGTAGAACAGTCACAATCAAAATCTGGAGGACAGGTGTTTGTGGGATTTGGAACTTAATCTGTTCAGGGCTTATAAAGTCAACTAGACAATGTGCCCATGTTTTCCTGGGCCTGGCACCGCCTCCCTGTGCCAATACAGCTTTTCAAAGCAATCTCTTTTATTATTCTTCAACTAGGAAAAAATCATTCACATACATTCACTTGCCACTGCCTGATCTTGATGTGAATTATAACATATTTCAGCATTAATTCAGCAGATAAGCTGTTCAGGTATATTGCTTTTAAAGGGAGATCTGAGCACTGAGCAGCTCATAACCATGAAATAATGATATGTCAGGGAAGCAGAAACTCACTGCAGAAAGAGGTGAAGAAGCTCTGAGATTGCTTCACTGTGCCAAAAAAAGGAAATACTCCTCAGTCAGCAAATGTGGCTTGTTGACAAATGTGTAACATCTGCAGTGCTTATGAAGAAGCTTATGTGCTCAGTCATTTTCCTGTGATGTAATTAACCATTTTGTTTGACGTTCACAAGAACATTTATTGATGGGCTAGAATGTCTTCATTCTCTGACATATCAAACTCCTCAACAGCTGGCCTGACCTTTAGCCCAGGCTAGAGTTTGGGGACAGTCTTGTGCAAATACCCATCATACCAAGAGAGCGAGAGGAAACTCGAGATGTACGACAACTGGAAAAGCTGTCTCGTGCCCAGGAGCGTTGCTCAGTCACTTCCGTTTAAGTGGTGCTAGACTAACCCTACACATCTGGCTCAGTCAGGGTACACTCCAAGCTGTATTATCAGGACCACGTTTTAGAAAAAAAAAAGCAATAAAAAGTCAGATGAGCATCATTTATTCTGTCTCTGTCCCTGTGAAACAAGAACACCTTGTGCTGTTTGGACTGGTGCTCAGAATATCCTGCAACTATTCCTTTGTACTGGAGTCAATGCAGTAATCTTTAATGAACGCTGTGACTAGGATGCAGCTGAAATTATGAATATGTGATCCACACTGTCACTTTTCAGATAGACTCTCAACAAATTTAAGAGGAAAATAATTCAGGATCATCCCAAAGGAATGAACTCTTTCAAGGATTATGCCCCGGGCAATTAGCTGAATTTTGCAAAGGGGACCAGCCCAACCTCCTGGCCAGACTTTTCCGGCTACAGGGAGATTCCCATCCCTTTTCTAACTGACACAACCAGTTGGTCACACTTGGTTATTAGTTACTGGTGAGGCATAAGAGAGTCTGAGTGGTCCACTGCCAGTTAGCATGATGAAAGGCCATAAGTATGCTGTCCTCTTGCACTGGTGCCTCCTGGAAGAAGAGATAACGAAGGGAGGCAGATCAGATAATTTTCTTATGCCAGTGAGTATGAATCAGGGAAGCCCAAGGAGAAGGAGTAACTTTAAAAGCATTTATCTGTGATGAGGTTAGTGTGTTAAGAGGTCTATCTGATGACACAGAGAGAACAAGAACCTGTGTCGTAACGTAAGGAAAATATGCAATCTGCACAACTCATCCTGCTGCTGTGCATGGATGATATTTTCGGGACATGAAGGAAGGCCCAACAACATTAACCTCTACTTGACACTGACATGGTAGACCTGACCCTTGCTCCCACAAGGTGAGGATTATTGCAATAGATGATTAAGGTGCTTTGAGCAAATAAGTAGCAGAATTGATGAAACTGGTTTTCAATGGACTTGAGTTTTGCGATTGAATTCTGTGATGTCTAATTAGATACAGAGTCCAACCAAGGAACTTCCCCCAATTAAGGCACTCATAACTTCTCTTTCTCCCTCTGCCTTAGGTTGTCTAGCGTGTTACGAAAGTGTGTTATGTGCTTATGCTGCAGTCTTTTCCTCAGTGTGAGCGCAATGGCAATTTCTACAGCTACCCGTAGACTTTCAGAAAACATCTAGAAAGTGAATATCTTTGATCCTAATACTTTGAAAATGGCCAGCACTCAAAAGTTGCCAGGGGAACAGAGAAATACAGAACAATCAAGGCAGCTTTGTCACATAATAGACTTGATTTACTAAGAAAACCAGGCTCGATCCTGCCAAACAGATGTGGAACTGGATTTCAGTACTGTTCCACTCTGAGGCGGTCATCCAAATAAAGTAATCATATTTGAACAATAGCTTTGCAGACAGAAAATCCCCATCTTGTCTGTGGCAGCTACAGACATGTTGCAGGGGTAGAGTGAAAAGGACATCCAGCCATTCTAGACCTATTTAAATATGTGTGTACTGAAGAGATGGCGTGGGGTAGAAGTGGAAAGAAAGATATTCAGATGAGGACAACAATGCTGAAATCCTGCTGCCACTCTCAAAGTGAGTTGAGAATCATTGTCAAGCTTGTGCTGTACCTCAGTTTGTCCTTCACAGTCTCCTCTAGCCACCTAGAAGTGCCCCAGTAGCCAGAGGATTCTACAGGTCACAGAGGGAGTGCTGGGGCAGCCACATCTCCTCTTTGGTCCATCAAACAGCTTTGGAAATCTGTCCACTTTGCTTCTCTGCTATGAACTTTCTGATTTCCAGCCTTTTTTGACCGATGTAAATATGAGGAAGGGAGGAAGGTGTCTTCCTTCCATATTGCAGCAGCAGAATTTGCTTAGAGCAATGGCCTTGTGGCCAGATTTGTGTTAAAGCGGTGTGTCTGTGTCCCAAACAGGGAGAGGAGCCTCAGTCCTAGGCACTGTGCAAGTACGGACCAAAAGGATCATTCTTCCCCAAAAAAGGCTTCCACAGCTGAGTCACAACAATCCGTACAAACTGGGAAAGGCAATGTCAGGTGTTGCAAACAACAGATACTGCAGTACATTCGCACGACTCCGATTGCACACCTGCAGATTTGTTACTGCAACAACTAGGCAATTTGGAAAGCAAGTTCTGTAGACACTGTAAATTCCACATTCCCAACAATTTCCCCTTTATTAAGGAGAACATCCAGCCTGGTCATGTTTTCACAGAGGCTGGGAATAAACTTTGTGAAGCCATCACAAATGTTGGCATGACCAGTATTTACTTAGGAGGCAGTTTGCCTGAGGAACAAATTAGCAGCAGGCTAATCGGGGCCGAAATAGGTAGTATTGCCCTTGCTTTACCCACAGCCTACCACCTCCTGCTGCATTTTCATGGAGAATGTGTCAGAAAAATACATTGTGAAAATAGCATTGCTCTTTTGCAGTAGGTGAAAGGACAGAAGCATGTCAGTAGACAGAAAGAAGAGCCTCTTGGGCTTGAGGAACCCGAGACAATCACACAGCTTCTTATTTAAACTAATGTCAGTCTGTTATCGGCGATGATATTACGTTACCTGACCTCCATGCCATCCAGACTGCAGTTTGCTGGCTTCATTCAACTTAAACCAGCTCAGACTCGCTCCCTGCCCTTGGCCTCCAAGGGGTCTGCCAAAAGGTCAGGGTTTCTTCTCAGCCTCTCCAAGTGGCAGCACTAGCTTGTTTCAAGCACAGCAAGAGGATGGAAGGGTAAAATGTTTTCTCGTAACCTTGCTAAGAAAAGGTTTAAGCCATTTGGCCATATGAAACCTGTCCCTTTCCTCATTTCAAAAGGAACCAGAAACTCGCACAAATATTTAGGGGAATATGTGGGAAAGAGTTCTTTCACTGCTCCAAACCCTACTGTCTCTAGCCCAGTTTTCAACTTCTAGGTGACTGCAGTGAAATGAAAGTGAGGAAAATGGAGCCCTGGTGCGTTTCACATCAGCCTCCCAAATAATTTAATTTCCCTGCAAATGAGACCAAATAACAGAGGTTCAGTCCTACTGCTCTCAGTCCAGAACTCCCATTAAGGCACAGGAATGCTGAGGACTGTAGTTTTGGAATGGTGAAAGTGTATCAATGGGCACAGCTTACACAAGCCATTAACTAAAATGACAAGATTTGATGTTGTAAGATCTGTTTTTTATGTTAACACATGGAAGCAGACACCAGGCAAGTATATCTAAATATTTATTTTTTAAAAAGCACAACTCTGTAAGTAACAAGGGAAAATTTCTTAATTAGGAAACATAGATAGTAATAAAAACATCGGAAAAAATCTTCCATTTGATATACAGGAACTTATTACTGTTATTCTGGATGTATGATGATACCTCTAGACAATAATTATACATGTATAACGATGAGGGTTTCTTCAGCATTTGGGAAAATGAGTAGATGAATAGAAATCACATGGTCTCACCATGATGACATTTAAATACTAGTATTTAGAAGTGGTTTAGATCCCTCTTCTTTTTAATTTCCTGCTGGACAGAAACATGAAGAGAAGAGGAAACTGCATATTCACAATTCCAAAAGGAATTTGGACTAGAATAAATAAGCATCCATCAACACAACAGCACGTTCCCTTACATATAACTTTATATAAATTATGACATTATGCCATACAAAAAAAGACATCACGTGTCTAAGGTTGCAAGGAGCAAAACCCACCAGCTCCCTCAAAATGCAAACACACAAGGTAAGCAGTGCTGTGTATACCAGGACTTCTGGCAGGAGAAGGGAACTAGAGGCTGCTGGTGAACTTGCGCTGCCGAGTTAACCTTTGGCTGTGGCACAGCAGGCTGCACGGCTTTCCAACAGAAGCTGGGAAAGTTTTTTTCCCAGGCACGTAGTTTTATGATGTGCAAAACAAAGACGTGTTTTGGGAGGCAGCAGTTCCCATCTCCACTCAAAGCTGCTACGCAGAATAAATGTTTCTACGTGAGTTACTCAAGTCCTTACAAAGGCCTGTAGTGTGGAAATACATTTCATGCTGATGCTGAAGCCTCATCAGTGGTTAGCTGATGCTGCAGCCCAAGGAAATATTTTCCTGTGAAAGAATTCAGGATATTCCCTGTATCTTTTCTCCTGCACAACACCCCAAAAGCAAGGTTTTAAAGGCAGTAAATTAGCACAGCACTGAGAATGGTGCTTTTCAGACAATGTCCAAATTAAAGACACGTCTTACACAGTACTTGCAATATTTAAATAAATACAAACAGGTATCGTTACGTTAAATAAGGGCTCAATAAATAGGCTGAGCTCAAACGCAGTGCATTTCAGGAGAAGAAAGCCCCCGAAGCCTCAGGCTCAATGTCATCTCCCCTCCAGCGCGTTTCTCTTCCCCCGTCAGTTCTTCTGTGCTGAGCTGAAAGCAAAAAGCCAAGGCGGCGGCGATCAGCGATCGCCTGCCATCACCTGCGGGCCTTCAGCTTGCCTGGAAGAGGGGTACGGGGGAAGTGCTCCCCCCTCGCTTTACCCGAGGGGTGCTGTGCGGGGGCCGCCCCGCTCCGTCCCGGGACATCCCCGCGGCGGCGGGCGGAGCTGGGCGCGCTGCCCCCGGCAGGCACCCACCTGTTGAGGATCCTGGTGACGATGAGCTTGACCCAGGGTGCGGAGGGGCTCAGGCACACCGTCTGTCCCTGCTTCGTGGTGGCTCTGCGGGGCGAGGGAGGGGGTGAGGCCGGGGCCGGGGCCGGGGCCGGAGCCGGGGCCGGGGCCGGGCACTTACATGACCTCGGGTTCGGCGCAGTGCGGGCCCTCGGCGACGAGCTCCACGCGGGCCAGGCGCCGCGGCGGGATCACCTCGGACACGGTCCGCACGCAGCGGCAGCGCAGCTCCCCGGCCAGCGGCGCGCCTGGCAGGCGGGAGGCGCCGCCTGAGCCTCGGCTCCGGGGCCCCCCCCCGCCGCCCGCCCCCCCCTCCCCGACCCCCCGCCGGGCCCCGGGGGCGCCGGCACCCCGCGCAAGCCCCTGCCGGCAGCCGTCCGCGGACGGCTGGGTGCCCCCGGCTCAGCCCGCCCGGCGAGCTCGCAGCCGCTTACCCCGGCAGAGAGCGGCGGCCAGGAGGAGGACGAGGAGGAGGTGCGGGCTCATGGCTGGTGCTGGCGGCCGAGGTCCTGCGGCAGACGTCTCTGCGGCCCCGTTCTCCGCCGGTGCTTTTATCTCCCGCCGGGAGCTGTCGGGGAATTTCCCGGGTGCGGAGCGGAGCCGGGGGTTGTGCCCGGCTGGGCTCCCCACCTCCCGGCCGCGGGCCAGGTGGGGCGGCCGGGCCGGCCGGACTGGAAGCACCCCCTGTTGGCCCCTTCCCACCGCCGAGCGTCGGGTGCCGAAGGAGCGGGGCAGGGGGAGAAGGGGGGCCGCTCCCTGCCCCGAGAGGCTCCCGGCACAGCGGCCCTTTCAGATACGGGGGAGGGGGAAGCACGGCACCGCACCGTCCCGAGGATCGCTCGGGGTCTGCGTGGGACGTGGAGGAGACTCGCCCCATTCTCTGGAAGGACCTGAGACTCTTTCGTGGGGGATCTCGGTTTGCTCTCAGTTAGTCTCGGTGCGGGGTGCTGAGCCGAAGGAGGGTTTGGGCTCTGGAGCTTGCCTCGCTGGCTAACCCCGTGCAACTACGCACTCTCGTCTGGTGGGGCTTGCTCCCCTGAGCACCCCTTTCTTCACCTGCCTTTTGAAAACTGCAAACCTGTTTTTCCTGCAGCTAGGAGACACTCAAATTTCCATACCTACACGCCACTAATACAAGTCTTCTATTCCACTCCTCTGCACAGATAGGTCACTCTTTTTGTCTTCATGACTGTCAAGGCATTTTGCTAGCTTTTGTTATAAACCGGCAAAAAAGCAGTTTTCTGGGAGCTTTTAAAGAAAATTAGATGCAATTTTTCTGAGCTTTATTTCTGAGGTTTAGTTCAGTTATGGTCAAAGGACTTGCTTTTGTAATTAGTTTCAGTACAAAATATGATTTTGCCCGTCCTTTTTTTGCAGCAGATCCTTTTTCTCTCTTCCACAGTTACTTGTGAACATGAGTGGAGTTCAGCAAATCAGATTGTTCCTGGGTCAGGCTGCCACATGTCTTGTCCCAACAACTTGAATGCTTTGTGTATCCCTGAAGCTTCTAGCTTCTATTTATGATGTGTTTGTGGCTATGCAGGAATTTAAGATTTGCAAGTGTGTTCTTAGTTCTCCCTTCCCCTGCAACTTACTAATCTTTATTTACTTAATAAATATTTCTTTGCTGTATACAGTATACATCTGAAATTTTAAGTGCTAATGCAAAATTAGATTAAACCAGTCAGATTTCAGTGAAACGTTCCTGGTTTACGAAGAACAGGTCTGCTCATGAATCATTATTAGAATGACTTGAAACCAAGCACATTATAGTGACTGTTTTGAACTGGCTTGACCTGATTTTCAGGGGAAAAATGACATTGTTTCCTTATAAGAAGATTCACTGTCTGAAAACAAAATCAAGTCAGGACTCAAAACAGGTAGGATGTAGCATGTGAAGCAGTCCTAGCGAGAGCTTAATTAGGTGGCACCCTAGTGGTACACAGAGACTCTCATTCCGGAGAGTTGTTGTCTACAGAGCAGCTAGTTCATATGCCTGCTGGCTTAGTCTCTCGGGAGATCAGCCGTGCGGGAAGATTGTATGTCATAAGCAAATGGTGATTGCCCCATGTAATCAGGAAATATCTAATGACTAATTTGCACCCCTTTCCAATTGCAGTTTGGTAATGACATCCTTGGAAGCTGTTGGCTTTTAGCGTGGTCTTAAAAGGAAATAACACGATCAAGACATCTCTCTGTCCTGCTCTGTCATTCCCCCACCGCTCCCCAGTTTCACCACTCTAGTATGGCCAACTTGAAAAAGATTTGACAAAAGGCTATCAAGGGATATTAACCAAGTTAGTACAAGTTTATGGAGAGTCAATGGTGGATGGAGGGAGAGAGAGTGCCAGATGAGTGCTGCCATTGAGGGAAAATCTGCAGCATAAGCTGTGCTCTTTCCATCTTGCCAGCTGGCCAGTCCAGATGTTCCTGCCTGCAGCCAGTGCATAGCTTGGAGTTAGCTACCTCCTGCGCCGTCTCTCATCCAGCTGTTTAGGTATGATTAGAACATGAAAAATGTCACAGAAATGTGGACTGGCTTATATGGCCTTGGGGAGAAATGGAGAGGTTACAAGAGAAGCAGTGTGGACTGTAGTCTACTAGAGGACACAGGGGTTGTACTGGAGTCCAGAGGATGTTACATTGAGTAGACTGAAAGAAGCATACATTTTTAAATATGGGCCTGTTACCCTCCCGTGAGTCATATGCCATCTCTCTCTTTTTCTTTTTTTAGTTGCAAACTAATTAATTATTTTTAATGAAAATGAATTCTGCACTGATGTGTATATGAAATTGTGCATAAAGCTGATGCATCATGTAGCTTGGGCTTCCGTCTTCAAGACAAAACTTTGTAGCAGAGGTGCTCTTCCAGGCTCAATTTTTGCAGCCTGACTCACTCTTCTAAGTAGTAACAGTAGTAGTAGACCCCGGTAAGTAGTGTTGTATGCATTTTTTTGAAGCCAGTAGAGTGGCAACTGAAGAAGTTGGAGTCAGGGAGAGGCAGGGGCATGCCTTCATTGAAAACTAGAGAGATTCCTTAAAAACACCGTAAGAAACACCACTGTTAAGAATGAACAATTGCCCATAGGTGCTTAGGGGCAACCACTAAGCAGAAAAGTTAGAAGCCTTCCCTGGGATCCCTTGAGACTCCTTGAGATCATAGGGATGGAGCCACGATTCCCTCCAGGCTGTAGCACCACAAGCATTGCACTGTGAGTTCCCCGTATGGCTGCCCCAAGGAAGTGCCATGTTCTTTGCAGGACAACACTAATGACCACAAATTTCATTTGCAAATGTGCATTACTACGTTGATAGGAACACGCACGCTTGAGTGACCTGAATCTATGGGAATCAGGTGCCCTATACCACCCTAATGGGTGGAATAGACTTCTGTGTGTCCGTAACTAGTTTTCTCCTAAACATAGCCCTCACAAGCTGAACAGCAAAGCTGAGGCTTACGCTGTATTTCCAGGAAGAAGGATTTGCCCAGCTGTAGCAAACTGAGGCGATAAAAAGTTAGAATGATGCACAGATAATCCAGTGCAGGTCACTGAAACTATCATTAGCAGATCAGCTCTGAATAAATGTGGAGAGCAGATCTGTTAAGTAAGAAATTGTCACTCATACATAGTAGGATTACGTGTTGTTCTTGGACGGTACACATGAGTAAGGACAGTTTACGTGACAGTGCTTGGTTTTATGCTTGGATGACTGTTCACAATATCTGAACTGTGAACTGTCAGACTCATTCCACAGCGGTTACTGCTGAGGAAATTCCAGAAGAAGCCTCCTGGGGTCTGAAGCGTGAGGCTGTTTTGGACGCGGAACAGCAATATGTGAAACTCAGCAGTCAGCTTTCCAGCAGAGAGGCATGTGCTGAGATGAGCAGTAGTCAGAGAAGTCGTGAACACGCTGAGGTGCAGTAGGCATTACAGAGCTTGATCCTGTGAGTCAGTACTCACGCAAACAGGCCTGGCACGAGGGAAATGGGTATCTCTCGGAGTATTTCAGAAGACAAGACCATCTGCCTGACCAAGGCTTTGTACCTGCTGACTTCCAGATCACCTCTAGCTGACTTCCATGTGAATGTGGGTAGGGTCTCTTCAGTCCAGATGACAGCAGCCCCTCACCACCTTTGGCACATTTCCTTCTGAAAGTAAGGAAAAGACAGGGAACAGATAGCATCATGTCAGCCAGAATTTAGAAAGCTGAGTTCTTCCCCGCCTGCTGCCGTATCTCTTTCATTATAGATGAGTCTGTCATGCATTGGCTGCAGGTGGTACAGATGTGCTTGAGTTAAGTTTAAATTAGTTATCATGAGTGGTGGTGTCAGTATAGCTATGACAGAACTCACCAAAGTGTTTGCATCAGCTTCATTGAAGTTACCGTTGAAGTTACCCACCTTGCTTAGGTTCTTCGGTAGCACCTGCTGTGTGAAGAAACTCTGAAATCCCTCAGTGTCCTTAGCGTGGGACTCGGGGTTACCAGAGCATAGAAAGCTGTCCCGGCTTAGGTAGGCCCTAAGGAAATGCATACCGAGTATTACTACCCACATGACTTAATCTTCTTTGAGTTACCCAGTTGTTAATTCCTTAAATGCAGGAAGCGATTCCGTTGCTTTGTTGCACGCTTTGGCTGCTTGCCTTTCCACAGCAGGTATTTGGCTTGGCATCTGTAGTGAGACCATGCATTCACTGGCGGCAGGCCCAGAAAAGCTAATAGGCAATTAAACAAGAGACAATGTCTCTTTCATTTCAACAAGTGAGGACCTTTCCTAACTGCACAAAAATGAGTTTGGAGGATATGACCCAGATAAAAGTCTTAGGTCAACTTTTTAACACTGCCTAGAAACCATTTAACATGAGCAATCTCTGAAAGGGCAGGGGTTTTTCCTAACAAGTCAGATGTTTTCCTCCAGTGCTTTGATTAGGAATGAATAATGTTCTGATTTGTAAGAGAGCGCTAGAAAAATGTCAAGTCACTGCTACTTATTAGTGTCTACAATCAGAGGGTATATACTGCTGATATTCCCTCTTATCTTTATTATTATGTTACCTTTTTTTCTATACCAATACGATGTTTCATAGTATTCCCTAGTACCTATGACTCCTCCTGTGGATCCAGCTCTGTCATGAGGTACACACATATAAACCTCTGCTCTGAGAGAGCCAATACTGTGGCTTTTCAGTGTCCAGGATTATTTGCTGGAGGTAGTAGCCAAATTTCAATATCATGCTACTATTTTGTGCAAAGTATGTTTTATATCTATCATATGTTTTCTTTCCTTAAATTCCCTTGTGTGCTTCTCTAGTTTTGAACTGTTTCCAGTCCATATTCCCTTGTAAATAATACCTGAATATGTAAGAAATACAAGCATCCTGTTGTTCAACTTGTGTTACAAAGGATCTCAACTCAGTTTTGTGAATTGCATTGTGGCACGTGTCATGCACTCTTGTGCGCTTATTTCTTAAATACCTTTTCAGATGTTAACATTTGCATTTAAAATTATGATCTGTAGCAAATGATGGTCAGTATTTTCTTGCCTGTCTTCCTGGATGTTCACCTAATTTTAACATTCTGGAGTCCTTAGGTCTGTCTTTTTCCCCTCAACAGAGCTTGAGGGTCTCCTTTATCTGTGCTCATTGGTGACAATAAGAGCATGAACCAGCACACTGTTAATAGCTGCAAAGGAATGTGTTTGTATTACTCAAGCATTACCTTAGCAAATATAAAGGGTTGGCTTTGACATCAGTTCTTTGGTAATCATTTCTCCGTTTTTCAGTTTCAAGTGCCAGCTTACCTTTTCTGCGGTGGCTAATGGGATTATAGTTACTGCCATGCTGTGACCTTACTTTGTGGGACTCTTGGTCATACAGCAATTTCAAAAAGCGCATAAATTGATTGGCTGGTGGTGGACTCACCTGGTTCTCGTATTTTATACCTAACATATAAGGGCAAGAGGGGCTTCCTTTTGAGAATGGGAGCAAATTGTTCAAGCAATTTGTTCTTACCCCTACTGAGGGGGAGGAACCTCCAGGCTTTTGAGTGGTAGGTGTGATCCTGGATAAAGATTACAATTGGGTGATGCCTTTCTCTCCCCCATAGCTGTTCAGCTGGTAAGCCTTTGAGGTCATCCCAACTCCTGAAAGGCATGAAAAGCTCCTCTTGGCCTTACCAGCAGCTGAAAATGCTCTGCATCTTATGAACTTCCTGCAGGTTTTTGCCCTTGGATCTGTAAAAACATCAGGAGCAACTCTTTATTCAGACGGCAGAGTGGATCTGTTGCCGTGGGCTGTTAGGTCCTGCTTGTGTGCCAGAAACAGGCAGGTTTTCTGATTGCTGGGGCAGATCTCGGTTCTGTGGTTTGCACATTAATTCGGGCATAATTACACTGAATATGCAGCTGGCTGCTGCTCTTGAGTATCTGGCTCTAACATCTGACAGCAGGACTTGTACTTTGTCCATGCCTTGTACAGGCGTGATACAGCAGATCCTGTAACAGTTGATGGTTGCTCCAGTGGCTTTATCTAAGCATGGAATAAAGGATGCAGGGCCAGCAATATGCTGCCATTGTGCTGATACTTTCTAGGTAGTAATATTTTGCAGTAGTGGGTAGAAATATGTGGGGCTCCCCAGGGAGCACGATCAAAAGCCTGATTTAAAAAAGTGGTTTTTTTTCAGTTTGAAAATTTAATACAGTATTAATACAGCTCATGAGCAGTAAAATGGGTGTTTCATTTCAGGGTATTGTTAACTAAGATTAAGTTTTTGCTTCCCAAGGGGACCCTTCAAAGAAGCAGTGAAAACAAAGTCCTCCCATCCTGATAGCAAAGATTTCCCTTAACTGGGAAACGAGCTGTTTAAAAAATACATAAAAGTCTGTTACGTCTGCAAACAGTTGTAAGTGGAGCAAATATGAGTCTCTTAAAATATGAACTATTCACCCAATTACAAAATTAACAATTCACCCAATAAAAAAACCCAACCAAAAACCCCAAACCTGTGTTAGCCAATTTCAATCCAACTAAGTTTTCAGGTTCAGTGAGGCTGAGTAATTTTTGAGGGTGTGCTTTGGATAGTTGTGGTCTTTTGGTTGAAGTGATGACATCAGTTGAGAAAGCTGTGACACGAGACTGGTGACCACGTGAAAATGGGAACACTTGTTGGAATCATCACAAAATCTTTGAAGTCTTCTCTTACGAAACCCACACTTTAATCCTCTATGTCACTTTCATTGGTTGTGTTGCAATGAGGGAAAAACGAAGAAGTCATACTTGACTTACACCTTAGAAGATAATAAATCCGCAATCTCAGAGAATACTTTCTTAAAGCACTTTGAGTGCTATGTGTAGGTTCATTCTTCAGCATGTTTGGACTCTGTAATAAAATCGATTACATTGTTCCTGGCAACAAAAAATGCTTGCTTGTTAGTGGAAAGGAAGGAAAAAATAATATTGATAAATTCGCTTAATTTTCAGTGAACTATCCAAAAGAGCATACAAAACAGCAAGAGGGACAAGTATTCATTTCGGCTTGTTAAAGGGAGATGTTTAGAGAAGGAGGTGTTTGGAGGAAAAACATCGATAACATTTTTGATAAATGCAGTCACTACTGAAGTTACGGTCAATGGTTATCTTCCCCATTATCTTGTATTTCTCTCTTTTTCTCCTTTTTTAAATTTTGTGATTGCTTGGCTTCAAATAGCCTCAATACACACAGGGTGCAGGAATATGCAAGGAGACCATGCTAAAAATTACACCAACAAATGTGAGCACACCATTTTTTCTTTCTCAAAATTGCTAGTGAGCGCTGGTGTCAACAGTACACAGAGAAGGCAGAAAAGTAAGTAAGCTAGAGGGATTCTTTAGAACATGGGCCACTGAAAAAAGCAACTTCTGATTTGCTTGAAATTCAGCATTTTTACCTTTGGTTTTCTTCTAAATAGTCAAAATTCCATTAAAATTAAATTGATCAGAACACTGACTGAAAAGAATCATTTCACCTATCTCCAAATACTGTTTTGCTGTGAGATCAAAGTAGTTTAATTTAGATAAAGTTTGCCATTAGCATTTGAGTATGTGCTTGAATTTGACAAAATAATTGGTTTCTAGTGAAGTTTTTCAGTTTGTTTAAATCCTCATTATTCTGGTGGAGCACTGTTCTATCAGCACACTTTCCATCTGGATGGCCCTGGCTTGTATTCATGGTACACATTATTTGAAACAAACTATACTTGGTACTTCTCATTGAGAACTCACTCTTGTAGATGTTACTGATCCAGCATGACCCATTTGCTTATTCTGTTTCTTTTAATAGTCATTTTAGTATCAGAAGGCATTTGCTTGCTCTCCTTCATCCTTTCATCCAAGCAGGAATAATATTAATGAGAATTTTTCAACAAGGAAATTGCTCTATAGCATTTGGCCTGCCGATAGGTCAAGTGCGTGCAGATAGATTTACAGCTCTTTCCCATGTTTCTTACTCAGTCTAGTCTCCTGCTGACTTTGGTGAAAGATTTGGGTATGCAAAAACCACTTTTTTTTGTGTGTGTGTTAATCTGAACTAGGAGTGGGTGAAGCTACAGTCTTCAATATGAACCAGGTACAACAATGCCTGTTTTCTTTGGCTCTCTTTTTATTAAAATTGTGTTCACTGTGAACAGTGCTTACGTAAATTGCTTCTCTTTTGTAGAATGAGTCTTTGCTGTCAGAAGTGAAGTACCAAACAGAGAAAGCCTAGAGGGAAGCGAGAGAGAAGCAGGAGTTAGTGCAGCCTTGTGCACTCTACCACTAACAATAGGAGCCTGAGGACACAAGGACTCCACCTGTCTTAACTTTCTGGAAAAAGGAATTAGCAGAAAGTGAGGAGTTGACAGAATTTTGACAACACAATTAAGTGGGTCGGCAAACGTGTTTTTATTGGCTTGATTACTGGTCTGCTGCTGGCAATGTCCGGCTTAGTCATCCGTGAACCAGCCTGGATTGCTGTGCATTTGTTTATCAGTTATCGATAATTCAAACATAAAGCTTTCAGAGCGTTACATTTCTTGACAAGTCACTTGCTCTTCGTTATTTGTGTTGGGTCATGAAGTACCTTTCACACAAAGATCTGACACCTGCATGGACAACTCTTTTCAGTAAGAGCAACTGAGCTGCGTTAAATATGAATTAGTACTTAAGGAAAGACTGTGGAGGTTGATGGTCCAGAAGTTCTGGGGGAAGAATAGGCTATAGTTTTGATAAAAGAGAGCAGAGCCTATGTGTTCACATAATGGATTGTGCTTGATTTTAAGCATGCCTTTCTGCTTCCAGTTACAGTGTGCTACCTACAAACTTCTCCCAGACCCCATGTGGCACAGTGAGCTGCAAATTAAATTTTGGCTCTGGTGTTCTGCTTGCAAATATAGTGAATGTTTGTTCTGATTTGGCAGGAAGAAAAAGGTATATAGGGTGTATTCAGATTTTATTTGCACCCATTTTACGCTGGTGTCGTTACTCTTTGGTGCTCGGTGAAGCCCTAACACAAGCTGTCCCGAGACGTGGTTTATATCCTTACTGACTGATGTTCAGTAAATTCTTAAAAGCAATGGCATATGCTGGTTCCTGCATCTGTGTTTCATTCTGCAGAGGCAGGTGCTTCACTCTCCCCAAGATCTGTTGAGCTTTTCCAGGAGCCGCTGAAAGTGTCGTTATGCAGGTACGGGATGTGTTTTATGAAACTAGGATCCATTAACTTGCTGAAATACTCTTGATGCTTGTTAAGCCACCTGGATCTCCAGGTCTGATGAATAATTACTTTACAGGGCCGTCTGTTACTGTCCCAGCAACATAACTTTTTGGAGGGTCAATGCGAGACCGTTTTGTGAAGCAGTTAGCACAGCGCTGCTACTTAGGCAAGGTACTGGTGCTATCATGATTGTGCTTGGATTTGTGAATAATACTGAGATCATGCAGTTTGGAACTTGTTGGGAGGTTGTCCCAGGATTTTGATGCAAGGAGGTATGATTTATCCTGACCAGGGGGCAGGGGAGGGGTTGTGCAAAAAGTAACAAAAAACTAATAACTTCTAGAAGTTTCTGCTGGGTGAAATTATTTTATGGAGTAAACCTTAGACCGTGGGCTTTAGGTTGTTGAATCAATACTGTTCCTAACTGTAGGCATTAGCATCTACAGCTAGTGTGATAGAAATTTGGAAACATGGGCAATTCAAGTCAGGAGCTCTTTTTGTCAGTAAAACCGCTGAGTAAATGTGGTGTTGACCACTTTCCTTTTTCACTCAGCCAGTATAATAGTTTTGCAATAAAAGCAATTCCAAAATAAGTCTTGCGTAACAGGATGAGAAGCCTATCAAAGTGCACCTCTGGACTTCTATGGAGACTTGGCCAATCCTATATAGCTTCAAATTTCTTCTTGTAGTGGAAATCCCCTTCTCACTGACCGTTCTTCTGTGGTTTTTTAAAGTGTGGTGTCTCTGACCAGATATTTAGATCTGGTGATTTATAGACTAAATGAAAATTTACTGACCCCCACAGTTTTGAGGGGAAGATCAATTTGCCCATCTCCTCCTTAATTTCTGCTCCATTCTGAACTGGCAAGTCTGCAGCTAGCCTTCCCCTCACAGCAGAAGTTTAATGTTTGTGGTTCAAAAAAAAATATTTTCACCTCTAGCCACACACATCTTGCAGTTTTCTTTGGAAGGCTTCCAGCCCCTGTTTTAGAACATCATAGCTTATTTTGAACCTTCTCCATCTCTTGGATTTCATAGTCTCACTTTCTTTTGATTTTAATTCCTTTTGCCTGTTTTATTCCAGCCCTACTCCACACCCACTCACCCCCAACAGCTCCTTCACTTACTTCCTCTTGTTTCACCAGGAATGCTGGCTAGCTGACGGTGTGTCTTCTTTGCAGACTGAATCTACTTCTCATACCAGTGTCACCCTTTCTTGTTACTGGTGATTAATGAAAATTTGGGGGTTCAAAGTGCTTTTTCAGTCAGAAGAAAAGATTTGTGGATGGAATTAGATATCTTTCACGTAACCCCATGTATTTATTAAAATGGACAAAGCATTCCTTTCCTAAGGAGCCAAACACTAGATGTAGTTTCCCCACTTCACATTCCTTTTGTCCAGTGTCTGGCAAAAGCCCTGTCTTGGTGGTGTTTTCTACGGCACTAATTCCACCTGCACTGGGCTCTTTTGTTTGCGAGGTTCTTCTGTGCTTGCCTGCCTGTTACCGCTGCCTGGTTTCTGCACGTGCTCCCTTTCTCACGCTGATGTCCAGCCAGGCAGGCAGGAAGTGTTCACGCAAAGCCAAGTTTTGAGTTTTGAGCTGGCTCGCATGGCTATTGTCCACAAAGCTGGCTTCAGCCTGCGGGGCTATGGCAGCCTGTCCTGACTGGGGCATGGCGGAGTGGCCTGCATAGTCCCGTTGCGCAACTTCAACAAAACACTGGCAAGACTCTTGCTGAGTCACAGGAGGATTGTATGGGCCTAAAACAACTTTTTTTTTTTTTTTTTTTTTGGTTTTAGTACTCTGACCTTAATCTAAACCACAGAACAGTTCTTTGAGGCCTGTCTTTCAGCCTTCCTTTTTGATGGTATTTTCTGAGTTCTTCTGTGCTCTTGTGTCCTGTACTTGGATTACAAAATGAGAGAGACAGTAATCACCCAAGTACCTACATAATGACAACTTGAGCCCTGTGTCGTCTGGAGGTATTAGCATTTCCCACCCTGAACCTGGAGATGTGACTGTTGAATTCCAATCAGTTTGCCTCTGAGGGAGAATGAAAGTGTCTTGCTATCACCACCTACTGCTGCCTCTTGTCTGTGCATTTTCGTTAATAGGCATGAGTTTCCTGACAGTGGGGAAAAACAATTAAACCAAGCCAAAACTCCTGAACGTCCCCAACCAAATGTTTGCTTGCCAACACCCTGCATTTGGGTGGGCAATCTCTGAGAGGTTTCCTGCATTGCATCAAAGAAACAGTAATAGCAAAGCTGTTGGGGTGCAGAGGGATTTGCAGAGAATCATCAGCAGAGCGTTCAGTGCAGAGGGTGGAGTGGTGAGTTACTGGGTGGAAGGGCTTTGTGTTGTTTAAGCTGCAGTGGCACATTGTCATGTATTCTACAGGTTGTCTTCTTATCAGTTGTACAGTTCATTTTTCATTATGGATTTAGTTTGAAAACACCATCTGTTTGTTCTAGGCAGCCTCTCTTGCATAATGATTCAGAGAAGGGTAACTAAATACTAGTGAGGGCTCTTTCCTGTGTCTTGTGTCATTTTTCTTTATTCTTTCTCTACTTCACCTGTACTTTACTTGGAAGTCAGATTCCATCTTTTTCCTAGATGGCATGGGAGACTTTGAGAATTAACCTCCAAATGTGAAATGTTTTCCAGATTTCATTTCTTGGGGATGTGCTAATAAAAGGTTCCCATAACATATGGGAAATAAAAAGCTGCCTGCCTCTGCTGGCAGTGGTCAGCTTCCCTGCTTAGTCGATTCCAGTGGGAGGAACCGCCCAGAAACTTTAACTTCTTAGCTGCAAAATCTTCACAATTTTTCTTATCACATACTGGGTAGATCCTGAGGCACCTGTGAAGTCTGAAGCAAACAACAGATGTAATCCCCCAAATTTGTATCTCTAAGATACTGTCAGCCTCCAGTGAACTCTGGCTTGCTAGGAAGAGTTCAGCTATGCTCTGTTTATGAACAGCTGAGTTCATCATAGTTGGAAAACTGTGAGTGCTACTTAAACAAATAATGGATGCACACAGGCATAGCTGCCAAACCCTCAGCAAAATGTCATCTGGACCAGTATCTTGAAGGCAAGTTACAATGAGTCATATGGGGCTCACGGTATTTCAGGACAGTGACAACTGCAGCTACTTGCATTTTCTAACTAACTCCATGAATACATGTTTTAGATGCTCCTGTCTCAGTAGATAAAAATTAGATGCAGATGATATTCAACAGGAACTGAAAGCTCTCTGCTGTGTTGCAGGGTACTAAAAAACAAAAGGCTTATTTTCTTTCTTCTAGGTGCAAAACATAACTGAGTGCACTCATAAGAGCTTTAGTGATCTCAAATATTCTGCTTTTAAATAAGTGCACAAAATCTATATTTCCTTGTATCATATTAGATCCCTAGCAGTGCTGCCAGGTATGTGTAACTTATAATCTTTTCACCCCATAGGACCTCAGAAAAACAAAAGATCAGTTTTTTAAAAGTTTTTTTCTGTTCTCAAAATGCCTTCCTTCTGGTGTTCTAAACTTACGTGGTTACTTAAAAAACTGCTTTAATCTTTGGGGTTTTTTTATCAAGTAGACAGGCCAGATGCGAGGGGTTTCTAGGGGTCAGATCTAAAAGCAGGATTTTCACAATGTCCCAGATTTTAGGCCTTACTTTGAGGTGGCCAGTTGTCCCCTTTCACAGACACTGTGTCCAGGTGCTCAGGTTTCTGGTTTCCAGGGCCAAGTTAACAAGTTCTTATTTGTATTCCCCCCCTCAGAAGACCAATTTGCTTTCATAGTTCATTGTAGAACCTGTAGTTAACTTACTAAGACCTGCAAATAACATCACCACTTTTTGTGCCAAGTGGCAGACTTAAATTCAGTGTTCAGGGGGGTAAATTTAGGAAACAGGAGAAAGTTGCAATGAAGTGAGATATTACTTTGGTGACATTGTTTTTGTTTACAAAGAAAGCACAGTTATGTTTGCCTGGATGCTAGTAGCAAAAAAATTGTTTACACTATTTTTTCCAGACAGCAGTGAGCCCAGAGTGTCCCTAGTGTTTTCTGAGGAGCATATTCTAAGTGCTTTTCTTGGCTGAATGTACGTTATTTGTTTATATCCTGCTTCATTTCCACCTCCAACCTTGTCTTCCTAGTGTATGGGAAAGAGGGGTGTCATGGTTTAACCCCAGGCACCAACTAAGCACCACGCAGCCGCTCACTCATTCCCCCTCCACCCAATGGGATGGGGGAGAAAATCAGAAAAAGAAGTAAAACTCATGGGTTGAGATAAGAACGGTTTAATAAAACAGAAAAGAAGAAACTAATAATGATAACACTAATAAAATGACAACAGTAATAATAAAAGGACTGGAATGTACAAATGATGCGCAGTGCAATCGCTCACCACCCGCTGACCGACACCCAGTTAGTCCCCGAGCGGCGATCCCCCGTCCCCCTTTCCCCCCAGTTCCTAAACTAGATGGGACGTCACATGGTATGGAATACCTCGTTGGCCAGTTTGGGTCAGCTGCCCTAGCTGTGTCCTGTGCCAACTTCTTGTGTCCCTCCAGCTTTCTTGTTGGCTGGGCATGAGAAGCTGAAAAATCCTTGACTTTAGACTAAACACTACTTAGCAACAACTGAAAACATCAGTGTTATCAACATTCTTTGCATACTGAACACAAAACATAGCACCGTACCAGCTACTAGGAAGACAGTTGACAGTTAACTCTATCCCAGCTGAAACCAGGAGAAGAGGTTTTCCAGCCTGCTGCCTGATCCTGTCCCCTCATGTCCATGTTTCTTTCCTGTGGAGACGACGATATGGCAGGGGATGATGAAAATCCAGGTATTGTCCTGACAGGGAGTCAGGATGCAGCTGGATCACTTGTGCAGCTCCAAGAGTTGGGGAGTGCTCTCAAAACTGTCTTTTTAGATGGAGCCACTGGGAATGGGTATTATCCAGCCTGGCTTACGTCAATCAGCGATATCCCTTTACTTATCTGTGCTTTTCATAGGTCTTTGTTTTGCGTGGTGAAACGGGCTTTTGTTTTGCTGCTAATTTTTTCATCTGGAAAAGATATTACTTGTTTATAAAAATTATTACTAATGAAGGATAGTGATTATATCTATTAGTTCCAGCATGATTTAACCTTAACCCATGATGCTGTACATACTGTATTCACCCACTGGCATATGTCTTCTGAATCAGTATCTCAGAAGCCACATGGAGGTGTGCTAGGATCTTGATGCCATCCATACGTGCTATTCTTATAGTCCTCCTGCCATTCCTCCTGGTGCATCCACACCTGGACATTCCCCTTCGTTCTATATTCAAACCAGTTTTAATGTTGATATCACAAGCCTATACAGCATGAGGCAACCAGTGATATAAAGCTGCATGTGATGAAGTGTCCTGGTTTCAGCTGGGATAGAGTTAACTGTCTTCCTAGTAGCTGGTACAGTGCTATGGTTTGAGTTCAGTATGTGAAGAATGTTGATAACACTGATGTTTTCAGTTGTTGCTCAGTAGTGTTTAGACTAGAGTCAAGGATTTTTCAGCTTCTCATGCCCAGCCAGGGCACCTGACCCAAACTGGCCAACGGTGTATTCCATACCATGTGACGTCCTATCTAGTTTAGGAACTGGGAAGGGGGGGGCAGGGATTTGCCGCTCGGGGACTGGCTGGGTGTCGGTCGGCGGGTGGTGAGCGATTGCCCTGCGCATCATTTGTACATTCCAATCCTTTTATTACTACTGTTGTCATTTTATTAGTGTTATCATTATCATTATTAGTTTCTTCTTTTCTGTTCTATTAAACCGTTCCTATCTCAACCCAGGAGTTTTACTTCTTTTCCCGATTTTCTCCCCCATCCCACTGGATGGGGGGGGAGTGAGTGAGCGCCTGCGTGGTGCTTAGTTGCTGGCTGGGGTTAAACCACGACATGAAGAAATCCTCATGCTCTTCTAGAGATCTTTGCAGATTACCTAAGTTTTTCAGGAGTCAGTTCTTAATGTGTTGTTTCTGTGGCATTTGCAGGGCTAACCACAGCAGTTATGAGGGCCATTGACACAGCAGGTATAAAGAGGAATCCAGTTCCAGTCTTAAGAAGCCTTAAGGATGGAAACGTCCCAGAACATGCTTTTTCAGGTAGGTAAGTACGTACTTGGAAGCTGGTTCTGCATGGAAGCAAGGCATCTGTGGATTAAATAAATCAAGCAAGTCTTGCTCATAACGCAAGTTTCATTGTTTGAAAATAAATATTCCATAGACACAGATCATCCGAGGTACTTAGATATCTACTTCCTATCTACATAAGGGGGCTAAGTGTCTTGACAGACTTTGGACAGTGATTCAAACGTGAGCTACTGGATCTGTTCAGCAGTGTAGCCTAACACTGTGAAAAAGGTTCCCACCTTCAAAGTATGGATGCTGGAGCCACATGTCAGGCTACTCCTGAGGTAGTGCAGTTTTCAGTCTGACATGTTAGTATGAGATACTTCATTTCTGGTTATGGTAATACAATGGGCTGTCAGATTCCTAATGCAGAAGGCAAATAACCCTTCTATAGCTGTGTAGATGGCTGCAGACGATAGGAGCCTCAGGAGTAGGAGAAATATCCACTTGTACAAAAAAGTAGTGGATGGCTATTATGAAGTCAGTGTATCATGGTCTTTGTGCCCAACAAGGACCTGGAGTTGCCGTATTTCCTGTAAGAGTGTGTGACACAATGCAAGAGAGCTCAGAAGAAGCAGAGCTGCCCCTTGATATCTGTCCTCAACAAATTACTGTGAGATGGTGTGAAACCAAAGAGATGAAGGGGAAATTGCTGACTTGTAAACAAGCTGTTGGTTCTCAGTCCGGTCAGTCAGAAATGCCTATCCCTGGGATAGACACATGTTGCAGAGGATCCACAGGGGACATCACACACAGACCAATGTGATCAAGTGAAGCCCATTTACTACAACTTTTAGCACAGTTATAAACCTTACGTGCTTGTGCATGTGCCTTATACAATACTCTAATTGGTACAATACCCCATTTCACGCGACGCTATCTTATCCTCTATTGGCTGTGCGAGCTTCTTCACGAGGTGTCCAGCAGTTACTTATTTCATTCTTCAGCATCCAGGAGTTGTTTGTCAGGCTCTTCTTATCTTCCTTTTTCCCAGCGTACAAGGACACAGCGTCCTTGTCTGCTCCAGCACTTTGTAAACTTATGCTTCGTTCCCACGTAACGGCTGGATTGCTCACATGCCCTTGCCCAGCCAAGAAATCCTCAACAGACACATACCTGGGGAGAGCCCAGGAAGATATTTTTGTTGTGTTTTGGGGTGGAGCAGTCTCTGAACAGATCAGTGGTGAACAAACAGTGCTGGCTGTCTTGGGTTTTCACTTTTTCAGTTACATCTTAGTCTAGGCAACAGGAAAGCAAAAAGTCATTAATTATAGCACACACGTGATATGCGAACATCTCCGGGTATCCTTGGACACAAGCTTTTGTCTGTATACTACCAACAGGTAATGGAGTAGATGCACTGAGCTTGTACTTGACACAGCTTCTCTACAGTGAATGCAGCAGTGATGCTAAGCAGGATGAGAGAGTACAAATTAGGTATCTTGAGGAAGCGATGGTGCTGAGGGAGGTGGCAGTGCTCTTTGGCTTTTGTAATCGTTGCAATAACATAGCACTGCTCGGAGAAAGGAGAGTGCCCCCGGGGAATAAGAAAATGACTCAGATGCACCAGCATGTCATGACCACCTAGGAACCGCTCATTACTCTGTACTTACAAGACCTGTGAACTCAGAACAAAGCTTGAAAAAGCACTCCCAGATACCTGACACAGTAACAGTGCTGAAGTATAAAGGAGGGACAAAAAAAAGAAAGAAAAATCCTACTGATAATGAGGGTCGTGCTCCTTTTCAGCTCTGTGAATCTGTGAAAGGCAGGATATGTGGCACATGAATTGAAAAGGACTTGCACACTGTCTCCAGAATGCTTCTAGCATTCAAAGCAGGAGGAAGGCAGGGTGCTTTTGAGAACCATAACCACCACATTTACCATAAAAACATCAGCCATAAGCATACATGCAATATACCAAATGACCAATAGCACAGGTTAGAATTGCATGGAACAGTGCAGCTGACTGCATTGACTATATATGCTCTGCTCATTATGCTTAGGGCATTTACTGAATAATGTCTCCGTTTCCTTGAGCAAATACATGGCTCAGATTCTGTGGTTTCCCCAGAAATGGGGTGGGGTTCAAATACCTGCTATTTCTAAACTTTTTGTTTGCTGTTCCACAGGAAAGAAATCTGTACTGTGGTAGAACCTGTATTTCTGTTTCTGTTTCTTTCAAAGCCAGTTACTGTAGGGTGCTATGGGTTGAAAGTCTTTGGCTTCATAGAAACATACAGGATGCCTTGTAAGGAGTCTAGAATCTGTTAATATATGGCTATCAGGAGTAAAAATAAAATAAAGCTAAATGTAAAGGTATAAGGGTTGCATAAAGCCTTTGCATTGGCCGGTACCAGTTCAGATCATTGCAGGGCACCATCATGCCCCAAACTCAAGCTATTAATGCTGTAGTTAAATACTATAGCTCAAATCCTGTTCTCACTCTACTCTACTTATAAATGTGGACAACCTAGTGTCTTGCCATTATGCGATGAAACCAGAGCACTACGATCCTAGGCCACTGTTTAACAGTTGGTAGCAATGGTCTTTGTATTGATTTGAATGGTCCCCATCCTGCTAGAGATATTCACTCCTAGCCTTGATTCCCTCTTGTTGATTACACCAACACAGGTGTTCATAGAATGGACGAGTCAAGAGAAAAGAGCTAACTCTTATTTTGTGCCACATTATTGTTCAGTTACCAGGTCTTAATTGTGATGCACCATGTAGCCTGCATGTTAGGCATCTGAAGGGTTGGAAGAAATGAGGAAATGTGGAGATGAGATAGGAGAAGAAGGGGGATAGCAACTTCTGCTGAAGGCAGCAGTGATGTCAAAAAATATTTTTAAATCTCACTCAGAAAGAAATGCCCTGGTGTGGAGCTGCACAGGCACTTCACCACACAGAAGAGCTGAGGCTGGCCAGAAAGAGGAGGTTAGATGAACAGAAGAGATTAGTGTGTTTGTTGATGCTATCCTTCTTATCCAAATAAGCCTCAATGATCTTGAATGCTTATGTGAGGGTGGTGAAGAAAAGGTAAATGACCTCCTAATGTAGCAGGGGCAAAGCAGCTTTTTTTGCTTTTTTTGAGCAAATGAGGAACATTGTATCTTGTGGCCTATCTTGGGGATCTGGTATCGTTTACAGGCTGTTTTGGGTGGGAATCAGAACCATCCTACAGTGCAGTGGTTGAAATCAGTTGGAACTGACCATGCGCCTTGATTAAGGTCGGTTGCCCTTTAAGTGCTGGGGAAAAAGTTCTCCCAAATATGTATCTGCATCTGTAATATCGGGGGCAACTGTATTGGAATTTGATGGCATTATAGTAAATTCCGATTCATGGTGACTTAGCTGAACTGAAGAATATCTGTTGTCTTAAGCTGTCAGAGACCCTAAAGATTAATGTAAAACAGGAAAGAATTCTTGTAGACAAACATGTTTTCTCACTCAGATCAAATAGTTAGCATTCAGAAATATTCAGAATGTGGCCATTTAATTTACAGCCTTTCTTAAAAGTAGAAAATGCAGGATTTCCAACACTGCAGGTCAGAGGACGTTTTTGATTGCAGGGTCACAAAGTACACTTCATATCAGTCATATCTGATTGTTGATACGGTGAAAGGAAGCAAACTGAGTCAGTGAATCACATCCCTTTAGAGACTAAGCCTATGTGCTTAAAAGCAATCACTTTAAATCAAAGTTCCGCAGAAGAACATTGCTGGGCTTGAGATTCCCATCAGTGAGACTGAAATGTTGATCTGAAACTACTTCTTGCATTTTCTTATAGATGGAAGTGTTTGTCAGCAACAGGTAGAATTCATAGCTCTTAAGAACTAGAGTAACAATTTGCTAGCAGCTGGACATGTGAATTGGTGTGAGAGGTTTTTTGTTGTTGTGTCCCTTTAGATAAAGGGGCAGTCTGTAGAAGCCTCAGCTGAGGCCAGTGCTGGAGTTAGTGGTGGTATTCTGTCATGCCCATAGTGCTTGGGGTGAAACTGGATTAATATCACAGGAACTAATTTTGCTCACTTCTGAGCGTTTCCAGAAATTTTGACCAAATGCTATTACGTGTATTGTACTTTATCTGATTTCTTGACACTTAATAATAGTTCTATTTGACTGGACAATAACCTTTAAATATTTTGTTATCTGAGAAAGCCTCATTAAGCAGCTACTATCAGATACTAGTACTAGAAGTAATCCTATACAAATCTGATTCAGGCAGGTCACCTAGTTCTTGAGTCTGCAACATGACTTTTAAGTTTCCTTCATAAATCGCTTTGGATTCTGATGTAGACCAGAAAATGTAGGAATGGCCATTGAGGATCAGAGTAAAGGTCCATTGAAGTTGGTATTTTATTCTGTTCCTGAGCAAGGGATGCCTTAGAGAAGAGCAGATACCTGGGAAAAGAGGAAAAGAAGGGGACGAGCATTTGGGGCTACTTGTCCAGAATTTTAGAGCAGGTGTTTTCTGACCTGGGTGACATTTCTGTGCATCTAGGTGTCCTTGGTGGATTTTCTTCTGTGTTCTTGTTGAATCTTGTCTTCAGTCTCTGTACACTTTTGAAATACCCAAAATTCTTTGGCAAGAAGTTCCCCAGGTCAAGTATTTGTTGCGTGAAGAATCACCTATTATTGTTTGTCTGAACTTTGCTTCCATTAGCTTTATATGATGGCCCTAGTTCTCGTATTAGAAGAATATTCTCATATTGACAAAACTCGAATAAAGGATTGCCTCTGATCCTTGTTCTAAACTGCCTAAATATTAAAAAAATCTAAAGGTTTGTTTTCAAGCACCTTCAACATGATATAACCACAATTTATAGTTAGTTATATCATATTAAAAATGCACTAATGCTTTTCCAAATATTTATTTGTTATGGCTTTGAAGCTTGTTTATAGACGCTTCCTCCATTTGAACAATCCTTTTTCATATAGAATAATTGTTATAGTGGAAAAACAAATACAAACCAAATTCTGTGGCTTTGCCATACAAAATCAAGAAAAATGAATACGGCATGAAAGAAAATATTATTTGAGTCAGAATGAGGTCAGACAAAGTAGAAAATAGGACACAAATAATTTTCTAATGTGAGTGGACTGTTTCTCTAAATATATGCCAGGAGTTCAGAGTAAGTACTGAGCAGGATAGGTAGCTTTCTCAGTGAGTGTAGACTGTTGAAACTGAAAATAGTTTTTCAGGTTTCTTGTCACTGCCTATGCATACAAACACACGCTTGGATTTTAACAGGTAGGTCACTGGGTATTTTTGGAAGGTTACTCTGGTCGTAGTCATAAGGACTGGAAAAATTTGCTCACTTTCAGACACAGCTCCTGATATCAGGAAGAGCCAGGGCAGCAGCAATGCCATTCATGATTAGATAAGAGATTAGATAAGAGATAAGCAGGCGTTGCTTGTTGCAGAGCATTACGGGCATCTGGGGAGTGTAATTCATCCTCTTTCTACATTGCACCCTCAGAATTTGTGTCTCATGTTCAGTGGTTGGTTATGTCATAAAAAATTCCTAAATGATGCAGAAGGTAATATTTTCCTGTGAGTGGCATGTCACTGTGGACTGTAGTGAACTTGCTGTTCACACTAGAAACCTTGCTAAGGACAGAAATGTAACCAGACATAAGATAGGCACAAATTTATAGAAAAAAATCCGTTTACGTTGTATCAACAGCGTAGTTTCATTTACTGGTTTCTGTAGATTAGATTCTTGGGCGCTGTATTTCCATATCTTTGCTTGCCATTTTGTATTCTCAGCACATTAACAGTTAACATGTTTTAAGACTTCACCTTTTTGCTTTTGTGGAACATGTAGGTTTAGTGGAAATGGCAGAATTATGTTTCAAACCCAGTGTTGTAGATTTGAACATAAAGCCAATTTCTACTTTTTCTTTCTACCTATGAGAAAAAACAACTACAGCGGGCCACTTAGTTTTCGAGCACATTGCAAGGGAAGAGTGGTCTGCTTAAACAAACCGAGAAATGAGTCCTTTCTGTTTTTCCCTTCCTGATCAAGAGTAATTTCTTGTCAGCCATAAGCATCTCTGATGTCTCTGTTTGCAAATAGATTTTGGGTGTTCTTTTTAAAACTGCTTAAGGATTTAGATACCTTGTTGTCCCAATGACTTTTGGTTTTTTTTAGTTTTAATTCACATAAGTTTTGTGTCGTTTCAGTTAGTGGAAAAACCCAAGCTGAACATCAGTGGAGGCTGAAGTCTGAAGTGCTGTAGACTCTGAGGAAGATTTCATCCCGGATGCCTCTGTATGGGAAGGAATATTGCAAGAGTTCTGTCCCATGTCCAAGACTGGGTGGTGACAGATGATGTTTTAAGTTCTGGTCTTTGGTCTTTTCCTGTGCTTGGTATATATTACTTCTCCTTTACTTCTGTGAAAGCCTGACTAAAGAGAGAACATAAGGCAGTCATCTGTTGTATGTGTACTCATTAATTATCTCCCATTGTAGCAGGTGGCAGTGCTTTCCTGAGTACTGGTAAATAGGTACTGGCTTTCAGTTAGAAGACCTTTCCTTTTGACCTTTTGACTATTAATTGTTTCCCTGATGCTTGTGCTTTGCCCCCACACAGTGGTTCATCCTCCTGCAGTCTTATCCCTTCTAGAAGTTCTGCATCAAGTAAAAAGAAACACATGTGATCCAGGCTTTCACTAGCGTGTCCAGTCTTATTGCTTATGAAATCTGCCACTGAATGCTTTAGTATTCAGCTAATGGGGCAAGAATGTCTTCTGTTAGTGCTTTGGTGTTATTGATGCTTCATAGCCATAAACAGAGCTTTCTTCAATTGAATGGAAGGGGACAAAGTTTGTTTTCATAAAATGTATGCGCTCCTTCTTATTTGGATTTTTAAAAAGTCACTACAAAGTGAGACAAAAAGTCCTTTCAAAAGTTAGCAGTAAACACTGCTGAAGATTGCTATAGTTTGAATATACACTAACAGAACTCTAAGAGAGATGGTAGTCTAGAGGACAGGCAAATGTGTGCCTCATATATGTGTCCTACACTTCATACAATGGTAAAGAAGGAAAGAATAGACTGCAAATTATGTAAAAAAAAAAAGTTTACATTTCTCGTATTTAAGGTTTGTCTTCCTATCATCCACCTAAGTTTTAGTTTCTCTTAAGTCATTCATTATTTCCTGGAGGGAAATTCTCCCTGGTACCACCCGATTCCTTTAATTTGCCAAGCGTCCTGTGATAAGAAGGCAGTAGAAGTGAGATGAAATAGATAAGAGAGTAGTTTCAGTGGCAGAGGCTTGAGCACAAACCTGAAGGCCAAGCACCCCTCAGCCTCTATTACAGGGAGCATCCTCAAGTCAATCCCCTGAAACTCTGGGCTTGCATCCCCTGTGGAGCAAAGGCAGCCTTCTAATCTTGTTTGTCCCCTCAAGGTAATCTGAACAGGCTGTCAGAGACACAAGCATAGTTCAGAGGGCAGAGGGGTAAGCAGGAGCCCAGGGGCTTGGCGTTTTTCTTTCTTAAGCCTGGGAATGCTAGTAGTTCATTCAAGAACCTCTCAGCATGTTCACATTCATGTCTTGATCCCACTTTCATAGCAAAACAAAACTGTCAAGAAAGAACAGATATGAATCCAAGAATCATAAATACGGTCATTGCACTGACTTGGTGCCAGAGAAAAAGATGAAATGTGTATCCATGTCTCGGATATGAGAGAAGGCTCCCTTCTCCGTGATACCCTTATGTAATAAAAAGGTCAACAAATGTGATTGATAGAAACATTTACAGAGGAGGTCCCTAAAGGTAAATAGAAGAGGTATTTCAAGCTTTTACAATTTTATTGACATTTTGGTTTTAGCATGGACAGTTGAATTCTGATTCTCTTGTCTGCTTGCAATCTTGAAAAAAATATGATCTCAAAAAAAGAGGAGGAAAAGAAGAATTGTCAGTATTTTGAAGTCTCATTTTTTCTGTGTATGCATGTAATATGTATCTTTTATTGAAGAGCCAGTCTGAGAGAGTGGACTTACTCATTTGGTCCTTTTAGGAGTTATGGAGCTTTCATTATTCTGGAAAATTGTTGCAAGGAAAAGCTAGAAATCATTGATCTCAGGACCTCAGTGTGAGTGTTGCTTCAGTGCTTAAAAATTGGTTTTGGCATTCTGGCATTTTGTATTAGCTGAGTCAGAAAAAGCTGCTTAGCTCTCCTCTTTCCACTGTCTTCTCAAAAACTGAAGACTCATTTGGAGGTAAGGTGATTAACTGGGTCCAAATGTGCTCTCAAAACAAGCTACTTGTCTAATAACCTCTTATTTCCACAGATTTTTATAAGGTCTATATATATGAAAAATTGCTATCTGCAAAACAAAAAAATATTAGATTTTACCCAGTTTACCTATATTCTGGTAAGGAATAGGAGAAATTGATAGACTGATACTGGAGTTGCCAATGTGCCCTTTGGAGGGAAAAGTCTTATTTCACATATCCGCTGGAGTCATTGGCTGAGTCCATGGAGATACAGGCAAGTGGGATCTGGTCAACCTAGTACAACTTTTTTTTTTTTTTTTTTTTTTCCAAAAAATGTGATCATGTTCCTCGTGAATTTTAACTTTCATGGAATAAGATAGTTGGACCTGTCAGAGGTTGGTAATTGTTTAAAATAAATATATTTGTAATGATGCAAAATTATTGAGCATTGCTATGTTGAAATCAGCCTGCAGAAAGTTGTAGAACAATGTCACAATGTTGCCTGTTTCATGAAAGGGCAGATGAAACTTATCAGTGAGCCTAGTTGTACCTATAACCTAACTGTATATGCACAGAAGGAATTGTAAATTAGCTATTGTCACTGAGGAAGTAGATCTGGGTGTCACAGGTTTGATGTTTTTGTAGAACTGTGTACAATGTGTTATGGCAGTCAAAAAGGCATCTATAGTTTTTGGAAGCATTTAGAAAGGAATTATGGGAAAAAAAGAAGATAAAATATGAGAAAATCGTATTGCTTTCAACGTGTCATGTTGAAAGCAACGAGATGTGTGTACTTCCACAGTGTGTGATTAAACGGTAGAAGTCATTGTCACAGGATGCTGAGCTGGGTTTGAAGAAAATGCTTTGTAAGTACTGTAGATACGCAGCTGTAATAGTACAGAGTTTGCACTGGAACTCTTGCTAAGCATTAGATCTGACTAAAGGAAAACAGCTTATTCCTTTCACATTTTCCGAATTGCACTTAGATTCTCAGCCTACCTTCCAGATTCTTACACACATAGTATCTTCCTCTGTAGCAATCCACAGAAATTGTGAAGTCATCTGTGCGCTGACTGGCACTAATAGTTATTATTAAAAATAATTAACTGCAGGTAATAGTAAAAATAAGTTTTCATGATGGTTTTCAACAACAAAGATCTCAGGTTTATTTTTTAGGTAGCAAAATTCTTGTTTCAGTTTTGCACACAGAAACAAAATGTCTATTTGCTGGCCCAGAAGTTTCCATGGCAGTCTGAATAATTTACAAAGGATCCATTTCCTGCGGAGTCGCTCCTAATAGCCTGTTATAAACAAAAATAAATACAATGCTTGGAACAAGTCTGCAATATCAAGCCAGTGCTATGTGTAATTTTCCTGGGATTTTCCCATGTTATGTGATAACAACATAAGAAATGCAATCATTTCCAGAATGGGAAGGAATCCATAAGCAAAAGCAAGTAAATGTTACCTGATACATAACCAGGATGTTTGTATTAGTCAATATTGAGCACAGAGAGAGAAGTGGAGGACAGCAAGCCAGTGTTTGTATTCTCTGTTCTCCTAAGGAAGAGTTAGAAGTATTTTTCAGGGACTTTCCAGGATTACTTTCAATGACTTCCTCTATGGTTTGGAGCATGTATACATTAGAGAGAAATATACTTTTGGTATTATAAGAACAGTCACATTGAAACTTGAGGGAACAAATTACAGTTTGTGATTGAAAAGGCTGTTGATACAAGAGCAGAACTACAGCAACCAGGCATGGGAGGGGGAGTTTGAGGATAAGGAAATGACATGAGGTTGTTGCTTGTTGTTGGCTGGTTGTTGCTACTGTCCTCTTGCCCCCAAACTGAAATTGTTGATGAAAGAAGGAAGTGAATGTAGTTTGGAAGGAAGGTGAAGTAAGGGACCAAGAAAATAGCTGAGGACAGAAAGGACATGTAAACATCTCTGCTACATTTAATTGTGAGGAGGAGGGCAGTAGAAAAATGAATGGAAGGCAGTGAATACACAAGGCAGCTGTAACATGCAATGGCCTTCTGACAGCGTTGTAGAAATACAATTTAGATGCTAAATGAAGTGGCCGTGGGGAGCAGAAGCTTACATGAGATTCGGAAAAGGAGAGATGGACAAGAACATGTAGTTAGCTGCAGTGAAATTTCAGGGTCCTTCCTTTCATTGTGGTGCAAATGTCCTGACTTTTACTCACCGCCTGGTCAGCTTTCAGGTATGTTGCACAGACATGCACGTACACACACAAAGACACTAACTAAATAGTCTCCATGTTTTCAAAGGGTGCAGTTTTCTCTTATGGCTTCTGTATGGCCTGGTAACTGGCGGGTGACAGGGCACATTGTTCAGAGTTCAAGTGGCTGAACGCATCAAACTGGTGCTGAAATAACGTGGGTCGAGGAGAGGACTGACATCAGTTTTACTGCAAAGGGTCTTCAAGAAGAAGCAAGCCAAAGACAGCTCTCTCATTTTATGATCACCAAGTTAGCTGGAAAAAATCCTTCTTCTGTTTTAAGACTATGTAGATCGTAGGTAAAAGTGAAATCAAAGTGTGCATACCTCAAATAAACAAGTACATACTAGTTTAAAGCAATAGGCTTTAAACCTATGCCCTCTCTCTTATTCTCAGTTTCCTTCCTGAAGATGCCCAACATGTTGCTGGCTTTCATTTGGCTGCCGTTGCACTTTGAGCTGATGATTTCAGGGAATTGTTAAGCATGGATGTTTTAAACTACTGTCTTACAAACTGAACTGGGAGTCCTGTGGGAAGATGCATTACAGCCATGAGGGCTGTGCTCTCCAACAGTCCCTGTGGGACAGGAGATGGGGTGGTAACAATATGAAGCATCCCAGATTTATCTGCCAGAATCCTTCCTCGGTGTTCATATGCAGTATGAGTGCCTCTCTCCCAAAGGGGCTGAGCATTGGTGCCTGTGCTTGCTGGGGAGGAATAGCCAGGCCTTTTAAAAGAGGCAGGCATTTGTACTCAGCACTCTTCATATCAGGGATCAGAATAGGAAGCAGTTGTTACACAAGGGCAAATGCTTGATATTGGGCTACCCAAAGTAAAGGTTACAAATTCCCATTTTGATATTCAAATAGTGGCCTTTTGATGTAGTAACGATTTACAGCTCTGGAGCCAATCTGGACGCTGGCAGTGTTTAGGCATCTGAGGGTAAAATTCTCTTGTCTGCAAGGTACTTGAATAAGGAGCCTTGCCCTACAGTGCACCAGTCTGCAAGGACTGGGAATAGCTTGAAGAGAGGAGAGTGAGCATTTTACCCTACTCTAAGAGTTTGTTATTGCATTCAGTAATGTCAGATTACCTAATAGCGTGAGTTACAGTACCATGTACTAGAAATTTTCACTTCAGTTCTAGAAGTCAGGCTGAGGTGGCAAAAATCAAGCAGACTGTTTCCAAATAAAGCAAATGAAAATGTAAAATAACAAACAGATAACAAACAGATTTTTTTTTTTAAAAAAAACCATTTAATAATACATTGTTAGGAATAATTACAGTCTCACAAGCAAATTCTCTGTATGTGAGATGTAGTTTTTTCCATTTCCATTAGCTGATTGTGTAGCTAATTAGACATACAACCAAGTCCTTCTACAGAGCGATGAGATTGTGAATATTTCTTATGAAATGAATAGCAGGAATGGCAAATCCAGTGGAAATGAAATAAACTATAATTTTCTCTCTTGTATAGAAACTACTCAATAAATACATTTATAAATACCATGGAAATCACAATAAATAAATAAATACCAAACGCACTATCATACAGATTCTGTAGGCTAGATTTTTAAAGTTAGAAATCACAGTTCACAGTCTAGGCACAGTCTGACTGTGGTTCAAGAAACTGTTGTTGACACAACATACTAGTTTCTCTCCAGGGGAGCAGGAGGAATTATCAGTTTGCTGGTGTAATAGCAAAATAGTAAGGCTTAGCGTAAATAAGCTGTGCTCTAAGTGCATTGCACTTAACTAGTTGAGTTTGGCTGAAGTGGCTGCCAAGGGTTCTTCATTTCCTTTAGCAAACCACTTTAACTATTCAGGGTCTTCGTTGTCAATGAACAGCGTGTCCCACAGACAACACTGACCATTTTGAAAGACTTTCTTAAATAGATGAAGTTAAATAAATAAATAAATAAATAAAACAATCCATAATTAACATAGTAACACTGATGCAGGAGGTGGAAGGTGGTACACTGCCTAAATGATGCTTTTCCCGAATGTTTCCCTCAGCAGAGGAGCTGGAGCAGTTCCCAGATTTTTTCTGTCCTCATTTTTCTTAGAGTGGTGAGTCAGAATTGAATTGAGCCCTGTTAAGAGGTGAGGGAAGAGGATAGATTAAAAGGAGGTTCAAGAACAGTTATCATTGCTTAGCATTACACAGACAGCTAAGGATGAGTGGTCTGTTTCCAACTCTATGTGCTGTCTTGAGGCACAGAGAGAATAAAGTTGATGTTTCAAAAGCAATTACTGAAATCACAGTGTGTGCATATCTGGTGCCCAGCTAGGAAACTTCTGCAGCATGAGTTTCTGCATTTACTTGCATCAAGAAACTCATTAACTCGGAAATATAAATTATTAACATATGCTACTGTAAGTAAGGGGAAGATGAATTTTTTTAAAGCCTCGTTTTTCAAAGGAAGACAAACACTTCTGTGTTACTTTCACTCCAGACGGAGTTGCCGGTACTCAAAGGCTTAGTAGTGTCATATCGGCTTGAACAAAGACCTTGCAGCAGTCAGAAAGACTAAGACTAATTCTGTAATTAAGCAGCAAGTTTCCTTGTTCTTTAAATGTGATTAAGAGAAAATGGAAAGTATCGCTAAGAAATCCTACAAGCTGGCTTTTTGGGGGAGGTTTACCACGCAACTGCCCAAATTGACAGGGAATGGGACTTACTTGGCCAAAATTGCCTTTACGATCAGCTGTACCCAGGGAGCAGTGGGCTCCAAGCACACCTCTCTGCCGTCCTTCAGAGTAGCTCTGCAAAACAGGGAATAAAGAAAAGTCAGGAAACTACTACATGGATTTGTTTTACTCACTGAATGTAATGCTGCATTTTTAGATTAGTTACTATAAATTCATCCCAACTGCTCTAGGTTAGGCTTGGCCATTTTGTTTTATGTGTTCCACAACTGAGGAGACTAAAACTGTCCAGACATTGTCTGACTCTGTGTGCCTGCTCTCAAAGCAGTCACACACTCCCAAAAGTCTTTCTCAATATATGTGGGTGCTTGGTTTGAATTTGTTTACATTAGTAAAGCTTTCTTACACAATGATTGAAACCTCCAGTGGTGAAAATGTGTTTCAGCACTGTAAGGATTTCAACATTTTAGTCCCTCCTCCACGCTATTCCAGGTAACATTAGTTTCACTGTTTCCCTAAATCTGCTTGTGGGAGCTTATTTGTCTCTCTGAGACTGATGCAGGCTGTTTTCATGGAAGTTTTGCCTGCCTAATAAATGCAGGGTTTAAACTATGTTATTACCTCATGTATTAAGAACTGGCCAGCCCTCGAAATTCATGTTCTTCCACCAGAATTATTTAATATGTCGCATGACAGATAAATAACGATCAGTTCAGGAATACGTAAGGTCATAGAGATGATGAAAAACATGGTGTACTACTTAAAACCATCTCTCAAAAGAATAACCAAATCCAACTACATCATGTCAGCCTGCTAACTGTCGTACTTGTCATGAAGCGTAAAAGCCCCTACAGCCGCAGCAGCGGCAGAGCGTAGGTGAAGAAGAGGGAGGCTCTTGCAGAGCTACTTACATGACTTCAACGTTCTTGCAGTGGGGGCCGCTCTGTGTCAGCTTCACATCTTGAATGGATTTAGGAGGGATGAACTTTGAATGCGTGGCTATGCACTGGCACCGCAGCTCGGTTCCCATCCTTGCCAGGGTCATACCTGGGAGCAGAAAAGGAAGATCGTGGTTTGAGAGGCATCACTGTATCAGACATAAAGCACGACTGCTCTATTTTAACAACATTCTCAATTAAAATGCTGCATTTGTCCAAGCTGCCTAAATCCTCACGGTATAAAGATCAGTTGCTTATTTGTTCAGAGGAGCTGATGCCCAAGTACATTTAAAACTAAATTAACACATCTTTTAAAAATAAAACCACGTATTTTGAGGTTACTTGTACTGACTACACTGTACAGTTAATTGCATTGTTTTAGTATCTGGATCGACAAACTGGCAACTCTGCAGAAGTTAGAGCCCTAGATTTTTTTTCATTAATTGGAGGCCTGTCCATGCGTCTATGTTCATACTGCTTATTCTCCGTTCCCAGCTGTATATTACTTGCTCAAGGCAGTATGATCGTTAAGTAACAAATATGAGATCATAAATTGTTCTTTGTGTGAGAAGGGAGAGAAACGTTCAAACACTTCAGAAGAAGAGCCTGTCTCTAGCTGCATATACTTCAAGTGAAACATAGAAATAAAGCAACTTTAAGTTGCATCCTTAAAATTTTTCCCACATGATGTCAGTAACTCTTCAGTACAAGGGCTACGTGGTAGATTTCGGACTGAAGAGAAGTTGCTGAAAATCTCTCAAAAGAAACTAATTTGCTGAAACAAATATAAAGCTACCTTTCTGCAAGGACAAGCATCTCGGTAGATGCCTAGACAATACTACAGCCATAGGGATCTTGGGAGGGATTTACTTACCCTGAGACATAGCCGCTGAAATCAGGAAAAGAGCCAGGACAGCCACAAGTTTGCTGTTCATGATTAGACAGGAGCTTTTTGCTGGATTGTTTAGCTCTGGTCCTGTGGAGCAGTGACCTCTCTTGTCCCGGAGGATTGCTGATGCCTGATCTGGGTGATCCATCTGGTTTATATACCGTTTTGTGCCCAGCATGTGTGCACTGCTAGCATGTAGATTGCGTTAGAGGAATTTCCCAGATGCAGTAAAAATGAGTCACATGACTGTTGTGAAACTCCTTCCTAGATGACGAGGAATTATTCTGCTGAGAATGATATAATGTATTAATTTATTAAAATATGTTAATAATAGCCATGCATTCCAGTTTCTTTTGTAGACTTTTATAAGTTTTGTGCTTTTTCTAATGCATACCCTTATTTAGTAATACAACTTTATGATGGTTTCAGTTACGTTTATGTTGTAACTTTTCATTAGTTTATTCAGGGAAATAACTGTTCTTCATAGGGATGCCAGATCTATACTTGAGATACTTAATTCCTTATCTCCGTTTACGGTGATAGCTTCTACTTATCTGATTTTAAGCCTCTGGAGTGGAAATCAGGCAGTGCTGAAATCACTGAAAAGCTTTTTCACTGGGGTCAGGATTTTACCTCAGCATTATTTTGATGTTACTGGTTTTAATTTGTTGTTTTTTTCTTTTTTTCTGTTCAAGTGGCACCTTACAAAGTAAATTCATCTCTAATACTATCTGTTTGGTAAAGGAATTGAGGGTGCAGTATTCAAAGCTTCCTGTGGGAAGCAGATATTAAATTCTGAATGGCTTTGAAAACCATGCCTGCATTTTTCATGTCACATGTGTTAATGGATGATAAACAGAGGAGGCTTTGTATGCAAACAAAATAGCATGACCTGCTGAACACAACTGCTTTTGTTTCCTTTGTAAGTCTAGATATTTTCGATAAGTCTTTTCTGTAATCTTTTTCAGTGACCGTAACCCTAGGTCTTAGCAAAGGGAAATAACATTAAGTATTATGTCAGTGCTATAGACATTTCTGTTAAAGAACCTTCTTGCATGAATGCTGAGTGTTTATTTGCCATGGCTGGTAGAGAGATTACCTTGCGAGGGAGACAATTTCAAGGGAAGACTTGGGCTCAAATGCAGATCTGTTGCTTAAATGAAGATTTGTTTTTTTAACCCATCTGGAGTGTATGTGATTAGGAAAAGCCATTCTGTTTCGGTGCTGTAAAAACGTCATCCTTTTGATCATGATGACTTTTGCTGCTTGTCATCTCCAGCCTCAAAGTTTCACATTTTTGTGATCTGTGGATTTATAGAGGTACTTCTCCCCAACTCTGAGGAGTTCTTAAAAACCCCAATTACCTTTAGCATGTAAAGCGTTGTGATTTATTTATAGTAATAATTTAATAGTTTGCCCATAATTTGTTACAGTTTACTGTGTACCATTTATCATTAACTTACTTGATAAAAAGAACTTTGTGATGATAATTCATCTGTTTCCCATCACTACGTCAGCTGGCTCAAGAAAAGGTGCCACTGAGTTTGTCTCTCCTACCTCTTACTGAGTATTGAGTCAACAAAAGATACCGATTCAGACTCCTAATGGTGCTTCTCCTTAGCCATATGTCTTAGAGAACTTTACTGAAAAATACACTTAGTTCTCTGAAGGTGTGAAAAAAGGAGAGGATTTTACTAGCTACTGAAGGTTATGTTTTATTGTTTATGTTGTATTACGTTGTATACGTTACGTTAAATTAACAGGGTGGTTTCACTGGCGTCAGAATGTAGATGTTGGATCTTTAACCAGTTTACTTGGAATGAGGTTCTGCTGATTCTTTTCTCTTTTGCATTCTCTCTCTTTCTCTCCGTGTCTCTACATACGTATGCATGCACACAGGGTAATTAAAATTTGATTAGGGACCCCACTTTTCTTAGTTACTATTTTGCAGCTTTATTATCTAATTTTGGTGTGCGCTGAAATGTCATTAATGTCTGAGACAAAAAAAGGAAATTCCCCCTCAAATCCCCAAGTAAAACCATTGACTGCTTATTATCCTTACCACTAGACTCAGCTATTTCCTCAGTGTGGCAGTAACAGATCTGCAGAAATCCCCAGGTCAAAAGTGAAGGCAGGAGCCTGCTCCACCTATATGATTAACCCTGCCCCTGAGCTAAGAGTAAGTATCTGTCTAAAAGAGCAGGATGTTTGTAATGAAGTAAAAATCCACCATGTTTTCTGAGAGCTAAATCATCTCCTCTACCTCCACTTTTTCTCTGATGTGACACAGTTTCATCGGGACTGTGTGAAGGGGGTGTAATAGAGACGATAGTGGCATAAAAAGGTTGAGACACGAGATCAAGCCCGAAGGCCAGGCACTCTAACCCGTGTTCCTGGGAGTGCCGTGCTTCGCCCAAGTTCTCCCTACATCCCTTCAACACTTTGCCCACAATCTCGTCCCAGCCCCTGCCTATGGGAACTCCAAATCCATTATCTGATTTTGGCAGCATGTGCTTTCCCGCCAGCCATCAGAGATGACTTGTGCAAATGGAATTGCTGCCTCTTTTGAAGGATAACGTCACTGAGTGAGCTGATACCGCTGCAAGCAGAGACCTTCCATGCTTAAGCCTGTTAAAAGCACGCTTGTAACGAACAAAACAACAGTTATGCAATAGTCCGATTACTGAAAGACTGCTGAAAAGGGAAGTAAATGCCTCCCTTGCCTGTGTTTCAAGGCAGGATATAGGATGTGTTCTCCGTGCTGCAGCACAGAAACTAGTGTTTTTTCTTTTTCGTGACTCATTACCTTGTCTAATGAACACGAAAGTCAAAAAGGGAATCTTTTGGGATCTTGACTGGGATCATTTAGAGTCTTTGTGTGTAGCAAAGGATGCCCAAACACAAGGGACACAGTGAGGGGGATTCATGTGTGCTCTGGTGACCAAGACCATCATGAGGGATGGGGGAGAGCTGGGCTTCATTCCCTTACTGTTTTGAGTCCCCCCAGTTGCAGAGGAATGCTCCAGCCTCTGGGCTGATGAGATTACTCTCTCTAAGAAAATTAAGTATCTGTCTTGTTTTAAACAAACTCCAACCTCTCACTTGAGAATTCGTGCACACAAGACCCCAAAGACGCAGGAGACAAAGCTTTCGCTGGAACGAGGGTTCAGCTTGAGCAAGGTGAACTCTCTTGACTCCTGTCTCCTGTGTGTCGTCTCTACCAGCTATTCTTGTTCCGCAGGGAAAAAACCCCACTCTGTCTTCTGAAACCACCGCCTTTTCCCCAGAGGGGGCTTGGCATTTGCCTGCCTTTTGCCTGCCATTCCACTTGACACGTGGAGAGCAGAAGGGGCAAATACAGGGGCTGGGAAATAATCACTTCCGCTGCTCAGAAACTGGGCACACAGTTGTGCAAACACTTGGGGAGGGTTACAGTGAGGCAGAGCGTAGGAAGCAGACACGTAAAAAGCAGAATGTGTCCTAAACATCTGTTTTTTTACTTGCTATATGAGGAAGTGATAGCAAGGAAAGGAGAAAAGCTTAGGTCAGTTTGTGATTTTTTTTTTTCAAACTTAAGTGTCTAAATATAGATGGTTATGTACCCTTAGTCAGATCGTGGCAAATGCTGGACTTTCCTGAATCCCTCTGGAATCACAAAATAGCAGTACAGCTCTTTTTTAGTTGATTTGCCTTTTAATTTATATATTTATAATACATAAGTATATGTACTATAAGTATATATTTATGTGACTGCGTATTTATGATACATGTTTCAGCTCTGCTTTAAAACAGTCAATTCTGTACTGTAGCTTTCAGTTAAAAAATTGTTGTGGGTTAAATGAAATGTTTCATTTGATCCAATGCAATATGAAAAGTCATTGACAATATTAATATAAGGTATCTAGTAATATTAGAAAATTATACATTAATATTCATTATAATACTACCATAAAATATTAGCAAATAGTAACAAATATTCATATTAAACATAAATTAGATCCACCTGGTATGAACAGAAGAGATACTAAGTCCAACTAGAGAATTGTTAGGGACCAGCAGCTGGGGTTTTACCTCCTCTATGAAGGCTGTGTTTACTGTTTTAGTTGCATTTTCCTTTCATGAATTTGGGAGGAAGCATTTTCTGACTGTGGAAATAAGATATGGAAGTGGTAGGAGGAAACACATGGTAAGTTTTAAGAAGTTCGTGCGAGGAACTTTTGATTAATTTAGAAGTGGTCAGTAGACATAATATACATCATGCATTCATCTCTGACTCTTAAAATGTCGCTTGCTGTCATCTTACTGTCTGCTTAAACTACAGCCAATGCAGCTTGGCAGATGTTGGCCCAAACACTTCCTGGCAGTGCAGTCACAGTGGGGTATGCACAGAGATGGATGGAGAGTTTCTCTGGGGCACTCAGGTGAACATAGGTAGGTAGCCTGCCTGTGAAAGAAGTGCAAAAATGTAGACGTCTGAATCTTGAATAAAAATACACCGTTGAGTATTATAAATGAGATCTGTGTTGCATAAAAGCTGTTATATATAAACTTGCTGATCCATTGCATCTCAAGCCAGTGGACAGGTCAAATCTTACTCTACCAAAATGTGGGGGAGCAGCGGTGTGAAGGAATAATTGATGTATTTAGTCAGCTTACGAATTCAGGTTTGAATCCAAAGTTGGTCTGGTTGGGGGTTCCAGTGGGGGTTACTCCCTATCAAGAACGAGACTGTCCTGAGAGTTTCCTACATGTCCGTTTGCTGTCTGATGTTCTGCCTAGCCTGCAGCTATCCCCCAAACCCCACCCTCCCACCCTGGAGCTCAGAAGGTCACACTCCACAGGGCAGTCTCATGGTATTTTCACCTGCAGTCCTCCATTGCTGTGACCACATATCTCTGTTCTGGTGATTGCTGCTAGAATCTGCACTTTAGCACTTTATGTCCTTCAGAAACTACATTTATATTTAACAACGTTATATTTATTTTTATTTATATTTAATGATGTTATATAAACGATGTGTAGCAAATCATTAAGAAAAAACATCTTTAACACCCTTTTTGACAGTAGAAAGAAACTAACAGTAATGCAGTGGGAATTAACACATTACACCAATGTTCAGTCTTATAAGCAGTCTGCTGGACCCTTGAGCAGTAACATTTAACATAATGAATATGTAAGCTGCAAAATCCTTTTGCAAAGCAAAAAATGTGGTCTGTTATAGTATCAGGTAGAACTAATATGAGAACAAAGAAATTGCAAAAAAAATTCCTGGTTTATTAACATTAATAAATAATGCATTCTTTTCTTCAGAAATATGACTTCTAAATTTCTTTTTCTATATATGTATATATGTGTCTCTGTGCCTGCATCTTACTATCTATAAATGGAAATTACAGCGCAATAAATATAACTTCAGAAATAATACCAGTAATTTAGTATTTCTAATTTTAGCTGCTTCCTTCTGAAAGCCATTAAGTCATAGTCATTAGGCTACCCTGAGGCTGGCAGTGACTTAGACTGTTGATGAGACATAGCGAAGCACCTCACAGAAGGTAGTTTAGGTGTCAGTCCATGCTTACTTGCTTGCAGCTGTGCTGCAGGTACACCCAGTCAAATACTGTTGGATAACATCACCTATGAACACTCTTCATTTCCTTCAGTCAGTCATATTTTAATCAGCATTCTCCATTTCAGTGACTGGCATGTCTCATAGATAATTTTAAAGATACGCTACCAAAAAAATTATTTTCTGGGTAGTCATAGAAAATGAAGTCATGTTTGGTCTTTGCAGAAAACATTGCTACCGCTGTCAGGACTGGCTGGTGGAGGATCTCTGCCACTTTCTGAAAGATGGTTCTTTCATGGAGAAATGGGTGTGAATTCACTTCTCCCTTGGCCACCCAGATGTATCTCACTTTTGAATGAAATATCTGGTTTGCTTCATCACTTCTTGTACGGAGTGTTTGTTCATCTTTGTTGCATTACCTTCAACCTTTCCCAACTCTACTCTGTGTTCTTGAAGATGGGAGCCAGGGGCTGCACAGCGCTCTGCATGTGGGTGAGTCATGCAGTTACACAGTGGCATAACAAATTTTAGCAGTTAGTTCTTACTCATGTCCTAGTATGGGTTGGGTTTCTGGGTTTTTTGGTTTGGTTCTGAAGTTTTTTCCACTGCTGAGCCCTGATCTGATAGTCTTGTTGTACAATTTAGCATAATCCCAAGATCTCTCTCTTACGTGCTAGTGGTCAGCCTAGAATGCCTCATTTTTATATGAGCTTTGTAATTTTTTCCTCCCACGTCAACCATTTTCGCTACTTCCTGCAGTGAATTTCACCTGGTATTTTACAGCCTACTCAATGAGTCTCCTGAGGTCCTTCTGCAGTTCTTCATAGTTGAGCCTAGTCTTTACCACCCTCCATTTAGCATCACCAGAATACTTCAGCTTGTAGCAAATGACCTTCCCAGACCAGTTGTGGATATGCCAAACCAAACAGGACCTCACACAAGCTGGTATAGGAATCCATGGGTGATGGCCCTTTATCAAAAAAAAGCTGACCTTTTCGTTCTGTCCTTCATTTCTATGTATTCACCTGCTATGTACCCATTTCCAAGACTTCTTTCTTAGCCCCGTTATCTCTAATGTTTGGTGAGGGTTGTGAAAGGATTTCAGAAACACAGTTTGACTATACCTGTTGGACCTTCCACATCCGTAGGCTTGTTGTCACCTTCAAAGAACTGTAACAAACGCATAAAAGAAAACTTCCTTCAAAGCTGCACAGACTCTTCCTTATTATATGTTTATTCATGTGTTTACTAATTGTATCCTTTCTATTTCTATGTTAAGTATGACCATTTAAGGGTAACTAATTTCCTCTTGTTTATTCTTGTCCTTACAGCACTAAAACACATTCATTAAGCTTGAATTCCTTGATGCATCACAGATAGAGTTTTAGAGATAGACACAGCAAAGAAAATAAGTAGAATCAGCAACTATCTTGGGGGGAAAAAAACCCATGAAATGTAGTAATGTAGCAGAAGGGCGGTCTGTTCCTTGATGTTCTCATCAGCAAGTGTTTCCTCTTATTTCAAATCCTTAAAAAACTCCAAGGTCTATTTTTCCTTGACTTTTCTTTGATTGGTGACTCAGTGTTGTCTCTGGCCCTGTAATGAGATGAAGTATAAAGTGAGTTCAGAAATTTTTTAATGAAACAATTACCATTAATACAAGCTACAGGAAGAGCAACAGGTGCTCATAAGTTGTTAATGACCTATTTTCACTGTATCAACCAACTGACGTGCAAAGACAAAAAAATCCTGTGTTTACGCAAGTACTGCTCCAACAGAAAGGACTTCCATATGCCTATGTCCAAATTGTGCAAAGTAGGGACCTGACTGTCCCCATTTACAGCAGTGAAAGCTAATAAGCTTAGAAATGCCAGCTGTACATCTGAATTATACCCAGAAAGAGGAAGTGAGTCTTTTAGAGCTCAATTTTTGGAAGTGTCAAACATGCACCCAGGTCGTGCTGTCTCTCAGCGGATATTTAGGTGCATCATACCTGTGACCTTCGGGGTGGCTTAACACACAGGGAAGGTATCAAGCTAGGAAATTATTTTAATCCTCAGGCATTTAGAAATACAGGTTTAGAGAGAAACGCTGGAAAGAATTACTAATGCCTGAAGAGGGTGAACATTTTTGTCCCAAGAAATGAACATCTGCTTTCTAAAAATAGCTTTCAATTGAAGCTGTTCTAGTAAAGAAAACAACTTACCTGGCCAAAATAGCCTTTACAGTGAGCCGGACCCAGGGAGCAGTGGGTTCCAAACACAGTCGTCTGCCACCTTTCAGCGTAGCTCTGCCAAGAAAGAAACAAAGAAGTTAAGGCCAGGTGGATCCCTCCCACTCTCCTGATGTTTTGAAATTTATCTTAGCTATTTGTCAAGTAATTAACTGGACTTTCATTTATTAAACTTGTTTGATATTTTCCATCTAGTATTTCTGAGAGAAATAGGGAAAAGTTATTTTCCTATACTTTTTCTATACTTGGGCATTTAAGTTTGGGGTTTTTTAATGAATGATGTCAGTATTTATGCTTCATGATGCAATCTTTTTAATGAGCCTGATGAATTTTTTGGTTTCTGTTCTCTATCTGGTCATAGTTTAGCAGATCTTTCAGGAACTTAATTATCTTGGAAACTTTTTTTTTTTTTAAATCAAACCTGGCTGAAATTACCAATTACTAGTGAGGTAGAACTGGATGACACACAATGCTGCTCAGAGGGTATGATTGTACAAGTATTATTTGCTTATGAAACCATAGTGAAAGCATAAAAACCTGAAAGCTCCTTCTGTTTACATGAATGCATTGATTCAATTCATGTGAATAGTTCCTGATGTGATTTTAAATGAAGCTTACCGTATCTTTTACTTTGTACTCACATGGATTTTACAATTTAAGTTCCCCGCTCCTTGCATAGGAAAATGCTCACTATGCAATTCTGACATAGGGAATAATTCATGGTGTTTCAAACTTCGCCACATGCAGACCAAGTTAGTGGAAATTGTTTGAATTCATGTCAATGGGATCAATATTTTATCTTTGATTATTCTTCATTCTCCTAAATTATTAATTGTGCCCTGAATGTGTTATGGGGGATCTAATTCTCTCCTCTGGTGTTTGTCATATTTAAGATAGTAGCATAGAGAGACTTTTAAAATACTATCTGGAAGTGGCTTGTAACATTGGCAGGAAGTTAGCTTATTCCTTTGGATAGAAGGCCTAATACCTTATACTTAGCATCTATGAGGCTTTGCAAGGGACATGTAATTCCACCCAAAGTAAATAAGTAACTAGAGTGTGAAATGCCAAGTCACTTCCTCATATTGAAAGCCAGATGATATTTTGCAAAAGTGCTCACATGATTTCCACATTTTTGCAGCGAGGTCCTCTTTGGCTTAATCTCACATTCTGAATAGTCTTGGGAGGGATGAACTTGGAATGAGTGCTTATGCACAGGCACTGGAAGCCTTTTTCCTTTGTCTTCGCCAGGGCCTTACCTGTAGAACAAAAATAAGTTACCTCTAGATAAATGAACAATCTCATTATTTGCTCCTGTGAAGCAAAGAGTATTCCCTTTTGTCAGCTGCCTTTTTGTTACTCGGACACTCGGATTTGCTGAAGACTTTGAGATAAAATTAACTGCATCTGCACAACAGCAGCAGTTATATTTTCAGAGCTGCTGGTATGCAGATGCATTTAAAGTTAAACTTGTATCTCTAAGTGAAAATACTTAGATGTTTTCATAGTGTATTTGTGCCTGGCCAGATTCTACACCTGAATTGCATCACTTGAACAAAGTAGGTTAACGTCATTAACTATGTCCACATATTGTTTACTAGTTCCTGCCATGATCATCTGCTCATATTCTTTATTCTTTTCTGCAAATTGCATAATTCTTGCTTTGAGGAAGAACTATCATCAACTCGCCTACCAAGAATAAAAGTACAAATAGGAGAAAGTTGTCATTTCGAAAAGAAGAGATATATGGACACATTTAGAAAAAAAGTCCTGTCTTAATTCAAACATTTCTTAAAATCTAGGGTAAGGCATATATTATGGCATAGGAATAAACTAATTTTCTGACAGAAGCACATTTTACCCCTGGAAACAGCCACAACATCCTAACAGATGCAAATACAAATGATAATTTTTACTTCTGAATGACAATTTATTGAAGATGCACACCTCTTGCAAAAAGTCAACATTAACATAGCATAAGCCCACTTGCATATATATATATATATATATATATTTTGTTTTTATTTATTTATTCATTGGTTATGTGAGTTTTAAGAGACCATTCTCTTACCTTCTGACCCTGCCATTAAGACCAGATAAAGAACCAAAGCAACAACAACAGGTTTGCCATACATTGCTGTGCAGAAGTTTTCTTCTTAACAGATGTCCTGCTCTGGTTCTGTTTCACATCAGTTTTTATATTGAAAAGGTGCACACCCAGCAGCCTAAGTGCTAAACAAATGCTCTCCAGCACAACATGTGGCTTCTGTACACACAGGTTTCCTAATATGTGGGAGTGTTGCATAAGAAAACCAAATCTCTGTGCAGTCTGTTCAGTGGCACTTCAGAATTCCCTAACTTACTTCTGCTGCTGTGTATTTTAAATTATTTCTTTAGATTGTGATTATTATCCATCACTTTTTGTTTGCACTTCTTCATGGGATGTTAGTTTTAACCAACAATGCTGAGCTTGCACTTGGAAATTAATACAGCATTACCAGACATCCCCCAAGCCGAAATAGACTTCTTTTCCCCCTCTCTGAGTGTAAAATTTCTGTTCAGCTCTTTGCATTGAGTTTAAATGCCTTGTGCAAAAACTTATACCCAACATAATTACAGGAACTTTTCATCCCAATCTTACGTAATATATTTTGATATGACTCTAATGAAGTTATTTAGCCAGTGTCTTGTGAAGGCAAGACATAACTAGTTTCTATTGTTCTCTGAGAGGATTTTGTCATTTTCAGTTTGGCTAAAGGGATTTAGATGCTTAATTCTGTACTGAAAAGCTTCTCCAGTCATTGAACAGGAAATGATGAGCTTAAAATAACTGAGGCATTGTCACCTAAGTCACTTAAGCTCTCCTGAAAATTTCATTTGTTCAGAATATGAAAAGAGAAAGTATCTGACAATAAAAGAGTTGTAATAACACCTGATTAAAGTAAGTACTTAGGAAGTTACTTGTTTTTCTTTCTAACGTCATGCATCTAGAATAATCGTAGGCATTTAAACCAGAAGATAAACACATGTCATAAGTGAAATCTCTCGAGTATTCCTCAGGAATCCATTTCTAGAGTGCATACAGTTTAGTCATTGGGATATTGGATATTCTTATTTTTGTGAAGTGAAAAAAAGGTGGTGTCAAGGAAGGAAACTGGACCAAACTGTGATCTGATAAAACATGTTGTTCATGTGTATTTCAGTACTTTACTAAAATTAAGAAATTAATTGTGTTTTGAAAAGAAGGAGCCTGCCAAATGAGAGCCTTGGTATTGTGTCTAGGGGAGATGGCAGTTTGTCCTGGACATACATAGTGTCTGGCTTTTGCTCAGTGGGGAGCAGGACAACACTTTGGATATGTTAGCTAAGATAGTTAACTAGTTGTCCTGGTTTCAGCTGGGATAGAGTTAATTGTCTTCCTAGTAGCTGGTATAGTGCTATGTTTTTGAGTTAGGTATGAGATGTTTAGTAACATCTAAGTAGATAAGTAATGTTTAGTCTAAAGTCAAGGATTTTTCAGCTTCTGATGCACAGCCAACAGGAAGGCTGGAGGGGCACAAGAAGTTGGGAGGGGACACAGCCAGGGCAGCTGACCCAAACTGGCCAACGGGATATTCCATACCATGTGATGTCATGTCCAGTATATAAACTGGGGGGAGTGGGAGCGGGGGGATCACCGCTCGGGGACTAACTGAACGTCAGTCAGCGGGTGGTGAGCGATTGCATTGTGCATCACTCATATATTCCAATCCTTTTATTGTTACTATTATAATTTTATTAGTGTTATCGTTATCATTATTAGTTTCTTATTTTCTGTTCTATTAAACTGTTCTTATCTCAACCCACGAGTTTTACTTTTTTTCCCAATTCTCTCCCCCATCCCACTGGGTGGGGGGGAGCGAGTGAGTGGCTGTGTGGTGCTTAGTTGCTGGCTGGGGTTAAACCACAACACTAGTTCATAAGTGGTTTAATTGTTAAGTGTCTCAGTGTAAAAATATTTTGCCAGGAGAATTAGAAATTTCATAGAGTCCATGTTCAGCTTTGGAGAGACAATATTAGCAAAGCAGAAACAACAGGGAAGAACAGCCGACATTTGACAAAGCTAGTCATCAAGTCAGAAAAGCCGCAGTGCTTCTCTCAGCAGCCTCTGAGAGCACTGAAACACATTTTTGGAAGCGTGAGGGTTGTTGTTTTGTTCCTAAGAAAGGTGTCCTCTGAGTGCATACAAAACAGGAATGCAATATTTTATCATTTCTAGCCAGCCTCTGAATCATGTCTGACTGATGAGTGATAACCTATGGAGAAAGAAGGGATACAGTGCAGCCGCTGTGCAGATGCCCTGCCTAGGGTCCTGGGAGCACAGCCGTTGCTGATGTTTTGGACAGAAAAATTTACGAGAAGAGCCCTTCCTTGGCCGTGATTCAGCACCCAGTAACTTAACTGGTATTTTGCTGGTGATAAAGGTTATGCGCTTACGGTAAGTATCTGTGTAGCACTAAAACTGGTGCCAGTCCTTTAGGATACACACATACTTCTGTTGGGGTGCATGTAAAGTAGTTCTTCCCCACCTCTCCCCAATCTTGACTGCTATTTCTGACATGCTTACCTGCAAATTAGATCTCTGAAAGAAGCTAGCTTGAAAAAATCACTCAGAAAACCGGAAGGCTTAGTGTTGTAAAACAAGGCTGAACAAAACCTGTCCCCTTGAGAAACTTTGTCTCCTTAACATTCTGAGGATGAGGTCTAGCAGGCTGTGTAATGCAGTGCTGTGGGACAGAGGCAGAGATGGGGATAGGGAGCAAAGCGTTGTTGGAATAGTTGTCATCTTGCACAAGAGCTTGCTCAAACAGTACCAGAAACTCCCTTTTTATCTTGCACCATGAGCAAATGTGAGCTGTTTGTGCAGAATGTGGAGTAGCTCCTTACTGGAAAAGATCAAAGCAAAACAAATATCAAAACTTGCACAACTTTCCCATTCTCTCAAGTGTTCGCTGCTTCTATTCCAACCATTCCTCTGTAACTGGCTATGTCACTGGCAGGTGTGTGGCCGTACAGTCAGAGCTCTACTTTTTAGGACTTCTCCTGATGTAGTCGTCCCCCCCCTCACTGGAATTAGGGAGAATGCTCAGTGACTTCCTTAATGTTTATCAGATTTACCTGCTTATTTAAGTTAATGAAAAAACCTGTTCAGTGCCAGATTCTCAGCTGACATGCTGTCTGAGCACCACCACTGCTATGGCCTTGGAATTCCTGCGATTAAACCTTATTTGTTTAGTACTTTCTATCTGTGAATTTTATCACCCAGACCTCTGAAAACACTGAGTCTGGCAAGAAGAGAGGAAGAAAGTAGATTATTTTTTAATAATTCCTCCTATTGGAAACCATCTCCACTCACCAGAGGCAAGAATCTGCCGTTGTAATTTGCTGTGCCCCGCAACTCGGCCACCACTTGCCCTTCTGAGAACCCATTAAGTGATACAAAATGAAAGAAAATGCACCCTCTTTTTCAGTTCTGTATTCAGTAAGAAAATTAATAACACACAATATTGGAGTGAAAATATTTCAACAAGCATTTATTAGGTACATAAACATAAATATTTCCCATAAATAAATAAATAAATAAATACTGAAGACCAACTACATTCTTATGCAAAAGTAAATAAATATGCAAAAATAAATAAATAAATAAAATAAATATGCAAATAAATAAAGTGTTTTTTTCTTACCAAAAGATGGCATGAAAATATATGTTTATATCTTCACAATACTAATTAACAATAAATAATATCTTGAAAATGATGGCACAAAACCTGATGTCTCAGAATTTTGGCTACTTAATTTTGCAAGCTCCCCTCTTCCAGTCAGTAGCCTGCTCTGAGTGGCAGTGACCTAGGTACAGTTGATGCTACCTATCCATGTTTTCCTGGAGAGGAGTCACTGGTCTTTTCCTAAACTGTTAGCAAGAAGGGAAGGTGTCATTAGTGAAAGCTCTTCTGAAAGCGTACTGCACTGATCCAGCTGTGTTTAGCAAAAATGACTCCAGAATCGTCTCCATCTCCTTTCACAAGCCATTTTTTCTGCCAGCTTTTTCTGGTGTCAGTGGTTTCTCTCCTACATAATGAGACCTCTTTAAAAGTCATAAAGTACTGTTGTCAGCTAACTACAAAATCTCTCTAGATGCTGTTAGAAGTGTGAAGGTAGGAGGCAGGAGAAGGTGAGCTGCCAAAAGCTGGATGAGCATCTCTCCCATTTTTGCCTTTCTGGAAGAGTTAGGACGTTTTTCTTCTTCATCTTAGGACACTATCTCAGGTTTGGCATTTGCCCTAGAAAGAAAGAAAATGGAAAAGGAGACAATTAGAACTTGTCCATGGAACAGGTATCACTCGCTGTGATGAAATGCACCACTAAGGGTTTGTGCTTCTGTGTCCAAGCCCCTTAAAAGCTGTTACTGAACCTAAGGGACACTGGTACATTGTGACCTTTTCACAAGCACTCAGTAACTGTGGGCTTCCATAGTCTGATGCTTCACTTGACACCTCTCGGGCCTGATTTTTCCCCCGCTTGTCTAAATGCCATTAGTTTTGAAAAACTGATTGTTGCTTTCTACCATTGCAAGCAAGAGAAAACCAGTGGGTTAATGCCTGGATTTCCTGAGTACTTGAGCTGCAGGTTTTCAGTACGCTTGTGCCGTACGAGAGATGTAGCGATCATTCATGTGGGGTGTGTGGCACAGGGATTGAACCTAATGCTATAATTAAAGCTCAGAGCAATCACAGTGTTTGTCCCCATTAGTGAACACAAATGGTCGTAACTGCCTGAGACAGAATTTTTGAATGCTTTATGCTGTACATGTTTGCTAGCTCACTTAAAATACAGGTTTTTGATAAGCCATGCTCACTGAGAACAAATGACTCACTTGTCCAGAATTGCCTTGATGATCAGCTTCACCCAGGGGGCAGTGGGCTCCAGGCATACTTCTCTGCCGTCTGTCAGGGTAGCTCTGCAACAGACAAAAAAGGAAGGGGAAAGGTCTACTTAGTTAATTACAAGGCAATTTCCCTTTTCTCTCATAACATCATTCTAAGTGTACGCTTACATGTTCTACTTTAAACTGTATCAGGCTGTAGCCTAACATAAAGTTCGGAATTTTTTTAAATGCTTTTATATCTTCTCATATCTGTTTGTTTGAATGCATTAAATCATTTGCAGGATTCTCACTCTTTTCAAAATGCCTTCTTTTTTTTTCCCCAGCTTGCTTTGTATTTATGATGGTGTTTAACTGAAGGGCTAAATCTTTCCATCTTGATTCAGAAACTCTATTGCCCAGTCCATAGGAATTTTGTTATAGTAAGAGTTCTGGAATTGTGACCTGATTATATGATTTGTATGCTAATGGTAGTTTTTTCATTGACTTGAGTAGCAATGTGATCATATTTTTGACCTAACTGTTAAATTCCATGTTTTGATCACTTGCTCAGCATGGCTCCATGAGTTTAATTCTCTTCTCACGTGCTGGTAGAATTCAGAGTTTTCGCAAGTTATTTGCTATCTGGTGAGTGCGGGCTTAGGTTGAAATATTATATGGGGTGTTTAAAAAGTAGAGACTGGCAAAAACAACATGCAACTTATAACACGTAGCGTATCGTTCATAACAGCAACGAGCGTTGCTGTTCTGCATCCTGAGTAGCCGCTCCTGATGGCTTGTTACATCTATCAGAGAACACTTACATCATCCTTAATGTAAAATCTGTTTCCTCCTTGTTACGTAATCGGCATGATTTTGCAAAAGCACTTACATGACTTCAACGTTCTTGCAGTGAGGTCCGCTGGGGGTGAGGTTCACATTTTGAATGAACTTGGGGTGGATGAACTTGGAATGGGTGCTTGGGCACTGGCATCGGAGTTCAATCGCTGAGCGTGGTAAGGCCTTACCTGTAAAATGAGAAGAAAAAAAAAAAGGTGGTCTGTTTCACTGTTTCCACAGGAAGCATAACATGTTCTTTTTGCTTATGGTATTAGAAGAGTTATTTGCTGCACTTGTAAGGAGCGTCATAGCTCCCCCATCAGCATTTACACTAGCAATTAGTTAGGAGAGCTTTAGGAAGGATTTCTTTACCTTTTGTTCCAACTGCTGAGATCAGGAGAAGAGTCAGGACAGCAGCCACAGCCTTGCCCGTCATGATGCAAGAGTGTTTCTTCCTTGTGCCACCTGGGTCTGGTTCTGTGGTGAGGTGAGCTCCAGCAACCCCAAGGGTGGCGAGTGCCTGTGCTCTGGGACCTGCCGTGATTATATACTGCCTTGGCCTCCCCGGTGTACTCCCGCACCATGAGCAGGTCATAACAGTGGAAACTCCAAACCTGTAAGATGCTGCTGAGAAATGAGTCATAGGTGAGTGGGTAAGCCCCTTTCCCTAGATGACCACAAAATTGCTTTTCATTAACAGAAAGCACTTTATTAATTAAAGAAATAAAAAAACATCAAATAGGTACAAAATTGCCCTGCCCTTAGCTTTGTGGAATCTATGGGGGGTTTGTAACACTCTATTCCTCGTGATTATTTTCTTCTGTACCTTTGTACTTTTGATGTTATTATTATGTTACTGTTTGTGACTTTCCACTTCTGGTGGAAGGCATTTGATCTGTGATTTTCCATCTGTATGTCTTTGGGCTTTGATTTTTTTTCATTTTAAGACATCATAGGAGTAAGAGCTAATACTTTGTATAAATGATAGATACTAGATAGATAGATACTAGAACTGGATCTTAATGAGCTCCCCTTGTCCTTATATGCAATTACATTTTTAAAAATCTTTCTTCATATGCTGAGATAACTTCTGCAGAAATACTTACAATATCTTTTGATACATTAAAACCTAGCATCACTGAAATAAGCAACAGAATCCAGATATTGTCTTACTATTGAGAACATTCAGAATATATTATTATGATTATGATGAACTGCTTTGCCTGATCAGGTGGATTTTTTTGAGGATGACTGCTTCTTCTGAAGCCAAAACTTCTTCACTGTTTGTTGCTTTGAATTTGGGCAGAGGAAAATTCTAAGAGCTGCTGCAGGGTTCTCCTTCTGAAATAAATTGAGGCACTCTTGCAAATTTAAATTTGACCCTGTAAAGAGAATATTTCTTCTGATTATCGTAAAATTAAAGGAAAAGTGCAGATGGAATCATGAGGGAGGATTACTCAGATAAAGTCATAGATGTACAACCATTCTTATTAAAAATAGAAAATCATACTAAAACACAGGTGGGCTTTTGGGAGATTAAATATTAAGGAATCCTGTTATTGTTCTTCTGGCAGGTAATGGAGACAGTCAAAGGAACAAAGCATAGGAGCAGATATGAATGAATATAGGTTTATTGTTCTCATACAGAGATTTATGTTATGCCAGACTGAATTCCATTTACTATTACCGTGTCTGTAGTTTTACACAATTAAGTTTATAAATAGTCTTAGAGGATGTGTTCTGAATAGTAGCCTAATAAGATGTGTAGATATGGGGTTAAGCACCTGTTTTCCCTGTAAATTTTCAGCTTGCAGTGAACATAGCTGGAGTAGCTAACGTGAGCACATAAGCACTTAACTACAGTCCTTCTGTGTCAAACGAGAGGTCTGCCTAGAGAGTATCCTCTCTTCAATCAAGGCCATCAGCAGATGTCTAGAAATGTGTAAGAAAAGATCAAGTATGTTTGAGACTTATCCCTAGTAGTCTCCCACTCTGAGCCTGCTTTCATTTGATGCCTCATGATTCTTTTATGGGAAAACAAGAGTTAGATATTGGTCCTTATCTCTGATTTCCACCTCCTTCATAATTCTGTAGACCTTTATCACATCTCCAGGTTGATCTCTTTTTACAAAATGTTGTCCTGTTGCCTGATAGCAGCATAGACTGGGTTGTTCATTCCTATCTCTGGACTTTTTATTTCCCCCCTTACACACTATTTCCATGCACAGCAAACTGTTCACAGAAACACAAACTAGAGTATCAATGGAAATGTCTTTTGGCCAGCATACAAGGAGAAAATGAACTGGTATGAATTGGTACAAGCTTGAGGTACCTAAGTGAAAAATTTGGAGTTTCTCCGATCGTTTTCTGTATGCTTCTCCCCAACTTTCCCTGACTGGTGAGTGACCTGGAACTTTACATTTGTTTATGCTCACATGAGCAGTGGGGGATTTCTTTCCCCTGGGGAACCCCTTGCACTGCTCTGTCCTCATCTCCCTCAATGATTGCTCACCAGTATCTTTGGAAATCCTGCCTCATGCCTGGAATTTTGGATCCAAACATGTAAAAGATCATTTAGAAGTAGCTGAGCAGCTAAGTCAATGAATGTGACAACTCCTGTTGTTTTTTTTTTAAAGAATATTAGGTTCAGCAGGAAAAGGTAGTTCTGCTTGAGCTTTAGATTTCCTTTTGGCAAATTCTTCCTCTTATTTTCTTATACTTCTGTGACCCTGTATGCAAAAATCTATGCATACTTTTGATCTGCAAAGGGAAAATATCTCAACTTTGCGTCTCTGTCTGGCAGTCCGGGTCTTCAGTGTCATCTGCATGTTCATGGCGAGACAGTCTCTACTGTGAACCTTACCTGAGGCAACTTGACTGACTTGAGAGGGCCAAACGGAGAATTTACTTACAGTTACAAATACCATAAGTATATGTCTTTTCCCCCTAACTATTTCTTAATTAGATAGTAACAGAAAACCCAAGATTTTAAGTTTGCCAACTGTCACAGTGAATGACTTTTATGTGCAAGATATGGAATAAACAGCTGTAAATAGAACTGCAACCATGAGATACATGTTTAGTACCTATCTTCCTGATGAACTTCAGCAGTGTCTGAGTCAGCCCTCTACAAAAATGTTCGTTCTCTTTTGTTTAGTTAATATGCAATTCTGAAAGCCTAACTCATTTTGATGAGCCCATCTTCTCAGGAAGGACTCACTGAAATTCTTGTGGTTGTCTCTGCCCCTCTTCCTGAAGCTGCTTGTGCTTGATATTTACCACCATTAACAAGAATGGAAATTGCATTCATTTGTTTCCAGAAGTGCTGGGCATGGAGTGAAGTGTATTTTCTGAACCAGTCCTCTACTGGGCAGGTGTTACAAAGGTCACTGTGCGAGTGCTTTAACAAAGGAGTATTAAGAGTATTAATTAGTCATGAAGTTTCACAAAGTCTTCTAAGAACAAGGATGAGAGCTGGAGCTCTGCTGTACCACAGTGCTACTTCCTCACAGCACAGGAGATGATGATCCCTATTCCTGTTTGTTTTTTCTGTGCGGCCCATGATTATTGCCGCAAGGAAGTACAGTTGCAACACCTATGCTGGTGAATATTTTTTTCCACTTACGCTGATGAAATCTCTGGTTTAGAGGCAGAAGAAGCGCCTTTGTGTTCTGTCTTGAGAGGACCTGGCATGTGGATCTACCTGCAGCACAAGCCAAGTGCTCCAGCAATTCACAATTATATACCACATCTAAAACTATCGCTATCACTTCTTTCTCTCTAGGTGGCTTAATTTCCCTTTGTTCATCTTGCTAGCTGTTCTGGATCCTAGTGCTATGCATTTAATACTACACCCTTGCAGCTGGACTTCAAAAATTCATTAATGGTGATGTTGAGCATTGCTTCAGTAAAGTCCCTGAGCCTCAAGCAGAACACTTACGGTTGACTGAGAACTTTATTCACAGTTTTCAGCACTCTGAAGGAATCCAAAATTGCAGTCCTTCCTTTCTGTGCCCTTTGGCCTATTAACAATACAATCAAAAGCCATTTACTGATCGGGTTTGATGGAAAATATCTGCCTTTGTATATTCCCGGGGTTTCCCGCTGTATGTAGTAACTGCATAGGAAATGAAGTCATCTCCAGAAAGGGAAGTAGTATTGGGGAAAAAAAAAAAAAGAAGAAGAAAAGAAAGAAAATGGACAGGATGCTGCCTGAAGCATGATCAGGATGTTCATGCTATTCAACATGCAGCAATGTTTTCAAAGAAAAAGTGACCACTGTGGTTTAATTGCATTAGTTGCATTTTTAAGAAGAAAAAAAAAATTGCGGTAGGATTACTCAGGGACTTTCCAGTATTTCAGCTGGTATCACCATGTGTTGTCTTTCATATTAAATAAATACCTTTTTTCATTAATCATTGTAACTAACTGAAAACCAATTACAATACACGAACCAAAGGGTTACTCAAATATTTTATTTAATGTGACAAGGTCAAGATTTCTATGACAGAGCAGAAACAGTAGTTGAGAATGAGGAAAGGACTGGAGAAGATACTTAGGAGTAGGACTTGCTCACTCTCTCTCCCTTACTCCCTGGCCTCCCTTTTGCAAGTTTCTATCCCCTCAGCTGTGCCAAAACTAGAAGTCTGTTTTCTAGGTAGCCTTTATCTACTTGAGGGAGGAGGATAAAATAATGACAGTTTTTCCAGAGCTATTGTATTTTCAAGCCTATTGCAAAGCCAAGCAGAATTAACAACCCTGTGCTACATGGGTATTGTAATTCTAATCATCCACCTACTGGTGTAAATCAGCAATAAATGAAAATCACTGGAGTCACGCTTCGGCATTGGCTCTAAGTCCGAAGAGAGCAAGGTCCTGAATGCAGAGGCAGTGAGATGATGCGAAGCACAACAGCTATTAGGAGACAGAAGAGAGTGCATTGCCCTCAAATTCCTGTGTGTAAATCATCAAGGCATTTTTTATTTCTGAAGGTTCAGCTGTGTGGAGGAAAAATCAGCTTGAACTGGAGTTAGAAGGCTTACATGTATGCCTCTTGCCTGCACCTGAGTGAACAAAAGGTGAAAGCAGAAGAACTTGTAGAGGAAGGGAACCGCAGTGTGCATTTTATCCACGAGGGCCCATCCCTATTGTGTGGGAAGCTGGCTCCTCGTGGGACTGATCGTCACCGAACAGACTCTATGTACGTTTACATCACATGAAACCAAGACAAAGTTTTTAGCTCTTTAAACAAAGACCTCTGACACTGGACCTGAGGGATAATGCGACTAAGTGCCAAACTGGAACAAATGCATCCTAAGGAATCTGGTTCTGGTGCAGTCCTGCTGGTCGGACACTGCAGAAACATTAGCTGAGTCCAAGCAGGTAACTTCCCCGGGAAATCATTTCTGCTGGTTTACTTACAGGTTTAAGTATTTGCCCTGCTGAGTGCACGGCATTGATTTTTGCAGCTTAACAATTTGTGTTTGTTCTGCTCTGTGATGTGTTGATTTTGAATATTTGCTGTGGAAGAGATTGGTTTTCCCTGTCAATAGGTACAAATAAGGATTTCCATTGCAGTTGCACCTGGGTATTCTGCTTCCTTCTGCAGTTGTTACAGATGCTAGGCGGAAGTCAGGAAGGTCAGCTGAGATGGGAAAAGACCCCGGGTCCTGTCTCTTCCCACCCAGTCCTGCTTCTCAAGAAAAAAGAGCAAAGGCAGCACCTCCAGCATATACTTCTTCTGATTGGTAATGCTGTGCGGGAAGGTAATGGTTTTCAGGGGAACCAAGCTCACTTTTCTTGTCACTGGCTTTCCCTCTTCTTTCCATCATTTCGTGTTGTAGTTTTGTTCCTATATCAAACTGAAAACCCCAGGGAATAATTTACATTATTCTGACTTCATGGCCACTCCTGCCACAGAGTTGCTTCCTTTAACTGCAATGGATTTTGTAACACTGATCAAAAGTCAGCAGCGGGTGGAACAAATGCTTTAGATATGACCTGTTTTGCCTTCTCCCACTCCTCATAGATATGTAATAGCAAACCAGAATACTTGTGTGATAGGGAGAGTTTGTGAATTTGCACCTTGGTTTTTTCCAAGCAGTCACAAGTAGCTCTCTAGATTTTTAATGGCCCGGTGGTACAAAGACAGAATTCATATTTTTTAAGCCTCCATAGATTGCCTGCAGTATTACAGCATGTCATGGGACACGCCTGTCCGAAACCAGGACACAGCACTTTTAGAAAGCAACTCTATTTGTGTGTAAAGTTTCTCAGATTTTGTGAACTTGAAATTAAAAATACCATTGTTTAGTAGTGCAAACCTATGTCTAACCATCATGGTAGTTATACACTGAATCATATCTCCTCACATCCTAAGTTTCTAGTGCATTTGCAATTCACCCTGGTGCTTTGGAGAAAGTGAGGAAGCTATTCTTTAACTCTTCAAAAGAAAGTGACTTGACAGTTGAAAGTAGTCATTTTTAATCTGACCTAGACACTTCCTACACAGATTGATCTTCTTAATCTGAGGTAGATCCTATCTCTGTATGACTGATTTGTGTATAGTATGACTGTGCATCTGATGTTTACCAAACCACCATCAACCAATAGCTGAGCTAGCTTGAACTGTCATGGTTAGAATTGCATGTGGTTTTATACCTTTAGTAATTCCTAAGGTGTGTCCTGAGCTTCTGAAAGCCCTAATGTCCCTCTGCCATTCCCACCCTACCCTCTCTTCAGTATTATGCTTCAGTGTTTGTCCTTTCTGGGCTTGGTTCTCTTTGAATAAAAGGCATCTTCTCCTATTTATTGTAGGAAAAGTATTTGTTGTTGGGATTCAACGAAAGATGTGAAAATTACTCTTGTATATCACTGTTTCTCTTACTTCCAGCCCAGAGCTAATTTACTTTTAGTAATGTAATTACAATACAGGAATTTACCCACTTCAATTTAGCATTAACAGCTATGTTGACGGAGACCATTAGTGGCCAATGCCAAACCCAAACATCTGAATCTTTAATGTAGATCAAGGATATAAACCTACAGCAAGGAGTTTGATTTTCCCCAGCACTTTTTTCCTGAAAGTCTGCCAATACCTGCTTTTTAAGTCCGACCTGTTGAGGTATCCAATCCCAGTACAGTTAACCAGGAAACCATCCATTAGGAGCATAAGGCATGCACTGGGGCCGGTCACTAAGCAGAATGTTCAAGCACCCACACAAAACAATATCCCTTCCCCATTCTTCTTAAGTATAATGACTACTGGAGATCTTCAGAAAGGTTGAGTCATTATAAGCTTCGATTCCAGCATATCTTTAATCATTTTCATTTCTGAAGTGGCATACATGACTGCACACAGTCTTTCATAAGGTTGATCCTGTCAATGACACGTGTTCTTCAGAAAAGATGTCTATTGCTTCTGCAAAATCTCCATGATTTCTGCAGTTTTGGAGGACAAAAACTCCCTGGGTAGTAAGATATCCTCCAGAATTGTTTCTCACAGACTGTCAGAGAGTAAATGAGAAATGCAAGAGACCTAGGACTCCTTCTTCTTGGTTAGACTTTATGTGTGCACCTACTTTTTGGCTTTGATGAGGTTTAAAAGGTTCTCTCCTGAAAAGATTGTACTCATGTATTCTAGTTTTACTATTCTGCCTGAGGCATTTGGCCAAGTTCTGTTCCACCAAATCCACGAAGGATTTGCGAGTCTTACAGGACTTGAGATACTTTGAGACAATTTTTTTCTCCTTTATGCTTAGTGTGTCTTTCCTAGGAAACTTTGAGGTAGTCCAAAAGCAACTCGGACTTTCCCACTACCCAGGAGGTTTGATGGAGCAAACCTTAGAGACTAGGTATTCCTCAGACCTGGTGGGAAATAAACAGAGCAACACTGTAAACTCACCATTCACCATGTGATTTGTAACATGGTCCTGAGAGCAAGAATTTCCCCAGTTCACCTTTTTCTGGTATCAGCATTAAATCTATCGCCACAACTAAAAATGTTTTCCCTTTCTCTAAAGCTGACGTGAACAAAACCATGTTACTTGGAGGTTCGCTGTCTGCCATCTCAAAAATGTAGCCCTTAGGCTTCATTTTGTTTTGGAAAAAGTTCCCTACTTCCCTCTATCTCCCAAAGCTATCTTTCAGATTTATTTGGATTCAAGTGTCCCATGTCTGACTTCAGAGATTTCTCACTCCCTGTTTCAGACAACCTCCTCAACAAATCATTGCATGACCACTCTGGGTTGGAAATACTGATGTCCAATGGCACTGCAGGTATCATTTAACCAGACATCATTACCTATTCCTGAGCCAGGTGGAGAATCATGGTTTCACAGAGACACATGAGAGAATAAGGTTGGAACAGCCCTCTGGAGAATGCCCAGTCCACGCTTATACAAACACATCCACATGCACACACACACGTCCTGCCTGTTCAAAGCAGGGCCAACTACAGCAGGTTGCTCAGGACCTTGTCAAGTTGGGTTTTGAATATCTCTAAGGATGGAGACTTCACAACCTCTGTATGCTTTTGTTTTATGTTAGAGTTTTGTCATGAGCTCCTTGTTCATCCATGCAGGCCTCCTGCTGCTGTTGCTTGAATTCCTGCATGCTGGGATGGACCACTCTTGAGTCTGGTGGGGAGATGATACTTGAAAATCAACCAGTGCTCCTGGACCCCTCTGCTTTCCAGCATGGTCTCCCATGGGATTCTTCTGAGCAGATGCCTGAAGAGTCCCAAGCCTGCTCTCCTGAAGTCCACAGCTGTGATCCTTTTTTTTGCCTTGCCTCCTCCTTTCAGGATCCTGAAATCTACCATTGAGGGTGCTGCAGCCACAGTTGGCCCCGGTATGATTTGTGCTAATAACCTAATCATTTTGGCACGGTAACAGGAGAGTGACATTTCTCAGATCAGCAAGGAGCACCATTACAAAAATTGTAGTCAAGTTTTTGCCAGAACCTGACTCTGTGACCTGTAAGAATGGGTGATTCATGAATCCTGGCAAAGCAGTTAGGTGGTGACAGTTACTTTGGCAACATGTGGCATTCAGAGTTTGAACCTTCTGTCCAACCTTGAATCTTACAAGATCTCGTAGGACATTAACATGGCTGCTCGAACACTCCTCCTACTGTACATGAGCTTTAGTGTTACTTTTGTGTTGACTGCAAATTAAATACTTATCGCAGGTGGAGCATGATGAGTGTTTCAAGAGTGACAAAAGTCTTCATGAGCATAGAAGGCCTAGCAAGCTAATACAGTTGGGATGTAAACAATTTTCAGGCAACAGTACCTTAAAGAGTAATTACCAAGTGCCATATTCAAAGCATTTGACTGTCCAGCCTGAGTAAGTATGTACTTACGTACAATTGCGTTAACTTGGAGCCATCTTTGGTGAAAGCTTTAAGTGACACATGTGGAACTGCAAAGGTCCTGTAACCACACTGCACCTCTCAGCTCTGTTTCTGGAATTTTTAAATGCTTTTCTCCGTGAAATGGAAGTCACTTTGGAAAGTATTGCAGATAATAAAATTGTTCACTTCGGGTACCAGGAACAGTGACAGGGGCTCAAGTGCTTTATCTCATTCTGTACGAGTGGTGGTTAGTTGTAAAACACTGTGCAATTATGAGTTCATGAGGATTTGTTTTGTGCTTTAGTGAGGGCGATATAACAGTATTTTTGATCAGGGAATGGTTACTAAACCAGAGTCTGAAAACAATTTCCTTCCACCTAATGTTGCAAAATGAGCAGTGTGCACTTGTTGACTTGAACGTCACTCTGCTCACCTTTCACATGAGTTTTTGAAGTACGCTATGGAAGTGTGGGAAAGAAAATAGCTATACTTTACACGTGAACTCATAGCCTTTGTTATTATAATCTTTAAGTAATAAGGCTTGACTTTCAAGGTATAGAATTGGACAGGAGGGGAAGAAATGAATTCTGGAGTATATTTGTGCGGCCTTACTGAAATTTTTAGTCTTTTATGCCCAGTTTCAAGATGGTAGAGCTCAATTTATCATCAACCTTTGAAGCACTGTCTGCTGAATGTTTTCAGTATGAAAAAGCTGATGGGTTCTTTGTTGCTCTGGTATAAACACTCCTGCCATTATAGACAAGAAGATCCTGTCCAAAGATTTCTATCACAGTAGTACTTTTCATGATGCAATTTTTTTCATTGGTTTTTGTGATATTTGTTTACGAAGTTACTAATTAAAAATTGTGTGTCATGTCTTAAACTCACCATAGTGCATTCTGAAAGGAATGCTTGTAATTCCGTATAAGCCACTGCATGTCCTACTCTTTTCACAACCCAGTCTGAAAGGAAATGCCAAACATTATGGTAATCACTTACCAAAAGAAATTCCAGATGAAAAGCATATGTCTGTAGCAGAAGACATAAGAGCAGAGAAGTTTGGTTTTCATGCACATTTTTTGAGTACTTACATGATTTGTTGACAGTAAGAAGTGTAAACCAGGTGGCACAAGTTCAGACAACAAATGAATTGCTTCCCTTCTGAAGATACAAAAAATTGCATTTTACTGTTTAGGCAGAACGTTAAGGCAAGTCGTGTTGCATCATGGTGAGTTCTTTGGAGTCCTCCTTTAGTGGCCTCTCCTTATTTCTTCTCTGAATCCAAGAAATTTCCCAATAACCAACAGTTATTGTGCTGTTTTACTATGTTTTGGACAGATTAATCTGGACAGGAATAGTGTTTCTCATTGACATGCAGTCAAATCAAGAGTTTCAGTAGAAGACTTTTGGGACTTATTTTGAGACCTGGGAATAGGAATAGGCTGAGATTTCTGAGGTACTTGTTATTACAGACAGGTTTTTTTCACTCCAGTGCTGGTCATTTTATTTTAGGGTGATTCTTTCTTATATTTTTGAGGGGGTCCCATTTCATACTCTGTCTCTTAATAGTGTTAGTGATACCGCTGAGGAGATGGTGCAAAGATTGCACTGCACATGTAGGAGCAAGAGGCCAGGGCTGAGGAAGGCATAGGAACTTCTTACGCTGGCTTCCCCAAAGCTGTATATCATCTCAGACTACATCCTTAGCTGTAACAACATAGCCTAGAAAATTATTTACTGTAATCCATTGTGTGAAGCATTAGACATGCTGTATTAGCTGGCGGATAATATCTGAAAGATTATTTCAGACGGTTTCTCTAAAGCGTTAAAGAGCTAAGGTGCCATCAAATTAAGTTATACGACATAATAGAATTACGAGACGTAATGACATTTTTATCACAGAACGAAAGCTGTCTTTATTAAGCCTTACTAACATATAGGTCACTTCATTTCGTGGCAAGTTCAGTCATGTTGGCTCTTCCTGCTAGCAGCAATGGGTGTGAATTAAGGAAGTGCTGGATCTCTAATAATATGCTGAATCCCTTCACCTCAACAGCACCCAGTGACGGTATCAGGTACTCAGTGCTGCTCAGAAAGCAGACCATACTGTTATTGTTTCTATTTTACATCTACTATCACAACTATAGCATTACAACTAGAGCATTGTGTTGCATGTGACTGCTATGGTATAAAGGGAAAACAAGCAGGCTGGAGGCAGAAGAGCAGTTGTTGCCTAAGGCGAGTTGCTCACAGACGTGCCTCGTGTCTTTCAGACTGTGAATATGTCTCCCTGTGCTGCTTATGTGCAAAAGGCAATGCCGGTACATCGCATCTTTGCTGTTTTTCAGGGCCCCATCCTCAAGCCCCTGTACCAGCCGTTGCTTGTTTCAATATGAATCATTCATTGTGGGGACATCCAAAGGCCATTTTCATATCATTTTTTTACTTGGAGGCAGGAACTTGGTAATGAGTTTCAGCAAGACAATAAAATCATACCAGCATCATGTTGCAATCTCATTGTGTCGCACAGTTGTCATCCTGGGAGCCCTGTGCAAGAAGTCACTTCTGCACTAATGGTATGCAAGCAAGGATGCTGTCATTTTGAAAGAGCAAAGGTGGTCCCTCTTTCAGGACAGCAGGGCAGCTTCCTGCCTAGGAGCCGCAGTCAGCATTTAAACGTTTCAGCTAAGTAAGAATGCTTCTGCTCCAAGCAGGTGGCATTTCACCACCGTTCAGCCTAAGTTCCTGGTATAGCTCATTAGTGGGTTCAGAATGATCCTGTGTCTCTGTAAGAGGATCGGTAAGTGGATGCATTAGATCCTCTCTTTCAGCATGAACTCAGCCGACAACATACATTTAGAAAAGGCAGGAATGGCAGAGAGAGCATATACAGGGTTTCTAGCAGCACTTGCAGTCTTACCAGATGGCATATTAGAGCTTTTGGTGCAGGGCTTACAGCAGGTTATAAGACTCTAGCACCAGCAAGTATCCCATTTTCCTATTTTTGAAGAGTATCTAGAATAATGGGCTACTTATTTGAAGTTGAGCTTTTGCACACTGCCTCAGCAAAAATGAATAATAGTAGCGGTGACTCAGCCCTGAGGTGCTCTGCACACTGCCCTGTTGTTGAGCCCCAGCTCTTTGAGATCGGACAGAGCCTTTCCACACCCTTCAGTGCTCTTGCACAACCAGCAGCTACTTGCTGTTGTCCCAAGCAGTGAAGAAGAGGCCTGAATCACAAAGCTGAGATCAGAATCTGGAGTTGAAGCTCCCATTCCTGTGTGGGTATTTGAATACAGAAATTTTGTCTAAGGGTCATCCTGTAGATACGAAATCACGTTGTGTGAAGGAAACAGATGTGCATTTTTTCTAGCTAGTGTTACCTGGTATGAGATGTGATGTTAACATTCTGCAGGCAAGTTAACAGCATGGCCTTTGATATTTAAAGTTGTACTCTTGAATCTGTGTGTGGATGCTTAAATAAGTGGCCTGATTTTCACATTTGTAACTGCTGTTGAAGTTGCTGGGTATCTGCGAGAGCAATAATCAAGACAATTTCAGTATCTTACTTTAGAAGTGCCCATGTGAAAGCACGGACCCATTAGGAATTTCCAGCTTAAGGGAAGTCCCTTGTGCAAGAAGAATATAAGGATGACCCAGGACAAAATTGGCAAGTAAGTTAGATTTATTATGTATACATGATGTGGAAGATTGATAAACTCAGAGAAAAGACAATCACATGCCTAAAGCATTAACCTGGAACCCCAGAGATTTCAGTCCAGCTCTTGGCTTTGGTGCAGAGTTTTGTGACTCTGGGATAGTCCGTGAGGCCAGGATCTGCAAAGATCTCATCAAAGCTGAAGCTGTCATCCGCAGAGGTCATTCCAGAACAAATTAATTACCTCTCAAGATTTAAGTTTTATTTCTTTGTCCCTGACTTCTCTATAAAATTACATAGCTGCCTAGATTGAAGCTGCCTGTCTCCCAGGAGATCTGTGAGTCTTTTCTCGAGGTTCAGAAAAAGAAACACTCTAAAGTATACAGCATGGAGGGAAGTTAGTAGAAGGGTCTTGAGAACTGAGTGATTAATATTTTTATTTTATTTTATTATACTTTAAAAACCAGGAGTGGAGGATTGCCACGGGTTATGTGATTAAATAAAGTATTAGCACAGTTCTCAGATACAAGTACAGACCTCAGATAATGTAAGTGAAACTGGGTTTTCTTTTTGCAAAAGTAGGATTTATGAATTACCAAGTATACTTTAAAGTACAGATCTAGAACACCTTTGAAAGAAACATCACCTTTGTTCTGTGTGTTTTGCGTGAAAAGATGCAAATTATGGGTATGAACTTATATTTAACACTTTAGGCACTTTAACCTTTTAAAATGGAAACAGAATCTGTAATTCAGAAAAACACAGGCTTGCTTTGTTCCTTTTTGAAATAAATCTCTCTTATAATCCTCTGGAAAGGATTCAAGCAATATATTTCACCCTCACTGCATTTCATAAATAAATAAACTAACACAGAAAAAAGCATTTAAGTTGGATTATGGTTTTTCTCCACACCTTAGAGCCAGGAAGTTCAGCTACAGGTGACACACTGGTTTTCAATGCAACCTGTTTTGTTTTCATGGTAAAGCCAGTTACAGACACTAGCTGAAAGCTGAACTTCCTGCCAGAAGCAGATGCAGGTCACACTTCTAGTGTAGGATTTGCATGATTTATTTCTCTTTTGGGTCACTTAACCTAATACATTGTTGGGGATTGTAAGGGTCTTATTCACCCCACTGAAGTCATTGAGGTGATTTCCCTATCACACTTTCCACTTGTGTAATCTGATAATTGTTTTCCTCTATCTCACATGCCTGAACAAGATCACTTAAGTGAAAAACCCTACCAAGTGTTTTTTCTTCTGGTATGTGATACAGTGCAAGCTTCAAGCATCTAGGCATGAAAGACATAAGTCCCACCACCTCTGCCATTTCTACAACGTCAAATTCCTTTCACATGTGTATCGTTCACCAGTCTTTTGAATTCAGAGGTTTAATGGTTCTGTTTCAGGTGTGAAACAGGTGAACCTAACAAGCATCTGATCATTTAACAACCATTAGAGTCAATAGGAATATTTTACTTCAAAAAGCCTGAGCTGAAACATTATATAAGTAGACACCAGTAAAAAGGGGATGTTATAGGAGGGTGCCAGTTGAGAATATGGTTGCTTACACCAAAAATAAATTCACAAAATCCATTTGAAAGCATCTTTATTTAAACACAGATTGCAAAACTAAATATCTCCCTTGCTATTACCTGAATCCCAACAATTAAATATTTCTAAATCTATTTCCAATTAATATCAATGTAATTTTTTCATCTTGAGTGAGATAGCAACCAGGAAATACTATCAGGAGTCAGTGCTCGAGTTTATAGCAAGTGAGTAAGTTAATAGCAGGTGGGTATCAGGGCCCAGCAAGAACTAGCTGCTCCCGAAGGGACTGGGAGCCGGGCACCATAACACAGCAGGCAGGGCAGTGACTTCACTGTCTAAGCTTCCTCCCACAGTACCTGAGCAAGGTGAGCCTGGCAGGCCCAGAGATCACAGCCAGATTCAACCAAGAGTCCACATCACGAGCAAGTTCATGGCAATGAGGCAAGTCCAAGGTCAACCTGGGAAGTCAAGTGTCAGGTGAGAGGTCTGGATCAATGTGGTCCATGGCCAGACCAACCCAAGGCAGAGGTAGAACCATAGACAAGCACTCCTGCAGCATAGTTCAAAAAGAGTAAAAATGCTAAAGCCACAGCTTAAATGGGTTTATGGGCCCATGGGCGAGGGTGCGTTTGGGGAGGCTCTGGGTGAAGCTCACTGGAGCTATTAAGGCTAATTGGTATACTCAGGGCCCGGACAGCAGGCAACCTCTGTTGCAGTGAGATCCCTAATACTGGAAATACTAGGTATCCACCTGCTTGTCATTGCTGAGGAGTTCAACGAGGTCATTAAAGAATTCAGCTGGAAATACTGAAGGAGCAAAATTTAGTAACACAAAACAGCCTTTCTTCCTTCCGCTACAGACTGCAAAAATTGAAGCTTTGGCTTATGAGACCTTCTGTGACCTTTCTGAACGTCTGGTTCCTTCCCCAATCTTACCCAAATCTTCTGAACAGAAATAAAACTCAATCTAAATCATTTCTGAACAGCAAAATAAAAATACAGAGGTTTTCCTTCCAGTTATGGCACAGCACTAAAGACCTTTCTGAATCTCTCTGCCTTCCATCTTCAAATGATAACTGAGCTTTGAGTTGTCTCCAATGCATGCCTCTCAGTGTAAACAGTCCTTTACTACTATCCTGTGTGAGGTTACCTGCTCAGTGCCAGATACTGAAGGGATTTTCAATCACATGTGCTTGCTCTGGGCTTGACCTTGTGTCCCTTGTCAGCAGTGGCAAAATTTCCCAGTGTTGTGTTTCAAGGTCCATTCGTTGGCTGCAAATGCTTTCGGTTTTGCTGCAAGCTTGAAAGTGGCGTGACTTTCAGAGTGCACCTTCAGTTCTTTTTGTAAGCCAGGTATATTTGAATCTCAAAGTAGGTACCCAAAACCATGTCATCATTTGGAAAAAACCCTTGTCCATGGATTTCACCATTCCTGTAGGGTTTTAGTATTAATACTTTTGTCACTAGTGATGAGGTTTTAGACTAAATTTATTCATATTCCCAAGTGAGAGGTGTTACACAGGAGGCAGCTTGTTACTATTAACAGCCTTTGCACATTTTTTTTCCTATGGAAATTGCTTTTACTGCCATAGAAGAAAAAAGAATGAAGAAGTATTCCCCTCCAACATCACACACAATGAAATTAAGTGTTTTACCCCACATTTTGGTCTGGTATTTATTTTTGAACAAGATACAATAATAGACTAGTAGGGCATGTTGATAGCACCAGAAGTGTTGTCAGTGAAATGCATGAGAAGTGTAGAATAAAACCTTTGAACTGCATGTTTAAAAGCTTTCCAATGTATTTTAGGGTTCTGCCCTAATACCGTGTCCAAACATGGCCTTAAATTGTGTTCTTGAGGATTGCTTTGAACAGGAATGGAATAAACTGATGCCCATGTGATTTTCAGCACTGGTGACAAAGAGGTACTCATTTTATTTTATGAGAAACAGAATAATTTATGATACTACATTGAAAGCAACCTGCAGCAACAAGTTACTGCATGCATACACAAATCACCCAGGAAATAGCAAGCTGTTGACTGGCTAACTGAGCCTTCTCTTTTGAACGCAAGTGCTGCATTGTATTGCCAAGTCTATTTGGAGATTGTGCTTTTAGTGATTTGCTGTGTCAGTTTCAGGCACATCAGCCTGGTCCTGGAAATTGTCAGATTATCCATATGGATTATAACTGGTAAGAAGCTTACGTTTATTAACGAGACGTGCCATTCAGCAGCCTCAGTGGAAACAGTGTCAAATAGATAGTGAGGATCTCGTCCCAGGAGAAGTCCTCTCAGTGGAATCCTCTTGTAGCACTAGACCTGGTATCATTCCCTACTTTCACATGAAGATTTTATTTGCTGTCCATTTAGCAAGAACAGCAGCCAGGATGAAAAATAACATCTATACTTCCTGCAGGTGATCCAGTGCTGGCATGCCTCCGAAGAACTGCAGCACACTGGTATCTCAATCATTTTAGGTGCTGACAGATCCAGCAGATAAGAGCTCAGCCCTATTTATGTGACTGCAGTGTTTGATGGGAGAGAATGTTTTGTCTTTTTGCAGTCTAAAAACTCATTAATCTGAAAGCTAAAAGGAAGGATATTTTCCTATTCACAACAATGGCAGAAGCAGCCTCTTGCACTTAGGACAGAATGGGCTAGCGTGGCCATATCTATTTCTTGTTTTGTCCAGGACCTAGTAGTTTTGGTCCAGATTTCTTCCTTTAATAATATTTGGCTTTGCTTGGAATATCGGGATTTCTCTTTGCAAGTGCTTCACTAACAACTTCAAGCAAGTAGGAGACTGTAATATCATTTCAGCTTCTTTGTCCAGGACCAGTTACCTTTTCTGTCATCAAACCATTCTAAAGCTTATAACCAAAACCAGACATCTCATGCCCTTTTTCTGCTTTAATTTCTTGTCCAGTAGTATCTACCAATATCCCTGAGGATGGATTCATTTTCTGTTTCACATCTGCTCCCACCGCCTCAGGCTCAGCATGGGCACCCCTTTGGTAGAGAAACGCTAAGTATGGTTATTCCATATGGCTACTGGTGTGCTGTGGAGAGTGTATGAAAGACTGATGGATCCGAGTCTATCCCTTCCCTCCCTACATTTTTATTCTCGTTCCCTCTTTGCTGCCCCAGGTCACTGCAGTAAAATGCAGCACAATAAAATGTAATTACAGTGCTTCTTAAGGCAGTTTAATTAGGAAGTCAAGTTTTCCCCACGTATCTTTTAGCCAGGAGGTATTGGAAAGACCGGTAAGGCAGCAGTACCTATGCCTGAAACATCCTTCTCCCAGGAACCCACGCTGAGGTTCATCCCCCACCGTCTCTCCTGTTAAGTAAAAAGACCTGATGTTGTAGTGACTGCAGGCATTTATGGAGCGAGAGAAAGGCGGGTAGCCCTCTCGGTGCCTGCTTTAGCCTCTCCGTGGGTCCAGGCAGGTCCACAGTTCCACCTGGAGGCCGAGGCTGACACAGCAGCCTCTTGTCACTGAGAGAGCCTTCAGAGCTCCCTCTTAACGGTACTGAGAGACAGTTGAACACCAAACCCCAAATCTGCGTGCCCAGCCCTGTGCTTTTCGTGCACATCGACTTCACCTGACCATTGCCTATGTACAAGAACGTTTTGCTCTCCCCCTGGAAGCTACCCCTGTGTTGTGAGTGAAGTTGATCCCCACAGTTATCCCTGGCTGTGATCACATACTAGTATTATTAGACAAGATCTAAAGGTCACTGATGGGATACTCAATTGATACATGCTGTACCATAGTTATATTGTATGTGAAGAGTTTTAGAGGACGAGAACTGTTTCCTATTTATATGTAACTCAGCTCTTTAAGATGGAAGTTTCACCTTCCTGATTAGCTTTACGTCAAAGAGCACATATCCCAAAGCAGCTCCGTGGGACTCAGACCGCTCCTCTCCAACGAGAAGAGTGTCCATTATTTAGTCCTGCATTCTGTTTCTAACCTTTTATTCTTCTACACAAGTAATTTCTCCCCTCTTGAGGGATCTTTGGTAATGGACTTTGTTGATTTCCTCCAGGGAGCCAGAGTACCCCTACCACCTGGGCCCCTACAGCCTGCAGGAATCCCAGCAGGTCCTGAGCCACAGTTTTTGCCAATAAAAGCTGCATTAACCCTTCCCCAATATTTTAGGTGTAATCCTTTGGTCAGCAACTCTATTCTTTGTTCTCTTTTCTACTAATTTGCCCCATAAAGGCATCAACTTACTGGGCTGTAGTTTTCCAGACATTCAGAAGACTTATCTTTAAAACCAGGCCATTTTCAAGTCTGGTACCAAGGCAGGTATAAATGAGAGGTTTGGGATCTGCTATGTTTTATCTCCACATGTAATATGCTAGAGTCAGTACTCCTTTAATCTTTTTTCCCTTTGACCATTCCTGAAACGTTGGAAGCTATCTTACATTCTAATAGTCTCCTTAACACTGTTGAATTACATAGAGCCTTAAAACATTTTTCCAACAAAAATTTAACAGCTATTTTTTCTGCACTCCAGAGTCAATAGAGCATTCTTGCAAGCTGTAAGTCCTCTACACAAACGCTGACAGCTCTCAGCAGTAGGAGAGTAAATTTATTTCAGCTTCGCCAAGTTAGATACAGACTTGCATCAAAGTGAATTTTGTCAGCTCAATAGCTGCGTCCTTGGAGCTACACCACCTTGTGGTACTGGCACTCTACTGCATCCTAATTATCCTGCTCTTCCCGAGCAGGCACTGCTCTGAGTTCTTAGATGTTTTCCTATATTACAGCATTGCTGACTTCAGTTGCATACAATTATTAGTATTCATATTGGTATAGTGATTTTTTCAGTTCTTTAGAGACCACGACAAAGGCTAACAAATGCATAATCAGAATCATTTATAGCCTAAGCAGTCACAACAAAGCGAAGTGCTAAGGAACAAGCCCAGTGTAATGTAAGCAGTTGGCACGTGAAATAGGTTTTATTAGTATATCATCTTTACATCGAACTTTTGAATGCAACAGCATTTACTCAGTTTATGTACCAGGGGAGGCTTGCAATAACATGTTTTTCTGGAAACAGACTTGGTGGAAAACGGAGGTAAAGAAAATCGGATCAGGATAGACAAGCTAAGTGAGAGCTGGCAGACATTATTTTTACATTCACAAGAACTTCTGACAAAATCCAAGAGCCATTTTGGTTTTCTTTCAGCTGGTAAATTAAGTATAAAATTATACATTTTACAAGACAAATTTTAAGTTATGAAGTTTTAGTTCCAAACATCAGTGTTTGAACAGATACTGCATTAATTAAAAAATTACTCCACTCCTGAAACTATTTTAACAGCATATGATTAAAATTATTTTCACTCCACAGAGGCCCTGGCGGCTTGTAAAATTTAAGTGTTGCAGTGACATGCACAATTGGGCCACAGACCTAAGTTCCTGGACAAAAACAACATGAGGCAGGAGGATTTGAGTGTCTTAGCTCGGTCCTTTCTAACTATCTTTGTCATTTTATTTGATTTTTGTAGAAAAAACAAAAAAGCAAACAAAACCAATTTAAATGATAATCTTTTAATAGATATGTCTTAACATACAGTGTCTAGCATAGAGCCCCAGACACCCTGGGAGATGCAGCAAAGTAGGAGTAGCCAACACTCACCTTAGGTCTGTAGTGCACATTTTGCTGCAAAAGCCAGCAGGGGCCAGTGCACGCTCACCATGCAGGGCTGCAGGTAACCTGCAGCCCAAGGCCAGCTAGCACTGGCAGGCACCCTGCCCCACTACTTACCTGGCAGCAGTTTGGCTACTCAGCAGACCCCTTGGTCATCTCCCCAGCTACCTACCTCCTCTGGTACCTTAACAAGGCAAGCTGAGCAGAAACAGAGAGCACAGCCATGTTCACCCAAGAATCCAAGCACCAAGCAAAGTCATGGTAATGAAACATGACCAAAACAAAGTAAAAAAAGAAAAATCAAACCCACACTCACAACAGGATCAGCCAGTGATGGCCCATCAAGTCTAAAGCAACAAAAAAAGCAGTCTGTTCCACAGATCAGGATTCATAAGGTCCATGACCCAGCATAGATGTGTCTATTGCTAAAACAGAGATCAACACAACTCAAAAAAAAAAAAAAAAAAAAAAAAAAGGAACTTCTGCAGGCTGAGCTTAAATAGGGTCATGGGCTCATGGGTGGGAGTCAGGGGGTGGCGAGGTCCCAGGTGAGGCAAATCAGGGTCATTATCATAAATTGGTGCCCTCAGAGTACAGACATTGAAAGAGATTTTACTTTTTGTTTTACAGTATTGAGTTATATATGTGTTTTTGTTATATGAGGTCTGTTACACTAGAAGAAAGCATATTCTGTATCTTGCAAGGTCTTGCTCATTGGCGGGGAGAAAAGGAAGTAAGAGCATCTAACCCCGGGAAAATGTCACATTTGATGAAATTTCGGGTAACAAAGGCAGCTGTCTGTGAACAGCAGAGACAAAGGACTGTCCCTCTTTGAAAAAGCATTGTCATTTAAGTGCAGATCTGTGGTGTTATATGTCAAGAGAGTGGTGCCAGGCTTGTTCATTCACATCCATCTTATAAAAGTGGTTGTTGATCAGTGATTCTTTAATTTCAGGGTATTTCAGTAGATATTCCTTAATTTTTCAGAAAGGTGTCTGAAATTCTGAAATTTGTTGCTGTAAATGAAGGATTGAAAATTCAGTGCCAACTCTTGCAGTGCTACTGAGTTGACTATTGCAGAAGTGTGCAGGGCCAAAGAGGATCTGTGCAGATTATCACATGGTCTGAGAGAGGAGCATTCAGCTCCCTGTCCATATGCCTCCAGTAATAGCCGGACATTTACTGCTCAGATGTGGTTCCCGTTTCTGCAATAATTTTTGCATAAAATTTCACACCTGAAATTGCTTCCATTCTTGCACCTGTTAGAACCTGTGCTCTCTGCACAGTTCTGGGTGAGCATACCATCTGACTTACAGTCCTAAAGACGCTCCTATTTCTGTACAGCGTTTTAGCTGATTGACCATCATCCTCTTGTTGGAGACTGCGTCCATCACCCAGCAGCCCATGGTTCCCTGTGGTGAGGATTGCCTCCTGCAAGCATGGTACATTTCCCCTACGCGGCATGCATTGTAGAAGCTGGCACGACATGATCCCAGAGGCTGAATTTGCATTTCCAGTGGGCAGCTTGTTCAGATTCTTCACTTGTAAGGACATGTGTACTGGCTAGAAGCAAGGTATCGCCCACAGGGCTGAGAATGACAGTTTCAGATGGATCAAATTCCAAAGTGGAAGACACACCCTCCAAACAAGTGCGCAGGGAAGAATCTTTTCAGAATTTCAGCATCTCCTAAACAGCTAATGACTTGTTTATGTTGCCTTACACAGGAACAGGCAGAAGTCATAGGCCAAATCAGATAGTGATTTTATATACCACTGTGTTCTGTATGCCTCCATTCTCATCTGGCTTTGTTTTTCCAAAGCACTTCTAGACCAGAAAGATATTCAGATGTGTTCAATGGTGAGATCAAATTTTATCCTTGTTAATTCCCATAAAACCTAGCGTAGGTTGTAAATGTGTTAGCCAAGCACTGAGAAGATTTAGCCCTTCGAAGTTAGTGACACTATTGTTTCATCCAGTGCTACTGAAATGCCACCGCCTCTGCCATTGAGCTGACACCCATAGCACTCAGTGCTTGCTGTGCTTTAGGACCCTGTTCAGAAGAGCGTGGGCCTTGGATAGCTGAATGAGAAGAAAAATGTGATCCATACAATCAGACGCTCAGGAGAAGAATATGAATATGACACAGTAAGTATATAAAAGTATTTACTCCTGGTAGAAATATGCTAGACAGCTGAATGCCCAAAGGTGTTATTTGATATTGTAACAAAAAAAGCAGCATTAGGGAAGGACAGGAGTGATCCGCGGCAAGCAGTTGCAGTGTCTATGGGGTGATTTTCAGCAAGAAGACTGAGCGGAGTTGAGGAGTATCCCAATGTCAGAGGGTGAAGTTTTTTAGAGAGAACTGAGGAGTTGCAGAGGTCTCTTCAAACTGCCAAACCCAAGGCAGAACCTCAGTGAGTAAGCCCCATCTGTTTTGCTTTGCGCTTTCCCCTTCACAGTGCTTTCTGTGCTCGTGTGAGATTTTCAAGAGCAAATTAATAAATAAATGCCACGGATGCTTATAGATAGTCTGCTCTACTGTCTAGATATCTCGTGCAGTACAAAAATTAAAAAGTCAGTTCTCTTTCTGAACAATTTTCATGATGCGCTTCAGGGATGTTACTTGCTTACGCAGTCAATATTCATTATGGCAATGTTTTTAAGTCTCAGATGTTGCTGTTTTTATGCTAGCTTCCCAGCAGTTTGATGTATCACTCAAGTTATTTGTGCTTAGCAGCATACAATTAAGAACCGTATGCCATGCAGAGCCACAGGGACACAATGTGAAGAATGTCTGCACTGTGCAGCAACTGTGAGCAAAGGAGTGTGCGCTGCTCAGACACAGAGGCGGGCTGCAATTGCCCTGCATTCCCCCTATGCCCACCAGCTTCTGATTCATCACTTCATAATCACAGAGCAAAAATGAGAGAGTACTGTTTCTCGCGCTATTCCTTTTCAACCTGAACGCTTTTATTGCACCAAGAGTTACATATGTAAGGATGACTGAAAGTTATTTCAGTAAGGACAAACTATGTTCTCATGTGTACAGGAGAAGCTCTGGCGTGTAATTGCTCTTAAAGGAAATCTGATTTTCTTCTAGAATGGATGCTAGAGTAAGTGAGGTGGCATAAGTGTGAGTGTGCTCTTCATACTGTTTATCTGGGCACCTGATAGGAGAATACGTTATAGGAGCTGAGCTCTTGCTAGGTGACTTGTGATTCAGTCTCCTAGGTCTCCTAATGACACTATGTACGCTAAAAGGCTATTTTCCTTCAGTATTGATGGAGTTTCATTATTTTATGCCATTGGGAAACTTGGTCCAGTAAATTACAGCCATGTAAAATATGGTGGAGATGTCAGATAGTTTTGTGTCACACATTCTTTACTAAAATGGCTTTATAATCTCAATCGCAGTAAAACATCTGCTAAATACAGCTTCCACATCCTCTCTCATCCTCACCATTTTCTTGAAGCCTGTAAATTCTAGCAATGCTGGCTAGCATAGGTCATCATTCTTTCTTAAAGTGACCTCCATTTAGTGACCCAAAGCAGCATATTGTGTGAAAAAATTGTACTTTCTGTTGGCGTGAAGAGAATGATATCTAGAAATCTGGGCTACTTGGTTTAACCACTGAAGTGTTTACATAGACAATGGCAAGGTATTTACATGAGCGCTCTTTAGCCCATATCCAGCCTATCATTAAGCTAATTTAACATTAAGAGGTTTTTGCTTCATAATTATAAGTCAGCATCAATTGCTATGAAGTAGAAATATTTATTGTAGCGTAGTAGCATATTCATAGAATCACGGAATGGTTTGGGTTGGAAGGGACTGTTAAAGGCATTTTGGTAGTACACTGTATAATAGTGACACTCCTGAAGCGCAGTTTACTTCAGACTTTTCTTTCAAATATATCTTGCAGTTTACACACACAAAAAAATTGCTGCTGAGCTCTTCTCTGAAATTTGCCACAGACTTGTGTGTGCTCAGAGCATCACAGGATCTGGAACTGTGTAAATTTTCAGAAGATGAAATTCTGAGGAAAAAAAGATAATCTCTTTGAAAGTCTGATGGGTAGGGTAGCGAACACTGACAGCATGACAGTAAACAGCCTCCCAGATCCCCCCAAATTCAGTAACATGCAGGCATGTTCAACAGGGCATAGGACAGTGTTGCAGACCGTATGCTAGAGATACGTAATCATTTCATACACAGTGCCATGTACTGCAGCAAAGTCAGGAGGACAATGTCTGATTTGCATTGTATTAATTAGAAATTCAACTCAGACTGATTACTGAAAAAGACTTTTTTGTATAATGTTCATGTATTTATAATGTGACTCTAGGACTGATCTTCAGTGGAGCCAAGACATTTCCCATTTCTTCACTGAGTTCATGGGGAAAATATGGACTTGCATACATATGTCTGTGAAGCAAAATATATTGGAATTAGGGTTATTGCTGAAGGTTGCTTTATGATTTGGGACATTCTAGGATGAGAAGAATGGGGAAAACTTGAGTACAATGATTGTCCCTGCTCAAATAGTCATAGAGCACTTTCAAAATCGAATCTTCCCATGTGTATGCAATCTAAAGGCAAGCGTGGAAGTAACAGGAAAAAATAACTGGTTGTTTTCCAAGGGCAGTTCTAACTGCAGCATGTTTGATATGCCTTCACAGGAACAATGGTAATAGCTTCAAGTCAGAATTAAGATTTGAAGTTTCCCCAAAACTCTAATTTAGATCTAGTATGACTGTTTGATTGTGGAGAGTACTGGACTGGTATTTTTAAAAGGCATAGAAAATAGGAGACAGTCCACATTATGACTCAACTGCCTTAAGAAGGAAGTATTTAAAGAAGAATCATTAGCATATTGGAAATAGGAAAACTGGAAAGAAAAGGTGCTACAGTCACATGACTCGCAATTGACCATTACAGAGGAGTGACCTGAGGATCCTATAATGCAAACGGGAGGAAGGTTAGGGCCTGGTTTTTGTGGGTGGGAGTGGCAGAAGTCTTGATTGTAGCTCTCAAAAGAAAGGTAGACCAGGGTTCTTGTATTTTGAAGACAGAAGAGTGTAGATATAGAGTAACATGCAGAAAGAAACTTGAAGAAGGGATGTTTTATAGAAAACCTTGGATTTGATAAAAATCTGGGTCTGGAAACCTTAAGTGTGGAGGAGTTAGGGCTTACAAGTGCTGTGTAAGTTGGCTGGGTGTGGTGAGGTGATTTTACTTCTGGTTGAGCTCTAATGGGAGTGAGAAGTTGTATGATTGTAGCTCTTTTGGACAGGGCAGTTCCTTTTGGTTTTGTCCTTTATAATATTTTGTATCTCCAGGCAATGAAAATCCTTGTATGGCTTTATAAAGTTCTATAATATCAAGCAGATGATTTAATGGGTGTATATAATCAATGCCAAGCCATGATGCATGACTCATGGTGTTTCAGATGCTTAGGTAAGACCTGCCCCTCTAACAGCAGCTCGTGAGGATAAAGATAGTGGTATCTGCATGTTGCTTTCCATGCAGGCCAAGGTCAGTATCTGGCAAGTTCCAGCCCTTTAAATGATGTCCAAACCCTTAGTGTTTAGTATATGTGCTGCTGCATACATCAGCTCTGCTTCTTTTTTCTTCCTTAAAAACTTATGGCCTCCAAAAATCACAAAATGCTGTGCGTGTAAGCATTTATGGCCCGTGATAAATTATAAGGCATTGTAGTGGATGTGTGCATTGCATATTTAATTATCTGAGCGAATAATTTGTTTCCTAGTTTCTGTTTTCCATGCTTATCAGATATGTCTGCAAAACGTGTCCTGGTACACAAGTATTGCTGTTGGCACTTTGGTGTGATGACAGAAAATAATCTTGCTCAAGAATGGGAGGCCCTCTGCAGGGTAAATCCAGTTGTTTTAAATTCCTTGATTTGTTGCTATTATCAATGCTATCTCCTGGTAATGTCTGTAATATAAAGGAGAGAACTGATCACTTGTTTTATGTTAATTTCAGAACGTGTCTGTTGAGCCTCTACCTTCACATTGCAGTCACTAGTTCAGAAAGTTCAATAAGAATTTTCTGTTTTGAGTTAGTGATCTGAAGTTGTCCAGAAACAGCTGTTTGCAAACAATATTAGGGATTTTCCTTCTCTCTACAAAGCAGAGAAATCTGTTGCTAGCTCATGTGTATCCAGTCGTGTTTATGAAAACACTTCCACTGAAGTCCAGCACGCGTGTATGATCTTGCCATGGCCATCCTGCTTATTATGATTGTGTACTACAAAAACAGAACAGGAATCTTTTTGGTTTTCCCATTTGAGATGTTGTTCTAGCTTTAGCATTCTGTTTGTTAATGATTTGAGGCCAGGTTATTAAACAACTGAACTCCAACTTCCAATTATATATTAACTTAAAATTATTTGAATATCAGTCATGCAAGGAGCCAGAAATGTAACACAGCCATTAAAGACTCAAGGATCATTGCGTTCCCTGCCTGTTCTAAAGAGGTCATTGTTACCCTTTTATTTAAGAGGTGAAATAGTATAACCAAGTTGTCACTTGTTTTTATGTTTCCAGGGCATACAAATCATGTTTATTATGAAAGATGAAAAAAATAATGCCCTCTGTGCATTGATTATTTACTTTCCTATGAAAGGAAAAGAAGTATTCTTTTTCTTGGAGTTTACAGTAAACGAATTCCTGCTATGTGGCCTTAAAGATATCCTGACTACGGCCCCCCAGCCATGTGATACCTATTCCTAGTCTGCACTGACCAGTCTCTGCAAAGTACTTAACAGGTAATTGTGTATGACTCAAATGAGATCAGAACTAGGCCATTGCTAGGAGTAGTTCAAGTGTGAGAGTGAAAACTAGAAACAAATGTGAGCCATGTTCACCAAGCCAATGTAAAAATCAACCCACCTGGAAATGAGAACTATAGTCCTTTATTACAATTGTCCTTTATTACAGCTTTATTGTATTAATTTCTTCCTGAGACATCTTTGCATGAGTCCAAGTAATTTAAGCATTGGGTTTTCAAAACTTGCTTATAAACTTAAAAAAGCTATCCCTAAAAACTTTAATTAATCTTAAAAAAACTCAAACAAAACCTTATAAGTTTGGAGTCAGGATGAAGCTTGAGTTACACTGAAGGGTTAACATTACTTTGCTCTGTTGCATATTAATGATGTGGTCTTCTGTTCTAAAAATACTCGGATACCTCCTGGTGCCTATCAGCTTTATGGTGGAAGTGTCTAGCAGGGTGGCATACTTGTCAGAATCAGAGAGATTTGGCCTTATCTTGGTTTAGAGACTTGAAGGTGCCAGGTTGTGCTTGCTCTCCGCTCTAGCTCTCTGATCTGAGAACATCAGGCAGAATGCTCAAGTGTCTCAAGCTGTGACAGGAAAAATCAAACTTCTGGTTTTAAACAACTTGGGAAGTTATGTGGATTTGTGTTAAACTATTACAGAAGAGATGGAGCAGCTCCACAGGTTGAGCTTGGTGTGAAGCTCCAAGCCCACCACAGCATGGAGATTCTGTGCTGTTGTGAATAGAGTGAAAATCTCATATGTTGACTCCTCCTTCCTGTATTTTGAGAGATTTCTCAATATATAGCAATGAAATCCTTATTTAAATATTTGTCAGGTGCAGAGATAGGAAACTGCAGCATAAAATGTAATCCCAAATATCACGTATATTGTCTTGTGTGTACGGCAGTGAGTCTAGCTTAAGAGCAGTACACCACAGGATAATGATGTGATAATGATATATATATAGATAGATAGATATAATGATGATATTTATGGCTCTGTTCTGCCTCTCCCTAACAAAATTATATAAAGCAGAAGTAACTTGATAAGTCATAGTGTAATAAGATGGGTATGAAGGCAAATTCAGGCTCAGTATTTTTCATGCTCCTCTCTATGTGACCTCTTAAGGCTTGATCTTGTGAATAAATTGCTTGCTATAAATGGATAGGCAACCAGCAGGAATTTGGAAGGTGTGTGTTGGTTCAAATATTTTTTACAGCTTAAACATCTGCTTATATGATTAGCTACTGAGCAATTAAGCTGAGCAGCGATGTATTCTCTCTTACAGACACAACTATTGCCCAATGAGTAATATTCATGAGGCTATTGTACTCTTAAGTGAAAAATTGAATACACAGCTGTATGTGATTAAGTGATTAAGCTGTGTTGTCACAATTTGTGTCATGATGTTAGAAACCCACATATCTATACTTAGGCATGACCTGATTGTATGTATGAGTTATTCCACCAAACACTAAAGATTGGCTTATATCTGGAGAAGGAAAAATGACTTTATCCTATGAATTAGAAAACAGACAAGACAAGAGGTTAAAGAGTAACAGTGCTTTCAGCACAGGATGTTTCAGGGTGTGCCCCGTCAGTAAATGATTACTAAGAGTCAGCAGGTTACCTCTCATTATAAAGTTAGTGATTAAAGTGTTAACTGGAGCCTCCCCGTAGGTGTAACTGTGACTAAGGGAGGGCTCCTGTCAGCAGCTTGGAGGAAGGAAAGTGGGTAGGTAAATATTCCCGACATGCACTGAGCTGCGGGGAGTGTCCTGGGTTTCCAGCACTCCCAGTTTGTAAAGCAAAGTAGTAATTAACAGCTCTGTGGTTCCGTGAAGTAGCAGAGGTAGCTGTCAGCCAGTGCAATGCTGTCATGCCTCTTCCAGGGCTCAGTGAAAGGTATGTGAAACTTCTTCTTTGCTGCTTTTTCTCTGATCCTATGCACAGGTAAGTGAAATGTAAAGCTGGAGCTGTTCTTCTGCTTGTTGTGTAACCTGCAGTGTCAGTAGAAAGCAAGGTCCTTTGCAGTCACCCAGAACTCGAGTCAAATTCCTTTTGGGTAATTAGGGTGCCGGAGGGAAGGAGAAATGTTCGGTCAGAAAATCTCATCAAAAAAGTTCCTAAATCTCAAGGTGGCTTGCGTGAGTCAGAGTTTTGATTAAAATGGGCAGATAATAGGTAGTGCTGCTGCTCAGTGTGTACATGGGCATAAGCGTTTGCTGCCCTTCGTTCAGTTGCCGGTGTGATTTAAAAAGTTACGTCAGTGACCTTTTCTGTTCTTTTTGGCGGGTAAAAGCTATCTTTCCTAAGCGACCTGAAATAGAAAGTAACTTCTTTTCATAATAATGGGTTACTTATTGTTTGAAATAGATTTGGTGCAACCCCTGCTCTATCATCATTGTGTGAGGGGAGGGAGCTTCTCTGTCTCTTCCTTTGACTCAAAGTTAAGGGGCCATATTCTGAAATAAATAACAACTTCATTTTGGTTTCAGTTATCAAAGCCCATTCTGAACCTGCCTGAGCACAGGGGTTATACTGTGTTTTGTATTCAAGTAGCGTTGTTACTGCTCTGTACTGTAGCAGTTCATTTTTTAAACTAAAGCGTAAACAAGTCTGCAAGACAAAGAAAAAAAGCAAAACTTGTTTTCAGTGAGGAAAATACAAGTGTTTGGAATAAGTACTTTCTTTTGATTATACCTTTGCTTTGGTGATGAAGACATCTAACTTAAAAAAACAAACAACAAAAACCCAACATGAAGGTTCATATAATGACTGCGAGTGACTACGTAAAGACTAGTAAAATTATTCTGCCGATACTGAATTTCTTATATATGTGAATAAGTCCTAAACTCATTTTTATAGAAACAGATCATGGTCTGAAATTTCACTAGATACCAGACACTTTGGAGTTTAGAAAATTACTTGGGTATATGTGTTTTTGTGCATACAGTGCAAAGCTCTTTGTGCTGTACAAAATATTAGACGTATATGTTGTCAATAGGTAAGTTAATAGACAGCTGAGCCTTGTGGTTTCTATACAAGAAACTGAGAAGCTTTACCCCATCCTGACTTCCTGTGGTTTTGGAACAGCTCTGGGAAGCACTGAATCAAAATACCTAGAAATCTTTGGGGAGGTTTGGGTTTTTCATTTTTCTTAACACTGGTAGGAGCTCTGCATAGCACATTGCTTGCTCTGCAGTCCCCATCGTAATATATGGATGTGCCAAAAAGCACGTTCAGGCTGTTACATACAAATTAAAATGCTGCTTTGCTGCTTCTGCGTGGTTCAAGTCTGGATGTCGGGTGTCCCTCTCTTTCCAGTTCTCCTCTACAGTTGCCTCCTTTTATCCTTGAGTAAAAATCTGCATGGCTGTTTGCTCTTACCTTTGCTTTGTCATTTCTCCACTGTCCTGTCCCTATTCTGCCCCCTTAAACAAATAGCTTAAAGATCACTGTACTTAAAAAAATTAAACAAGCCTTCTCATCTGCCTCTCCACTAATCCTTTGACTCTTTCTTAGAAAAAAACATTTCAGGTAAGATACAAATCTTACAGAACAATAAAGTTCACAACCTGTGTGAGATGTCGTGTGCCCTGATGTGACTTGACCCTTTCGCAGCTTTGGGATTGTGCAGTGGTCTTTCTTCTCTTTACTTTCCCTAGACTTCTCCAATAGTTGCAGTTTTCCTCTACGGTTGCTCACTTTGCTTCTGCCCCACTTCTCCTTTACTCCTGTCTTTCCCTTCTGCTTCTTTTGTTTCCTTCCAAAAGTATTTTAGGCTTCAGTCAGTCTTCCTCCAAGCATGAAGTTTCTTCGTAGTTAAGTCTCAGGCCAGGAGGTTAGTCCAGCCAAGGTCCCATTTTCAAAGTCTTACCTATCTGAGGGACTTGTGTGGTTCTAGTCTAATTTAACGTAATGATGAAGACTCCTGTCTGACACCAAGCGAGTCAGGAGACAGCTTTGAATAGATGGCCATAACCATATATCGTTGGTAGAGCTGGAAAACTAGCACCCTTTTGTTAGTTCGAATCAAAGGGAACAATGGGAAAAACACATTGCATTTCTCCTGCTTGCTTCCTCAAAAGAACTAGAGAAATGACATGGAAAACAATAAAATACCACGAGGTGATAGAACATGTGACAGCTTTGTGCATTTATGGAGTGCCAGTGTAAATATACTGTCATTTGTGCTGTCAAATAATTGTGGTGGGGAAGTCACTGCGTGTTCTCAACCTGCAGGCTTCAGGGTTAACTAAAAATAAGGGCCGCAAGATGTGTGTAGCCAAAATGCACTTACGAGAAGGGTACATGGTGAAGTGTTTTATCTCTAGGGTGAGCCGGAGCTGTGGAAATGTTTTGTACGAGCCTGATAAGCAGAACTGGTCACATAAATGAGGAAAATGTAGTGAGCATTTTTTGTGCTTCTGTGCCAGCTGTAGGAGAAAAGGCCAGTCTTTGTCTGGGGTAATCAGGCATCGAGCAAAAGAAAAGGGGGAGGTGTTGGTGAAGAATTGTTCCCATCACCAACTACTCTTCCAGTTTGTTTAATTGTCAGCATTTCAATGGCATCCAGCTGAATTAAGATATGCTCAAGGTTTTTAAGGCAAATAATACAGTAAGAGCCATTTGCTGTGTAACAGAACAGGTAGTTCATGGACAATCTTTTATTTTTTTTTTTTTTTCCTCTTAAAGATCATGTCTCTTAATCTGTAAAGATCAGCTTTTTCTTTCATATGAATCATTTTAAGGTCAAACTCTATTGAAAAGAATGACACCACGAGCAATGAAGCGGTGCTAGAGTCGTTGCTCTATGTTTAATGGTGGTGACTTGGCTAAATGCTCTTCTTAACACGTTGTTTCCTGACAGATAGGAGGAAGCTTAAGTGTATATGCAGTTCATGAACTGCAAATGTACATCAACTCCTCTGCATCTTTTAAAATTGTTCTGAAGTTACGTTGGCATTGGTAGGTGATTCAGTTGAAGGTATTAGTAAATCACATAAAATCAGATTTCAAGGTGTGGCCAATGGTTACTGAACTCATTTCAGGGGCAAAGGAACAACACTATTTTACTGGCGTACAGCAATCTCTTCCTTGTATATGAACTCATGTGTCTGCAGAAGTCCCTGGGCTTATTTGGCTTTCAGGTATGCTTTTGCCTTGATGGATATCACGCAAAGGACAAAGGGTGTGCGGGATCCTTCCCACTCTTTTCAGTGAGCTACTGATCAAGCACTGTTAGAAACCCCAGCTGCTCACGTAAAGCTCATTTTGGTAGGGCACCCTGGGTTTAGAAGTTGTGAAATAACTTCTTATATGTTTTGTAGGGTGACGGTAATGTATTTTTATGGAAAAATTCTTTTTTGTCCACATATATTTTATAAGTCATTCATTTATGACAATGAAACTTTATCTAACTTCTAAAAAAGCAGCTCAGTAGTGCAGGATCATTTGCAAGGAAGCTAGGCACTTACTCTTTAGCTAGCAATGGTCTTTTCAAGCTTGAATTTATTTTCTAAATTGATGTTCTGAAGGCTACTTGTCATTAGTAGTGTAGAGAAGCTACTTTTCAGATGTCTTGGACCAGGCTCTGTTCCGTGCTGTCTGAAATCAGACTCGAGTCAATCTCCTGCTGTAAGGGAGAGCGGACGTCAAGTGCTGTTAGGCAAATTCCTCTGTCGTCATGCCCAAATAAGACAGGAAAAGAAGTGGAATAATCAAGTTCCAATGCAGTCTTTGGAGATTTTACTGCTTTCTGTGGGATTCATTTTTTCCCCCCATGTGTGTGATGCCACTTCTTGGGCTGACACTAAGGGGTTTTTTTTTAGTGCAGTATCAGTTGTCAGTCTTGAGTCTCTGAGTCTCTTCAGTTACTTTCTTCAGTCTGCCTTTTCTTCTAGTACCTGAGGGGGAATGAAAGCAGCCAAGACTGCATAATTAAGCTTATTGAAGAATGCATTGTTGGAGTCTCATGGGTCTGGCTTGTTGCCTGCACAACGTGCTGGAATCGCTACATGGAGATCTGGAAATTATACTGCTACATCACTGTAATTATAACCTTGTTCTCTCTTTAATATCTCAGCTGCTTTCTTTGTGTGCTGCAGGACACTGCCAATGATCCACACTTCTCCTTCTCTTGTCTAGTTTTATGAACCTGGTTAAGGGTGGTTTGCTGAGTCACTTATTTTTTTTGGTGACCCTGGGCAATGCTCTATCCATAATTAACAAATGAATCCTAACCAGTAAATGGGTTGCAGCCTTGGTGTACTAGCAAGTAAAGTGTAATCATGGAGTGGTAGAGTAGTCCTAAAACTACTTGAGAAGGTCCTGGCATATGTAGTAATTGGGATTTAAAGCACTGTGATATACTTGGTGGGAATGGCTTATGGCTTTTTTACTAGGGGTGGGAGATAGTTGGGTCGTAAGGCTAAATACCAAGTAGTCAAAATATGGTGTAGTTAGCCCTTAGCTTCAGTGTCGAAGCCTGTTTCACTTGTGCAAACTAAGGCTTTGTTGTTGTTAGTATTTAGTCTTTCTTAGTGGCATTAGCGGATATAATTTTTTTTTTAACCGTTTGTTTAGATTAATCTCTTCTGAATAAATGAAGAAAGTGACTATGAAAGCACAGCATCTACCTTCTGTTTCCATCAATGAGGAGAAGTTCATAACCAGGTAAATTATTAAAAAAACCCCAAACATTTAACGACTTTGCTGCTTTCGTTCAAGTTACTCCATATTTATTCATTAATAGAGGATTCTGTAGAGAGCTGAGCCTGTAGCAGCAGCAATTCCTACAACTTGCTTTCTGTTAAGTGTCTACAGAACAAGGTTGCCCTTTATATGGATTTCAAAGAACAGAGCATTAAATCTTTTGGTCTGTGGATTTTGTTTATTAGGTAGAGCAGCACTTTTAGAGGATACTGAAATAAAATATCAACTTAGGGCAGAAGACCTTCCTACCTTTGAAATCTATTGGAACTGAACTTGAGTTCCAGTGTTTAACGTGAGCTCTACTTGTCTGAGGCACAGGGTTTGGTCTGTAGCCCCAGATGGCAGGGTTTCTTTGCAGAAAGACTTAATTGGGCTACCAGCTCTATTCTGTAGTGAGTGAAAGTAGTTCTTTAGCCTACTTATAAAAAGCTTGGAATTACACTCAAACTGTATTTTGTGGGATGTTTTTTGACAGTTAAATCTGGCTGCTAGGAATTGTTCCAAATGCTGCCATAAACCCTGAGCTGCTTGGCATATAGCTCCATCCACTTTTTAGGGGATAAATTTTTCCCTTGTTGACCAGACCACAGGAGCTGGAAGAGGGGGCTCTTTTCTCACTTCATTTCCATCCCTCTTAATGTTCCTGTGGGAAGAAGCTAACTGTAAACTTGCCCAGGGATGGGGCCTGTGATAGAATTTCTTACGCTGTGATAGGTATTTGCATCTGAATCCTCATACTTTTATACGTGGCATGAGCAGTGCTGTTGATATCTCAGTTTTTAAGGAAGGGTGTCAGAACTTTGCCTGAAGCACACAGGCAATAAATGCATTCCTGCCCTTCTCCTAAAGAGTTGTTCCTCTTATACTGCTACTAATTTGGGACCTAGAGCTGGAGATGTGTAAATTTATGCTAATAATGAAATGTTCTCTGTTCTCCTTTTCAAGGGCTGTTGTAATGTGCAAGCGTGTTTTCTAAACTATTGTAATTGTCTAGCTTTGTGAAGGACCTAATGCATATTTTAGGAAGTGACTTTTTTTTTTAATTCATTTAAACAGCATTTTTTTTACATCATGGCAAGTTAAGTAACTGTTGTTAGACTGGAGTAGTGTCAGAAGGAATTGATTAGTGTGAATTTTCATGTATTTGGCATACAAAAGCATTTGGACATGTACCACATGAACCAATGTCTCTGGGTTTTTATTCCCCTATATATTTGCTTTCAAGTGGTGAAATATGGATTCTGGTTGATGCCTTTCTGCATTACAGTCATGGTTTTAAGTACTGTTGAAGTTCCTTTGCCTTACAAAAAACCAACAAACAAACGTTTCAAGAATTGCTAACATATTGTCTATGCACTCAAGCTTGCTTCCAATGCAATTTCTAGACTATTGTCCCTCATATATACCTTGAATCTGCTGTTACGTTACTCTTCTTCCAGTTGTATTGTGCAAATCTTGCTGATGTGGCAAGCCAGCAGGCTTGGGAGTTGCACAATGGCTGGATCTAAAGGCTAACCGAAGTATGTAGGATTATTTGGCTGGCTGAACTACGGTGTCTTTAAGCATAACTGCAATCCATGGATCCATATCCACAGATAAATGTGTAGGGCTTGGGGGAAGAAGAGGACACAGGTGAATTGTCCTAGGTTAGCTTTTCAAGTGAGCACAATCTGGGCTCTCTTGTGGTTTGCCACTGGAGCACTTGACCTTCCAGCTGCCTTGTATTGTGCCTTTTTTATTGGAGGAAGTGGTCAATCTGCAGTAAACCTTACCTTTTTGGGGGTTCGCCTCTAAGTTGTTCTACCAGTTACTTAGCTTTGGCTTCCATTAATGGCTGTGTTTGGCTGTTGTCAGAACACGACAGCTGCTGATTTTCTGGCTGTGTAACTCTGAAGAGATGTCGGTCTGCCTTTTGGTTAGGGCAGTCTTTGGGCCTTTGCAGTGAAGTTGTGTTATGCTAAGACTAGTTCTGGAACTAGTAGGATGGTGCATGTGTTACTTCTTTCCAGACCTAAAAGAAGTAAAGAAGAATTTTCTCTTCTAATGTCTGCACTACACAAGGACAAACAAGTCAGTGTGAGCTGCTGTTAAATCTCTCCCTCAGGGCTTTTCTAATTGCTTGTGTGGTTTGTCACTGTTGGTAGCACTAGTGTGAGAATGAAACCTGAAAGATTTATTTGTGCGAACTTCTGTAGAAGTTAATGGGAAGTTTTTTCTAGTCAAGGCAAGAAACGAAGTGAAAATCTAAAGAGCTTGCTCTGAGAAATGATATCTGCCTCAGAGATAACCCTTACCACATCACTTAGTGTTTTTAGTCTATGATTTTATTTGCTTTTATAGCCAACATGGACTAGGAGTAATAGAAGGGCCTCAGAGTGTAGCCCAAATCCTTAGGTATTCATAATCTACCTTCAGGGAACTGATGTCTCCAACTTTGTACCTGAAAAAAGCTTGCAAAATAACAGCTGTCAATAAAATGGTTGTCAAAGGCTACAAAGTATAAAAAGTTCCTCACAAGCTGTATCAGCAGGTCTATCAACTTATGTCAAACAAAACTATGTATCTTTTGCTTGCATGTCAATTTTGCATTGCATCTTGATTTTGCCTCTGTATGAGGCCAAGGTGTGCTTCATCTTGCTTACCTTTAGCCAACATGATCCAAATTTCACTTGTACCTGATTCATATCTAAGCCTACTACAACTTTCCCTTTTGGTGGGATGACCTGAATACAATCCCTCATCGCTCATGGAACACAAAGAACCTCTAATGAGCTATTTGAACACAATGGAAAGAAAGGTTTTCACCACTTGTATTACTAGGATTGAGGAGCAAAGTGACTTGAAGTAAATGTTGGAAATGCTGTTTTGGAGTCCTGCACTCTGTTGATAAAGCCACTTCAAAATATTTTGGGGGGAGTTGCAGTAGGTTAAAGTAAATAATTTGCATCCAGAGCATTAGAAGGGAATGCAGTTAACCTTCATGAGTTTAGTGGTGCAGTCTGTGTCCTCATGTTACCTGCTAAGTAAAAGCCCTGATTATCTTTTCCCTTCTCACCATGGGAAAAAGCTCACCAAGCAACAGGACGCTGCCCACTTCAGTTTATAAAGTGGAGCAAGGGAGGGATAGGGTATGCCGAGGAAATTTTTTCGCTTGTACACTTTGCATGCCCCTCTGTCCCAAACACAGGATATACATATTAACTGGTGTCCCTGCTTCCCCCGCTTCCCTCTGCAGCATGTCAGGTTGGGGAAAGGCCACATTTCTGCTGACCAGTTTCAATGTCGAGCTCTCAGGCAGCAGCGTCCATCAGTCCCACTCGGGCACTCTGCGGTGTCAGATGTCTGCCTGCCTCACCCTGAAGGAAGAGGCAGGTGCTACAAGTATGTATCCCATGTAGAGACTCATGTCATGATATAGTTCTACTCAGCGTTATTAAGAGATACCGTGTTGTCCAGATGCTTTGGATATGTAAAAATGGTCAGAGGTGACTGAGAAACACAATCCTGCCTAAGGCGCTTGCTTTGAGCTCTCAGAGAGACTGTAGGCAGGGGAGACTGAAGGTGGAAGAAGAGCGTGTGTGTCATAAGCCACAGAAGAGGGTGTACGCTGCTGGAGTAAGACTATGACAGTCCCAGGAGAAGGTATTTTTGTTGTCTGCTTGGTACACTTGGAAACATACCTAGCACTTTCCAACCAAAATGATTTGTGTTTTCATCCTTCTCCTATTCTTTTGCACTGATTTCTTGGGAATTCCTTAGTATCTAAGGTGAGTTCCCCTGAGCAACACTGACTTTTTTATTTTTTAAGTTGCACAGTCAACTGTGCAGCCATTTAAACAGTCACTTTGAGTAAATTGAGTCACAATCTGATCAGAGAGAGGTGCTATGAAATAATATTCATTTCACCCCTGAAAATAACTTTCTGAACTCCTTTGCAGTGATGGACAAGCTGATACCACTCCTAGGGGAGAGATCGCTCTTAGGTTTGTCATTTCTGATAAGGGTGCCACTCTTGTTGTTGATAATGTCCTCGTGTTCTGCTACATGGGTGTGTTGTGACTGTTACAGGAAAACAGATGTTAAAAATTCTGCTGAAACCACTCATGCCACTGTTTCTAGTGCCTCAAAGCTGCACTGTAGAGTTCTTATCTAAATGTATCTTTCTGAGAAGGTAGTGTGTAATACTTCGCATATAGTCTTGGTCCATATATTCCTGTGTCTCCAATGTTACTTGTTTTATGTTCTTGGTGCACTCTGAGTGTTGAAATATTAAAATGTAATTTCCACTGAGTGTCATTCCCATGTGTAATTTGTTTTTCAGTGATGGTGCTGGAAGTCAATTCTTGGTTTTGGGGAGGGGTTTTGCTTTTGTTTGGTTTTGGTGACTTTTTGTTTGTGTCTGGTTGTTTGGGGGGCTTTTGGGGGGTGGTTTTGTTTCTTAAAATTGGCATAGGAGTTGTAATAGCACTTCTGATAGTATGTGGGTCTTAAAGTAGTTTCAGTAGGTCTTGTGGAACTTAACTGTGAGAAGAGTTTGCAAATGCTGTCTGTTTTGCCTGTGGTTCCCCTGTTAGAGTATCTCATACTAGATGAAAAAATGGAAATAATAGACACTATTTAGAAACAAACTTGGTGTCTTTACTCACCACTGTAAGACAGTACATAAAAGCATCTGGATCATTTGTCATCTCAGTGCTTAAAGATTGTCTGTGAGGAAGAATTTATACATTTCCATGCAATTGTTTCCCATGCTTAATTATCTCTGCTGGTGGAAATTGCTTTCTTGAATTACTGTCTAAATCATCTTTGGTGTTTCATTGGTGTGGGGAAGAGCATTTAATTCTTGATGGTTCTGAAATATGTATCACTTAATTCTGTCTTTTTTTTGGTCCTCCTTAACCTGAGCTGCAATTTGCTTTTTGCCTTCACGAGAGCCTGGCACTACTGTCATGGGATCAGCAGCTGCTTAGCAGTAATTGCAAGGTGCTTTTCCACAGTGCTGGTGCCGAAGCAATCATCCCCCAGCCTGTGTTTGTGCAATGTGGCATTTATTGCTCCTTACCCATTTACAAGGTCTGTGTGGGCTGTCCACATCACTGCTGCTGTTAGCTCAGGTGCGAGCGGCGTTTGCACTGGCTGTCGGCAGAGAGCTGGCCTTGCCCTGCGCTGTGACTTTAACCCACCTGGGATGCTGCACAAGTGCTGTCTGTACACCCACAGGCTGCTCAGGTATCCAGGATGTTGAGTAGCCCAGTCTCTGCTGAAATTTCCCAGGAGGTTTGGAAATCCCATAGTTAAAATCCAGTAGCTAAAGGGTTTTGCAGACCAAGTTGCCAAAGGGAGGAGGAGGTGGCTGTGGCCTAGTAACTGGGATGTGCAGTAGCTCTAATTTGGTTATTTTGGAATCCCATAAAACTTGAAACTTTTTCTGAAACCCTGTTCTCCTGCAGTGTTGCGAGTTTATCAAGGATGGTGACAGGCATAGTTATCTCTGGTGGTGGTTCTTTAATATTAAGTTTCCAACATCATTATCACTGGCGTGCCTCACATTGCCTTCCTGCCTTCACACAGTGTTTTCAAAGCAGAATGTTACGCTGCCTTTTTTTTTTTTTTTTAATTGCATCATGAATTTCTGTTTGAAATCTGAGATGATGGGCAGGCTTATAATCCTTGCTTGTTGGCAGAAGTTCTCTTCATCGCCATCCTTTCTCTGCGGAGCAAAGACTTAGTGCAAAGCTGTTATGTTTCAAGCTGAAGGAAACTGAAATGTTTTGTCTAGGCATACTGTAGATATTCTGAAGTAAGAAGACTATCTGAAGAAATATAAAAACCCAATGGAAACCATTACGGAGAGAAAACTAATTGTAACCCAACTAAAATGATCTGCAGCATTGTTGCATGGGAGTGTTGTTCCTGTTTGCTTCCCCCTTAAGACTACAACAGAAGTCCAAAGTACAAGTTACTCTGGGGCAGTGTTATTAATGTCACATCAGACTGTGACTAATTCATTTCCTCTATATATCAGGTCTTTAAAGAAGGAACTTACAAGCAACCTAGTATCCTGACAAAATTTTACACCTGGAAAATGATGTATTAATCATTAACAAACCTGTACAGAGATGCAGTGGGTAACACTGCAGGGTGTTACCCTGCCACTTAGCATCTGGATTTTTACAGTGATAGAGATGTTAATTATTCTTTTCACTGTGATCTTTTATTCTAGAGAGCAGCTCAGTTCTCTTCTGAAGACTTATAACTCTTACTATTCTGATCAAGAAAATCTGCAACTGTCACATAACCAGGTAAGGATCTCTGTAAAAATAATACAAAAAGCACAGTGTGATAGTAGGAAAAGCACTAATGGGCGCTGATGTTTAATGCAGCTAGACTGAACAGTATAGGATACTTGTCGTGTGTTAGTATATTAGAATATATCACTAATAAAAACGCTACAGCAAGTGCTACAGTCAAATGCTATAAGGAGAAGAGAGCAGAAATAAGTATGTTCAGACAAGTGGGAGTTTCAGATTTTTAGCAGTGTGATCTCCTTGCCATCCCATTCCTTAGCGTATCATAAGAAATCATTCTTTGGGTTGACCTCTCCAGTCTTACATTGTTAGCTGGCAGGGAGTAAGTAGTACTGCAAATATTTCTGTGGGGTGCAGCTCCCCCTTGCCCCTTCAGCTTGAACCTACCGTGGATAATGGCAGGACTGCTGTCACTTGGGTCAAGGAGAGACTAACAGTCTCTCCTCGAATGTGAATCTTTAGTACAGAGAGAATGCTTGCAAGCACAGCCCCAGGAATGTATTCTCTGTGGAGACCAAAGGGCCTGTGGAGCTGAAGGACGAATGAAAGCATGAATCGTGTGTCTTGTGCCAGAGAGTTCCTGGTCTAGAAGTCTGAACTTCCTGTTCCTCACAAGCTGTGTTTCTGTCGTTTTGCTGCTATCAAGACCCAAAAGGGATGTTAGAGCAATTGTGGGCAAAAATGGTCTGGAAACGGGAAGGTCTCACTCCTCTGTCCCAGTTCATTCTGCAGTCATAGTGTTCTATGTCAGCAAGAATGGAGACCGATAACAGCTTTTGAACTGATGCAGTGCTTTGCATCAACAAGGACAATTTCATTAACTGCTGCTTCCTCCTTTACCAGCACCCATTCTTCCCCTTTACCACCTTCTTAGCACCCTGGTTTACATCCAAATAGAACAAATAGGATTTGACTTGTAATAGTATGGGATTATGGACATGTTGGTTGTAAATCGTCCTGGTCAGTTAGACTGATGCTGACAAAAGATCAGGTCAGCTGCAGCTTTAGCTAGCTGTTTTGGAAATATCTTAAGTATGGAGATTACACAGCCTCTCTAGGTGACCTATTCCAGGGCTGTGTCGGCCTCAGTGATTTCATTGTATTCCTGTTACTTTGAGGGGGATTCTATTATTATTACTTTGTTATTATGCAGCACTCCTTATTCCTTTTTTTTTTTTTTTTTCCAGCAAGAAGGAAGCAAACCATTTATTGAAGGCATCTTGTCCATATTTTGGGGAGTCCGACATCCTATCCGATTAAAAATTCAGGATGAGAAGCAGATACCCTCTTTTGTAACCCTGAAGTCAACAGAGAACGTGGGTTTGTTCCCTAGTAAAAGGTAACTTCCATAAGAAGGAGGCAAGCTAGTATTTCAAGAGAGCTCATGTAGGTGGCTTCAGTGGATATGGCTGGTTGTATATCCCAGATTCCACAAAGGCCATGGTGGTCACTTGCACAGCAGTACTGTGTGCCCGGTGTAACTGGCGTGGACTTTGAACAGCTGCTGCTGGGCAGAAAGATGCATCTTTGTAGCATCTTTGTTCCATCTTTGTCTGGCTTTCAGCTTAAGAACAGTTGAGAAAGTGGAGGAGGCTACTGAGTATTGCCACGCAAGTACTGGGAAATGTGTATATATAAAAATTTACAAAAAACGCCCCCCCCTCCCCATGCATATATGTACACCTCAAAATGCCAGTAGTCCTTGAAAGACCTCATGTTGGCGTATGCTCTACAGCATGAAGCAAAAAGCTGTCAGGTTAGTACTAAGTGATTGTTTATCGCAGGTTACCTTCCCAGGTACTTCAGATGTGAAACAGTTGCTTCCCAGCGCAAAGCGCAAGCCAGGTAATAAATACTGGCTTCCTGTGTGCAAAATCTAATGTTAAAACCCCTTAGAAATACACATAGATCAACTGCTCCTTCAGGCTGTTGTCTATGATATTTCTTATCTGAGTGCACTGTGCTGATCTGACTCCTGCTAGATTTGCCATATCTTTAAAAACAGTTGTAGGTTCTTAGAGTATTTCTTCTTTCTGTTTCAATCATGTCTTTCGCAAGCCTTGGTTGGTGAATTGTGAATTGTATCTGATGAGCTGAAGCTGAGTTTTAGGTGTCATATGGAAGCTGAGGCAATGTTTACCCTGAATGACTCCTGGATAAATTCTGTATTTCAGAGCTTGTTTTCCTAATTATCCGTTGTCTTAGACTGCATGTGGTACATGTTTGAATTGTGGATTTAATTCTACCGTCACTGCAGCTGTGGGGATAGTCTTCCTCCCTATCTGTTGCTGTTGCAATTAAGGGATGTAACCTGATGGGAGTAACCAGCAAAGAACTCGAGTCTAAGGCAAACCTGGTTCTCTGTACCTTGACCAGGTCTACTGGTAAGGGGTGTTTGTGGCCTGTAGGATAGTGTGCAGTCTGGCAGTTAAAGTTATGCTTTGCCTTTTGTTTCTTAAAAAGGTAGGACTGTTGGAGATCTGAATCTTAAAGTAAATATTAATTCATGATCACAGAAATGTGAAGCTGCCCTGACATGCTTTAAGGTATGCAGAGCAGCTTGACTGTTTGATCTTAAATGAACTTTTTAAATGCATGGAACACAACTGAGATCGTTGTTTGGCATGTTCTTTGGAGTTAGTTGAATATTGTTTTGAATATATAGATAGGAAATGAATTTTTAATTTTTTTTCCTACAAATTGGTTTATTCTCAGTCAGAGCAGTAACTGGCCAAAGACTTTCTGCTAGAGAGTTTATGCAATGAATTATGGAAATACTGGCATAAAAAAAGTTGGGTTTTAAAACAGGCTGGATTGAATTCCTCTCACGCAGAACTGGTTTGGATAGCACAAGGGGCTAGTATGGTCATGTAATCTTTCGTGTCCCCAGATAGGATGCACCCTGTGACTATTTGAACCATAATATGTGTATGCTTTCCGTATGCCTGCCTGGTACCCCATGTGCACACTCTGGGGCATTGCTATAAAATAGATAAAGAATTACTGCAAATTATTTAAGAGACATCATGGTTAATGTTCAACATGCTGTAAATAGGGTTGTGTTACATTTGGGATCCCTTGTCATACCACATTTTACTATTTTCTAATGAAATAAACTAAAATTACTGTATTCATATACTACATTGAATTCTGTAGTCATGTTATATGAAGTTTTGAATGGGGATAGGAACATATTACATGAAGCCTGGATACAGGTTAAATTGAAATCACTGAGGCAATGAGGAGTCATCCTCATTATAGAATAAACTATAAATATATGTTTGATATTTCAGGGGAATGACACGCTGGGGAGAATTTGATGACCTACATCATATTAGCGGGGAGACATTGAAATCTACTGAAGAAAAGCCAAACCTTGAGAAAAGTTAGTGTCGGTGCTCTTATGTTCACTAAAAATTCTTTGTTCTGTGACTGTGCAAAAATAATTTGACATATTAGGCCTTCCCTGCCAGTAAAGGGAAATCTTTTTCTGTCTCTGTTTGACATCTATTACATGTTAGTGAAACACTGATGTATGACTGGTTAGTGAAGACACTGAGGTGCTGGTAACTTTTCAAACAGACAGTGCTAACGGGCTGTGCTTTCACCAAAGAAATCATTCCCAAGAAGTAAACAAAATAGCAAACTGTGGCCACTGCAGATAGCCTATTGCTCTGCATTGTATGCCTATGCCTTGCTCCCCTTGCACTCCCTACACCCACCCAAAAAATAATTAAATAATGATAAAAAAAATCCCTCCACCAAGAGCCTCCTTCCTGTGGGGGTGTTGGCAAGGAGGGTAGAGCAGCTGTACAATACGCTGATGCAGTTTCATTTTGTCCAGGTTATTCATGTTACGAAAGCTGCACTCTGAAGTCCAAGAGCGAGCAGGAACATGATTGTGCTACCCTGCCCAGGGCCGGCAGCAATGCCGCAGCTGTGCGGAAGAGGACCAAGTTCCCCATGATAGCGAGGACAGAAGTAGAAACTCACAGGTTTTCGATTAATGGCCACTTCTACAACTATGAGGTATGAATGGTTATGCTTGTCTTAGATCGCCTGAGGCTGCGTAATGGGACAGAGAAAAAAAGTCCAGCAAGCTTCTGGAGTCCCCTGCACCCCCTTAGCCAAGAGGGACACTCCACACTGGTCGCCCTGTGTGGCCGGGCCAGTGTCACTGGCCCCTGGGCTCAACCCCTGGGGTCCGCTTTTGGGGTCTGCTCCCAAAGGTGGGTTTCAAGCGTGCACGGCTGCTGCCTTGGGGGTTCCACAGTGGTCCTATGTACTGGGGGGCTCTCCTGAGGACACTGCCTGCCCTTTGCTTTATGGCAACAGTGGCAGCATACCTGACAGCTTGCTTTGCCTCAGAGCTGCGCATGTTTACGTCCTTTTGAGTGCCAGCCATTGAGTACAGCAGTCCTCATCCTCATGCCCTTTTGCTGCTCTTTTTGTTCCCAGACATCAGTTTTCACTCCGGCTTTCGGATCAGAAACCAAAATAAGAATAAACAGCCAGATGAGAACAAGACAAGTAATAGAACAATTGCTTCGGAAGTTTAAGGTAATTCTGCATGTTTGCGGAAGCAAGTGCAGCCGCGTTCTAGAAATGCTAGCTTGAGCATGTCACATAGTACTGTGTGAAATGCAGGAAATAACTGAGAGAGGATAGTGTGTAGAATAGAGCATAGAAAAAAAACCCACGTGGGCTCTTTTAAGGAATGGGTTGGTTTTATTTTACAAATGTTTCACGGCTCTGTGAGTCTGGAAACGTTCTGTTGGGTGTATGGTGTGCCGTGAAGGAAGAACTACAGAACCGCTTCTGTATCAACTCACACCCAGGAGGGGAGAAGGCTGCTGTACTGCCAGCATTTCTGAGCACAGGTGAAGGATGTTTGTTTAATGCACATGGCAGTGCTTCCCTCTAGTGACGGGCCCTGGTAATTGTATTTTGCTTAAAACGGTAGGGAATTCTCTTCTAGCCCGAGTGTCTGGGGGATGATGCATTCTGTTAGATCCAGGCACACAGAAAGCTCCAGAAAGTCAGAGTTAAAGCTACTGCTCGAGATCAGTGCCGTACTGTCTGAAACTACCTTTTTTTTTTTCTTTCCCTCCTTTCTTTGGTACCATCTTCCATTAACATGATTATACATGGTCAGAAATATGTTTACCATTGGTGCTGTATGTTTCTCCAATATCTTTATTCTATGTACCTTCTTAGTGTACAATTTTTGATAATTCTCCATTTAGTTTTTCTAGAGACATTTAACTTGTCTAGAGACTTTGCTGTTGCAGTATTACTTCATATAGTTAGTAAGACTGGGTAGCGTAATAGTAAAAGGAGAAGTTGGCTTCTATGAATGATAACATAAGGAATGGAGTTACAGAGCAGGTTGTAAAATTGTAGAGAAAAAGTTGAAAAAGAAGCATTCAGAAGGGCTGCTATTTTCTGAATGTGGTTGTGCAGGCAAGTAGATAGGAAGAGATCACAGGGTTTTACCCTAATGGTAATGCTCTTCGCAAACATGCAGGTCACCTGACAAGAAAGTTGTGTGATGTAGTTAAGGGTGCTACAAGGAATCGAGATGGGAAAGATCTGGTGTTGTCTAAGATGGTGTGTTACTGATTTGGGCAATACGGTGATGTATGCAGTCATGAGGTAGTGGGGTACAGGGACAATGAACGTGGCCGCATAGCTTTCCATCTTATCCAAATCCAGTATCTTTTAACTTTTCCCCAGACAGGATCCCAGTCTCAGACTTTGACCTAATATCTGAGTTGAGAAGTACGGAGAATATCTGCTGATTGTGAAATGCTAGGAGAGGGTATCAGTCAGTCTGAATAGACTTTTTTGTTTGCCTTTAACAGATAGAAAACAGCCCACATGAATTTGCACTTTATATTATCCATGCATCCGGAGGTAAGCCAGACACTGCTGCGTGATCACTTCATATGTAATTATCCTCTGTGTGTGTGTGCAGACCGCTTAACTTGGGAATGACAGGATTCATCACAGGCATCGGTCTTTGTTTGGACCGTGTGAGTGCGGTGTGGCATTTTGGCTTTTCTGGAGACCCCTTAGAGATGTGTCATCCTCTGATAGAGAGGAAAACCTGAGTAGTTGTCTTCTGGGTGCTTTCAGTGTGCTGCCAGTATGGCTGGTTCAGCTAAACAGGCTTTTGTTTTTCCTGTATTTAAAGGTTGTGTTTAAGATGCTTTTCTGCTCTAACTCTTGTTCTGCAGAGCTGCACTGTAACCATGGGATGCCAGGCTCCCACTGGTAGTGTTATGGCATATTTTAATTGACAGTTTGGGATGGTAGTCCTGGATTGCAGATGCCTAGTTAAAAGTAGTCATTTTTCAGTGGAAAATGGTTACTTTTGCAACACAGTTTATTCTGTTTTTTCAGGAAAAAGGGAATTTGATCTTTATTAAAAGGAATACCTGAAAGAATGGGAGAGAGAACTGATAGACACATACCTTAAATGTCAAAATACAAAGTTGAAATAATGTTTGAAAACTATTAAGTAGACTCTGTTTTAGGGAGTCATGCTCAAGCTAATGGGCCTGGGATCAGTACCTTAAGTGCTTACTTAGCTACCTAAATTGAAACTCCTTTGTGTTGCATCTACCAATTTCTTAAAAAATGCACAGTGTAAGTTAGGTGCGACATCCTCCTGCAAATATGTATTAGAGACTGGCTAGGCATCTAAAAATTGCACATAAGTCAAAACAGGATGTTCGTCAAGAAAAAAGACTGCTGATTGCATGAGGTATCTAAAGGCACTGTTGTATGTTCTGTGCATCCATGACATTTCTTGTACATCTCAGAGAAGAAGCAGCTGAGGAGTGGAGATGTTCCCTTACTGCACAGACTCTTGCAGGGGCCTTCGGAGAAGATTGCCAAGTTTTTTCTCATGGACAGGGATGTGGAAGAGATAAGCAGTGACGTACGTATACCATAAATTCTAATAGTTCATGGTATTTTTCTGAATTAGCATAGTTGCTCATGTGTATTTCTTGTTGTCTTCTTGACAGGTTGCTCAGTATATTCAATTTAATCTTTCCTTTTTGGAATCGATTCTGCACAGGATAAATGAAGAAGAACAACAGGAGATTGAACAGACAATTGCAAGGTAAATAAAAGTAAAATGAGTGGGGTAACTTTGAGGCCGGGAGAATATTTACAGTTATGGGTTGGCTCAAGAGGTGAATGCATTTACGTGGCAGAGAGCAGTTAGAACACCGTGCTGTGTCTACTGCTGGGAAACTTGGTGGGATTTATAATCCTTTCTATTTTCTGCATATCCAGATGTGCTGTTGCTGTTAAAGATTCCAGAATAAATACTGACTACGTACACTCAGGGGGGTCTTTACAGAATATCTGGACCCTCAGGCTCTCTTCCGTTTACTTGGTTTCTCTTCTGAGCTTTAGACTGGTTCCTCAGTTTCTACTTGCTGTATATATTTCCTCAGAAAGTATAAATGCAGTGCATACTGTGGTACTATTGAGGTAGCATACCATTTAAGCTAGATCAGTGCCAAATTTTTAATCTCCCTTTAAAACTTCACTTCTGATAAATGGCATGAGTTATTTGGATGGTGGCTCAAAATGCACAACAGGTACAAGTCAGAAATGCACTGTTTCTCTTCTGAACTTGTTTATGAGTCCTCAGGTCAAAAGCAATGAGAGTCTATGCGAGCTGTGGATCTGTTGTCAAATGACTGTCTGATAATCACTTTGAATCAAAGTGGCTAGGAAATCTAAAGAAAAAAATAAATAGCAATTGCTATTTTCTGTCAGAAGAGGTTTAATTACAACTCTCTTCAGCCATTCAACTAGCACGTTAGAATTTGGGCTGAATTTTTGCAGGATTCTGTGCTACTTAAATGCATTCTCTCTCTCTCTTCATCTCAGGTACCTAAAAGAGAAGAGTATGATATGCCAGCACCTTCATAGTCAAACTGTTAAAAAAACAGAGACAACTGTTTGATGTGAATGGCCTGTTGCGAATACCCCACACACCGCCTTTGCCAAAGGGAAGTCAGTATGTTTGCTTGAATGTGCCATGACTGAAGAGCACTTAAAGCACAGGGGTGTTCCAAGTGCTGAAGTTTGTCTCGGTAATTATGCAACCGAAATTGAACCCGCTCCTCTACAGCGCTGGAATACAAGTTGGGAACCACCAAATAAGAAGCACTAGATCCCCCAAAAGGCAGATGCTGAATCTAGCTTGAAACTTAAGAGAGAGAGAAAGATCCTTTGAAAAGCACAAGGCTTGAAATCCTGCTAATTTCCAAACCTTTACCAAAAGTCTAGGATATAAGGAAAATATTGCAATAACCAATGTGTTAATTGTACAGAAAATATGAAAATTAGGTATATGGTTTTCCTTCTATTAGAGAAATGTTGAATTATATTAGGAGGAAGCTTTCAGTAGAGATAAGTGGCAAAAGGTACGTATGCATCTAAGATTGCAGTTAGGCTTTTCACTTATCTTAAAAAAAAAAAAACAACAAACAAACAACTGTGCAAGAGAGACCTGAAATCTCACTGGCTTTGGATTGGTAGATGCCTGACTTGCTTAAGCTTTGAGCTACAGTTAGAAAAATATAAATGGGAAACCCTCCCACTCAATAGCTACTTAGCTCTTAAACATAAGAGGGAAATTTATCTCTGAAGTATCTCTTGAACTGCAAAGTAAGAACTCTCACTACATACTGTTGCGACTGCTTGATTAGGTCATGGAAGGCACCTCTGCATTTGTTGTTGTTGTTGAAAAAAATGATTCTGTGTTACTTCCTGTGTTGTGTATGTGAAGATGGAAATGCGAAGTGTTCGGTGAGAGAGGTTGAACCTCACAGCCGTGGTAGGTTTGGGTTGGCAGCCTTCCCACAGATGCGGTTCTGGTACAGCCTGGCCCTAGCGTGGTGTACGGGAGCCAGCTATTGGATCCTGTCTGGTTGAGTCATGCTGAATATTAAAGCTCCAACTATAGACATGTAAATAAAATCCAATTTGTGCACCATTAATTGCCTTCCTTTATTAGTCTGGTTTTTTTACATGATATCTCTGTTTTGCCTCAGCTACGTTTGGCTTTTGCAGATAACAAGATAAATACTGAGAGAGAGAGGAAGTCCAAGTGCAGAACATGTTGTCTAGAAATCGTGTGGAATAAATCAAATATGAAAAACTCCACACTGCCTGCGATGATGTTACTCGGACAGTAATTTAAAAATGAGAAGTCACTGTGCTAATTGAAGTTACTGTGGCTGGGGCAAGGGGTTTATTTTTATGTACAGTCTATTATAATCCTGCCCAGGAAAATAATTATGGGCAAGGGAGCACAGAGGGGAGAAATAAAACTAATTCAGCAGTTAATGCATGGTATTAACCATTGCCTTAGAGGTGCAGATAGAAGTTCCTTGAAGCAACAGAAGTATGCACACACGTGTCACTGAAATTTTCCCAGGGACCCATTCAAATACATGTTAGCCAAGGTTTAGGAGGTATAGAACTCTACCCTAAAACATCACAGGTTACACTTGCAAGGTAAGGTTGAATTACAGTGAAGTCTGAAGAAGACCACAGTCAAGTTCTTAGCCAAACCCAAGCAGGAGTTGGCAGATCCAGCTGTGTCATGGATGGAGTTTTTGGTTCCTCTGAAGCCAGGTGTGTTTCAAGCAGCAGCTGGCTCTGTTGAAGCGCTATGGAAATTGTACTGGAATCAGAATCTTTGTCTCGATTTCTGGCTTTGTTCTGCTTAAATTGCTGTAAGGAACAAACCAGAACCCACTGGCAAAGCAATATTCAGATAGCTTGAAGTCATGAGTAGGGACATAGGCTAGTGTGCACTCATGAGAAAACAGCAAGGGCTACAGTGATCTCTGCCCGTGCTGTAGCACCTGTTTTCCATTTGTACTATGAAGAAGTGTGTCAGTATTGTCATGCAGAATGGGCTATTTCTGTTACATGTTCCATTCTGTAAATGCTTGAGGAATTGTATGAAGGTGCAGTATGAAAATATTGGAATAGGACGTACTCATAATTCCTTGGTCTGAGATGAAAAGAGAAATTGATGCACAAGGCATGTGGAAAAGAGAGAAAACGTTTTCAAGCAGGTTCTCCAATCCTCTGTGTATGTACACAGTTCCTAAATTAAGCCATTTTTGTCACCATCTGATGTTATATACTTGGTATCTTTTTTATTTCACTTTATTTCAGTCCTGCTGAACTGGGACTGAAAGATGCTGGAAAATACACATGGAACATAGCACAGATTAGCTAGAGGCTGCTGGGTTTTAAGGGCTAGTGATACAAAGCTGTGAATGTGCTGTGGTATTAGTTCTTTGTGAATATTGTGCTCGTTTAAGTGAATTGTTTGTGACAAATAGAGACAAGAACAGGGAAAGAATTTATTCCAAAGCATGATTGGATATTCAAGGTAACACACCAGTGAATAACAGAGCTGACAGAGGAAATGGGGGTTGCTTTTGAATTTGGAGCCTAAGCCATTAGCCATAAAGACAGCGCTTAGAATCTATATCCCACCTGAATTGGTACTACTGAGCTACCCCATGAGAAAAATCAGAAATCAGAACTGGATTGAAAAAAAAGAAAAAAAAAAAAAAAGCTGAAAACCCCAAACCACCCCCCAAATTCCAGAAGATTGATCTTCATCAGAACATAAAATCTTAAGAAAAGAGAGTGCTGAGAAGCCCAAGATGGCCATCTGATCATCATTTTGGTATTGAAAACATGGCTGATACTGAGGTAAAGCCTGTTAAATACTTATGTGTCTCACAGCTCCCCACCTTTCCCAGACAGTCGATCCCGGTGCTTTTTTCCTCTTACGAGGCGCTGCCTGCCTGCTTTTTGTCCTGGGATCATTCTTTTTTGGTATGTTGAAGATTTCCAAGTTCCTACAAGCCTTTCTTATTAACCAAGGCAACCCCAATCTACTTGAGCTTTCTTCTTCGTGTCTTCTGGATCGTTGACTGTTACCATTGTTCTGTTTTCAGTGAAATGCTGTCTAGAAGTGAGGTACCCTAAATTTGTCCTAATGCTCCAGCAAAGCCCTTACCAGAGGTGAGGAAAATGAAACCATGATATGTGTGTTACATAGCTTGTTCTTCTGTTTTATCAGTTGTTCTGTTTATACCCCTGGTATGCAAGCATGATATTAGACTTTAATTAGCAGCAAACCACTGGTGACTCTTAGTCAGCCTGTGATTTGTTATAACTGCATTGTTATCCGCACAACTCCCTGATGAGCAGTTTTCCTGTACTGAAACGGTGCAGCTGCTTAATCATACCAATGTCATGCGTTAAATTTGTTCTCATAGAACATAGCTTTTTTTTTTTTTCTCACTATTTCTCTGATTTGCCAAGACGCTTTTGACATTGAAAATGCTGCAAAGGGATTTTCAAGCGTGTCTCCATCTTGCTGTCAGCCACAAATCTAATGAATCCTTAAGGAAGAGATTGCCTAGTAGTATATGCAGGATAGATTCTGATGGGACTCAGTTTGATTGATCTCTTCAACCTGACTCTGAAACCTTCTCTCTGATGGTAATACTTTAAGCTGGGTTTGCATTTTATGAGATGTTTGTTTGGGCAATGTTTCTTTATCTTACAGGTATTTTCAAACGTTCCCAAGATAACTACTGCTAGGTGCATCCACTGAAAAAATCTGATACCTGGGGGTGTCTCTTCCTTTGAGCCAAAGGTCTCCAGAAAAAAATATTTCTTTCTTTTAGTACTGGTTTTGACTGATTTTCAGCATGCCTTCTAATGGAATGTAAAATGAAAGTAAAAACCCAAAACTGTTTATGTGCTAAACCACCTGGAGTGTAAATTCGGCAGCCTCCCAGTGCTTTCTTTAAACATTCATCTGCTGCCCAGGTGTTTCAGCAGTCCATGTTCTGTCCTTTCCATGACATTTTGCTCATTTTTCTTCTTTCTCGCCCTCTTTGGGATGCCCAGGATAATCTTTTTCTGTGCTTAAAGGCAACTTTACAATTCCCTTAGAGCAGCCCACATTAGTGAATGAATGTGTTATATTTCAAGGACGAATATATATAAAAATGCAAAAATAATTATTTGGTGATTGAAAAATAATTTAGAAGTGGTTACAGGTAGATTTTTTTTAATTTGATCTAATTTGCATTTATGCTTCGTAAGCTTAAGATTTACAATGTCTGTCTTTTTTTTGGTGTCTGTGACTATTTGGTATAAGGAAAATAATATTCCATAACTTAAGATGGTGGCCAGATCTCACCCTTGAATTTCAATCCATTTAACTTATTCTTTTGGTGGATTTCTTTAATGTGATGTACCCTCTCTCTGGATTTAAACCAGCTTTAAGTTACTTGCTTTGGTTTAAAGTTTACATATCCCTGATCATTTTTAATCTAAGTGATAGGAGCCAGAGATGAAGTTTGCATACGGGTTTTTCCCCCATCTGAATAAAATTGGTACAGATGTTAGATTTTCAGGTAAGCTGAGCTCTCCGACCAGACTGGGTTTACAGTTCTACAGCTCACCAGATTCTGTGCGGGAATTTGATGTTTTATTCTGTGGCACCTCTTTTTTTTATCTTGTTCACAGCGGTTCACAGATCCGACAGTGGCAGAACTGTAGCTGGTGTAAACCATCATGACTTCATTAGATTTGTGACTAAAGAGCCACAACATAGTTTTCTTAGCTATGACAAATCATACGTTCTGGTTTATACTTTTTGAACATTTAGAAAAGATACGCTCACTGTTACATTTGTGCGACTTCCTGTCGTTCAGCAAGTATCTTCCACTATGCCATGCAAGCTCTTTACGCTGACAACATTTTTTCACTTCTTTTTATAAGTTCTGGACCCTGAAAAAAAGCAAAATATGTATGAGCACTAGAGTCAGGGAGGTGATGCACTTGTGAGCAAGTTAAATGAGTATGGCAGCAGTAAGTAATGTTTTATAATCTTTGCAAGTTGTGTACGAACACTGTATATACAAAGTGCATATACATATATCACTATGTTTAATATATGTTTTGCTTTTACTATTCAGCTCAGATTACCTTAGAAGATTTGGTATTTGTCAGAACAATACTGAAATACAATTCTATTAGGAAGAGTTAGTAGAATGGTTCTTCGCAGACACGCTGTTTGGGTGTGTTCAGAGGTAGAAATTTGTGATTAAGAAAAGAGAGAATTTTCTGTATTTTATCATTTAAAACAAAGCAAGGCAAAGACTTAGGAAAAGAGAGAGCATGGCTCAAGGGTCACGGGTGGTTTGTTGAAGTTCAGTTAAGGAATATATCGAAGAGAGTAAGATAAGTAGACAAAAGCAGATTTACTGGAGAGTAAAGAGAAGCCAGAGTAGCTCCACAGCATGAAGTTCTGTGAGCTAAAATAACACAGGAAACACAAGAGGAAAACAGAGGTAGCGAGAATAAACAGGGAAAATGCTTTGACCTAAAATTTGAGTATATCCTTTCTCCTCATTTTGCAGAGGAACTTTTCCAGAGAAGTTCAGTTAAGAACTGTTAGCCAGGGAAAGACCTTTGCCTGTATCCTTAAACAGTGCAAGTCCCACTGACTAGCCAGAAGCAACAGATGTAGCTGAGCTCTGTGTCTATAAATTGCTGCACATAAACACAAGACTGATTAGATAAGTTCTGTAGTGATCATTCAACTGGTAGACATATCTACTTGTGCAGGCAATAAAGTTTGTCTTAGGAGATGTAACTGCAGGAATTCTGGCTAGCCAGGCTTTGGGTTTGCTGCTTAATGGAGAAATTTACACTCTTGCATATACTTCATGTTTCTGTTTTGATTCAGAATGTATGGGTGAAAACAGAAACGGTACCTCTTTCACAAAACATGTCTCACGGTTTTCTTCTTTGCAGCACTGTTCCCGCATGGCAGTAAAGGCCGCTGTGACGGCGGTCAGCTGTTCCTGTGTGATCTGGGGCTTGTATTTGATGAGGTTGATGAGCATTCTGCAAGAAAAGCAAAGCAAGCCCCGTGAACCAGGGAGGTAAGCACACGGCTTACGAAGCACTTCTCCAACGCTAGTCCTGCCAAGTCCCTGTTTTGTTTCTGCCCGCTACCTTTCTACAGCTTTGTCATTTTTATTTGCTAGCCAGCTAATGTATTTGCAGCAGGGACCAAAGCTGCGCCCCGTTCCTCTGTGAACTAAAATACCAATGCTCTTGTTTGGAGTTGCTCCACCACGACTATCCGTGAATAAACTGTGCAGGTGGTTTATGTGTTGTGCATCACTCCAGAGGGACAGTATGGGTTCACCACAGCACGAGTTAATGGCCAAAGAGGTTTGTTTTTTTTCTTGCAGTGACAGTGGAAAAGGGGGCCAGCACACAAGAGACAGAGGGGGAGTGCATGGGATGAGGAAAAATATATGGGCTTTCCTGTTCTGAGAAATGAGCCCTAATTAAACCATAAAGGTCATGCAGTACTTCAGGCAGTAGCTTCCTTGTTTTTCTGGTGTCTTTCTTTGCAGTGCCTCGTGCAGTTCCCATGAAGGACTGTGGGAGGGCATGTTTCTCAGACCTAACTTTGGACACCTATTGCTTCCATCCTGGTGGGGTGTACACCAGTGCAGCCACCCACCTCTGAAAACGACTTTCTTCTAATCTGAGGCAAGTAAATGTAGGTTGAACCAGATAGCAGAGGAAACTGGGACTAGCATGAGAGGAAAGAAAAGGAGCTTGGGAGAGGGGTTGAGGGGTGTGTGGCTGTTTTTCCAATGGTGTATCGCAGAACAAGAAGGCAAGACAGAGTGGACAAAGGAAAGGTGAGCGTTGCCAGGATAAGAATAAGAAACACAGGGGTAACAGAGTCAAACAGGCATGTCTTACTCCTGCTTCTTGTGCTGTAACTTTTCCTCTTCAGTTGTACACAAGTCTTCATGGAAAGTGAACAGACCAGGAGTCAATGTTAAGGGCACATAATTCTCATCAATTTCTAGTTTCCCCATGCATGGTCTCCTGAGAGCATAGGAGCTACTACAGCAGTGGCAAACTCCCGGGTTTATAGGATTGGTCAGGTGTCTTCTACATATTTCTCCAAGCACGAGATCCAGCTTTACCAAGACAAGTGAAAAAAACAATTTTACATTATTATTTCATTTTCAAAAATCCCTGAGTACATGTTGCTTTTAGTGAAGTTATAAAAAATAACTGAGAATTTAAAGGAAACCTTGTTTGTAAGATATATAACATTTTATTTTTCTACTGAATGGTGACTTTTGTCAGTGCAAAAATGGCTCAGATTTTTCAGAATAAATACATATATGCGGTTTTAGGGACAGTCCTTTGTGTATAGAAATTACATGGCTTCTTCATAAAAGCATACTTGCGTTTGATTTATTGTCATCAGCAGGGTTTCTGTGGGTATGTTCGGCTGTTCTTGTAAGGGTGATGTTGTACAAATGGGTGGCTGGAGGACAGGCTGAAACTTTTTAAGTATTTGGCTTACAGGCCTGGAGAATTCTTCCGGAAGAGGTATACAAAATTGATCTTTTTCATAGAGCCCTACAGCTTCAGGCGTCTAGAAAGGATGAACTCGGACACAAGATCATTAGCTTCAGGGGGAACAGGGTCAGATTGCTTGCACTGCATAACTGCTAACTGCCTGGCACTAGCCTGACAATTTCCTGATCCTCCTGTAGTTTAATTCAAGCATTAACTTCAATGATGCTGAGTTATGCTTACTTCAAGCACGGACGTATATCTTGAGGCCAGCTCAATAGCTCAGTGAACACTTCTCTCAATTTACCTTTACTCCAAGCTCTTGGACCCTGCTGGCAGCAGATTTTGTGGCAGAGTTTCAAGAAAAAGTAGGACCGAGATACGGAGAAAAAATACTCACGTTTTCCTCAGCACAAGGCAGTAGCTTGTCCTGGCTTAACTGGCAGCATTTGGAGCCAATTGTAGTCATTTGCTTGGTGAATTTTATCAGCTCTGCAGATGTCAGCTGAGGCATTTTCTTGGTGAAGCTCATGAGAAGCCTGAAATGATAATTTCTTTGATATTGGTGTTTTTCTTCCACCAGGCAGCAGTGAGCAAGCCACAGCCTTTGCATGTGTAAAGCTCCAGCCAAACGCCACAGAACACTCTTCAGTACAAGGGCAGGACTAAGCCTGGTGTTTATAAAACCACATAGGCAAGTATAACCATGCTCTGTTTGCTTGAGCGCTCTCCTTTTCCTGGCCAGTCTCTTACCAGGTTAAACAAATAAAATTAATGATAGCATTGCCAGTTATATGTTGGTGGGCCCTCTTACCAGATTGTACATATGTTTTTCCCATGTTATTCATTTCCCTGGGAGTGCAGGGAGCTTGTCTAAGAGCAAAATTGAAGTCGAGTGACCTCTTGGCAGACTAGGTGAGGGCAGAAGATAAGCTCAAAAAACTTCGCTTGTTTTTTCTTTTTAAAAAACTGTGCTTATTAACCATCATGGCCAGGAGAACCTTAACAAGTGATACAACAGGCAGAAGCAGCCCACCAGGTTTGTTGGAAACCTATAGTTCCAAAGGTCTTTTAAAGATCAAACATGCTCGGGAGTGCAACAAGCCCAATGTACCTCCCCAGAGGAGGATAGCTGAAGCCTAACTTTAAGTACACAAGCAGTTTAGAGGTTTCCTTGAGTTCGCTTACATACCTTAAGTTAGGCATGTGCTCATTACCATTGCAAATCAGGGCCAAAGTTCCTCCAGGAGGCTTGTGCCTGCATGTTGCGTTTAAGCATAGCATATGGTTCAGCTAGGCCAGTTTTGCTCTGTCTACTGTAGTTAGATTTTATTTTTTGTTACAATTGTTAATGTTCACATCTGCTGCAGGAGCTGCCTAGAGCAAAGTCTTTTGCAAAAGACACAGCAACTGTCTATTGGTCAAATTTATGACTCTTAAGTTAACAGCTCCCAGCTCAAAATGCAGCTATAAAGCAAGAACATCACAGGCAGCATGGCCGGGAGATTGGTCAAGTTGTCCCTTCATTGCTTCATGAGCTGGATTGAGGAGAGAACTCATGAGAGCCCGGAACATTGTCTTGGAAAAGAGGGAAAAAACCCCAACACCTAGAAGCCATTAATATATTGGTCCAAATATTCAAGTGGTGTCTTTTAGCCTAGCTTTTTTGACATGTGTGGCTTTACTCCAGGCCAAGTTGTGCCCAGCTGGTACAGGAGTAATGTAAGCATATAAAAAAAGTAATACTCGTTTTGGAAATAGTAATCTCCTTTCTCCTTGTAAATGTCGCAGCTTGTCTTCATGACACTTTCAGTTTCATAAATATGTTTCTTCAGTTCTTCCTCCTGAAAAAAAAAAAAAAGTTAATTTGAGGAGTCATTGTATCGGGGGGAATGCAGAAAGCCCTACTGCCTCACAATAAGGCCTGGATATCTATAGATACCTCTCACCTGATATATATTATATATTTTTAATTCCCTTAGAAAGTCTTCATCTGTCTGAAATCTCTATAAACTGCCTGAATGTGATAAATGTCCAGCTTCAATCACCTTGAAATATTTGATTTTGTATCACTGATGGAAGGCTAGGTCTGAGACACAGGGTGGCTCCTAACTTCAGATACTTACAACGCCAGTGTCTTTTTTCTGAGCTAATAACCACAAATGCCTTTTACATTTGCAAGAGGGGCAATTGGCACTGCTAGGGAGCCCAAAAGAGAGCAGAGCTCACAGAAATGTTAGCTCCATCCCTTTCCCCGACATCTCTGTCTACCCATGTTAAATTGCGTCGCAAGTGAAGATTGCAAAATCTGTTGGTGCTTTTTCCATTTGGGAATCAGTCGGGCCTTGTAATATTTGCTGGATTTGTTACAGGAGCTGTGGGTACTCAATCTAGACCTGGAGCAGGGACATTCACTACTTAGCCAGAACCAGTCATGTGGTCACATGCTTGAATCCATCAGTATGATGTGTGAAGCCCGACGGCACCCACCCCTCTGCTGCGGCAGTTGTCTGGAGCCCCGGTTTTGCAGCACTCTTTCAGTAGGTCCTCATATCCTTTACCAATTCTTAAAAGCATCTGAGCAGAAAATTCAGGGTGTCTCCTGGAATATTCGTACAGAAACCTGCAATACATGGAGGATCAGGAATTAGAGATAAGCCAAAACAACTGCCCTCGAGGTCGGGGATGGTAAGGACAGCAGGGGTGCTTTCAGGATGGTTTTGTCTTGGTGGAACAGGGAGAATTTCATGGCATCTCAGCCTGGAACAGAACCTGAACAAAACGGGGCTGACTGAGCAGAGCGTTGCCTGAGCAAGTGCTGTGCACGTAACTGTCCCAGATCAGTGTTACCTTGGGTCAAGCGTAGCTTAGAGCTTTGTGGGGCTTGGGGTTTTGCTCTTCCTTTTAATCCTATCTAAATGATAATGAAATCATTTCCAGTAACAGACGTGTTTCTCAGTGGTCACCAAACAGATTAGCTCTGCTGAAGCAGTCACCCTACACTGCAGTTGTGCCCAATCGATTAGCTGCACTTCTCATAAATGGAAGCAATGTACGTTATTTGAAGTGAATTCTCTGTCTTTGGGACTCGATGCTGTTTCTGTTGCAGCCTGTGGCATTCTTGCCCACGTTTACTACGGGTAGGATCGGGGCTTCCTTGCGCAAAGGAACATGGCTAGAACAGAAATGGACCAATCCTGTTTGAATCAAGACACAAGTCTGACTTAAGCAAGTGTTTTTGGATTCCCACTTAGAGCAGATCACAGCTACGTTTTGGGCCTGAGATCAGAACTGATAGTACCTAAATTTCACTTGTGTTTCTTCTGTTTTGTCTCTGAAATAACAACAGTGCCCTGTTCTGCATTTGTCGCCATTCCACACCTTCCAGCATTAAGTGGCGCTTCTCTAAGGTCAACTTGCACAGTATCCTGTGCCTACATGCTCACAGAGCAGACAAATCTGAGGCTGATGAGCTGGGCTTTAACAGCCAGACTGTCATCTTTTGACCCAAGTATTGAAACAGCAAAATTGAGGAGTAGAGAAGGACCCACGTTACCTGGCTAAGTGTGTGTCTTTCTCCTGGGCAAAACGTTCACATATTCCTTTGTCTTCTATAAACTCCCTGACGTGGGGGGACAAGTCTGCAGGTTTGTCGTCATTTTCTGCATTAACTATGCATTCACTTCTTTGTAACAGAGGCTTTTCACAGCACGTCTTAATTTTACTTGATAGGGTGTCTTGGTTGGTGCAGACATAGTGTAGAATCTCTTCCTGTAAAGCAAAAAAGAGAATGAAGGAAATTATACCACAATTTGGTCTTTTTTTTAAATCAGTGTTTTTATCTCCATTTTACAGACAGAGAAGGTGGCTCCCCAAAAGAGGTGGCTGGCCAAAGCTGTGCAACAGACGTCTGACAGAACAAGGAGGAAGACTGAAGTCCTGTTGAACTATTTGCTGCAGTCCCTTGCTTTGCCATTTGATAGGTGCTATAGGTAACCACCTAACCCGAGAAGTTAGCTGTCTAGCTAGACACCGCAGACAAGCAGTGTGATAATTGGATTTGGTATGTTAGAAGAAGGTGGAGAGTGAAGGACGGGCAGATACTGTGTTCTGCCAAAAGCTGCACAGAAAATAGATGGCGCAGCTAGGAGCTGCAACCAAATCTGCTGTAGCAGCGTTGGGTCATTTTAGTCACAAAGTGATCTTTCTGCCCTTCTTGATGACTTCACACCAGGAAAAGTCAAATGGGAAAATCAGCCAGGTTTTTAGACTCAAGAGTTAAACTCCAGTTTTGGAGAGCAATCAGTATAGCACAGGAGGAAAAAAAAAATCTGGAAACAACAACAACAAAAGCATTCAATTTCTGCAAACTTATAAATATTAAATGAGTTTTACCCTATCATGCATACAGTCCAGCATATCTCCACGACAGCAGTCCTTGTGCATGTTAGCAATATCCATCACAAGTTTGTTAACAGTAACAAAATCAGCTTTAGGGAATTTTTGGCTTATCTGAGCAAGTTTCCTACAATGAAGAAAAGTAGTTATTGCTTATATTCACAGTGTGAGACTGTGATAGCTATCATCATTTTTCTGTGGAGGGGGTATCCAAATTGCTCAGGAATGGTCTCTCCCTGCTGCCACTGAAGTTAACAAATAAATGTCCCTTGAAGCCAATAGCTGAGATTTTCAGAGTTATCTAAGGATCCTAGGTGAATTTTAGCATGAGATGGAGGAAGGCAAGGTGGTGGGCGAGCAAGAAATTACAGGAGCAACGTTGTGTCAAAAATGGTTGAGAGACATGAGTTGTATTTTGCTTGCAATCACTCTAACTTTCACCACAGAGAGATGCATTCATTTCAAACTTTGGGTTTAGCTTTGGAAAGCTAATGGCAGCGTGTCAGGAAACAGTGACGGCTGTCATGCATAAATTTGTATTCCTAATCTGTCTTCCTTGTCAGATGCTACTCGTGACCTGCACACAGAAAGGACATGGCTGGTATTCAGAGTCACTGTACTCTGTGCAGGTGTGGAACCGCCCACAGCTAACATGCAACATCCACACTTTCTTTCAAAATCATGATAAACATGGGGGAGACTCACAGAGCCTTTAAGGTCCTTTCTCCAAACTTCTTCAAGATTCCACATGTGTGTTCCTGCCTCAGGCCATCTTCTTTTACTGGCTTTACCACCTTTGGTGCCTGGTAGAAAGAAGATGCAGACCATGAAAGCGGAAGAAAAGACAATGCTTTATGCTAAAACTACTGCGGCGACAGTTTTTGAACAGGGATTTTTTTTAACAGTGAAAGAAAAATGCTGTCCAAGCTACAATATGGACTAACTGTTGTGCTTGCTATTTAGTCACCAGCATTTATTAAGTAAGTGTTCTGTGAAAAGAAACCAGAACTCTTTTAGACAATAGTTCGGTGTTTTTAGCATAGGGGAGTAATTTGTCATCTGGGAGCTACATGACTGGCTTTGCATTACTGTGAGCTAATGTTAAACTAGGCCATCGCTTGCAGCCCAGCCAAGCTGCATGAAAGGCACATTCAGCCATTCAGCAAGGGCAGGTTCGTCATCCTTATTTTCCACTGTTACAGGTAGTTTGCTTTGAATTTCTGACACTGGTTATGTGCGGGGCATGTCTCTGCAGAGCAAATGCTCGGCCAAGCAGGAGATGTGTCATGGGATTATCAACAGTAAAAAAAAAATTGGACTTCTGCACCATGCATAGCACCACGTCCTCTCTCGGCATCCTTACGACAAACCCAGTGCAGGTAGCAGAGTCAGGGTGGACAAGGATGCCGTCGCAGGGCGTGGGGACTGCCTTGGGCTCCCTGTAAAGCTACATCTGCCCAACACCCCACAGTCGGACATTTTCATTTAGGAGGTCAAGCTATAAATCAAGAGAGCATTTCAGTCTGATGTCAGCCTGTCCTTAACAAGGTGAATTCTAATAATGGGTTCAGATGCTGGAAAAGAAACAGCTGATATCTCTGCTTCAATAATTGTTTAGCTATAGGAAGTCCCTGGTTGCACCTTAATAAACTAAAACCCTGCAATGGAATACCTGTCTCCGAAAGCATTCCTCCAGGTTATGAGTGGGGTGTTCAGCACTTCCGCAGCAGTTCTTCATCATCTCGTCATATCGGATAGCGACAGAAAGGATTGTTGGGGCATAGAGGAAAGGATGCCGTCTAGAAACCTCGTAGATAAAACTAAAGGCAAGAGAAAAATATCCTTAGTTTTGGAGTAAGCCCCTACAGGCAGAGGCAGCAGTGTTACTGCAGCATCTGCCATATGTTAAAAATGAGAGTTGCTAAAAGTGATTGTTTTCCTGTCATCCCAACGAGCTGTATAGTGTGGTGTTTATCTTGGAAGGTTCTGATGGGGCTGACGTTTTTCTGGAAATTGAAGTCTCAAACCCTGCCAGTTTCTGGCTTAGAGGCAGCAAGACTTCTGCTTGGTTTTTAAGGACTGAAGGGAGGCCCTTGGTTTCAGATGAGTCATTTACATAGGCCATCATCAAGCAGGCCCGATGATTGTTTGTCATTTGTACCTATATCCAAAGCAGGAGGTGGCAGAACAGGCTTCACATCGTGACAGTTACAGCTAGATGAATTATGCAAATAATTCACATTAGGAAGAAAAATGAGTATGAGATTGCAGAGAATCTTAGACTGAACTTTTTGGTTGATACTGCATTTGCTGTCTCCAGGCTCATAACTGTCATATCTAGGCAACGAACCTATGATTTATTAACTTACTATCCTGTTAATGGATGTTGATGCTGTGAGTGATTTTTGCAGGCAGCTTCAGCATTTGGCCTTTCAAAAGGAGAAATGAACCCTCGCGATGAATTTTTAAGGGAGAGGAAGCAGTCATTTCTTTCAGGATCCATTTTAGCACAGCAGTCAGTAAACCTGGGAAGATTTTCGTCCTGGCATATTGTATCAAGGAAAATCCTGTCCTGTGAAAAATTAGAAAAAAGTTAATTTGTGTGAGGATTCCATTTTACTCCTCTGAGCTCTCTGGGGAGGCTACTTTAAGCCAGCAAGCCCCGACCTGCATAAACTCACAGTTTCTTTCTTTATTATCTCCTGCTTTGACTGCAGTGAAAACCAGACTGCCCTCTAAAACCTCCAAGTGATGATTTCTCAAACTCTGATAGCTACTGTTATGCCAAGACAGACTTTGAGTGGAATTATTTTCAAACACTCTGGACCTATAACATTATTCAGACCCTTTCTTTTGATAATGATCAAGGTGATCGATTTGTATACTGCAGTTTGCGGGATCTATGTTTTCTAATTACAGTCAGGTTCATACAATGAAAAGTGTCTCGTTTCTTGTTCACCAAGTAGCTGTGCTCAGGTCCAGCTGTCAGTCACACCTCAGCTGGGAACCGTTTTAATTCAGGGTTTGTTTCAGTGTGTCTAACAAATCAGAAATGAGCCGTAACACAGACTGACATTCATGTCTCATGATTCAATCTGTCAGCTCCAAAAGTGTGTTGGAGCAGACACCATCAAAAACCAGGACTGTGAGTTAATGAAGTGGAAATAGACATACCTAATCTGGCTTCTCCTGAATTTTGTTACACCAGCCATAAAAGCACAATTTTCTGAACATCTTTTAGAAAAATACAGGTCAAGGATTTAAAAAGTTGCTGTGATATTTGGGGGGGGGGGGGGGGGGAGGTGAGGGGCTTTGTTTTCTTCCACTTATCTTAGATGATTTATAGATGGGAGCCTGCAGAACGAGTCGGTAAGGCCAAATATGCATACACAAGGAAATCACATCTCTTAATAATGTATTCACACGTCTTTGGAAAAACACATACCAAGGCTTTGAAATTACAGGTCAAGTCTAAAAATGTTTGCCACATGAGAAGCATAAATGTGCTTACCAAAGGCTTCAGACAATCCGGGTTGTCTCTGGCTGCAGCAGCACACCTTTTGGCAAGGTCTGTGACATCTTCAGCCATTTTAACTGCTTTGACAAACGTGCCTCCTTGCACGTACTGAGCAAACATGATCATGGCACTACGAAAAGAACACACAGCATTAAACCTGTTGCTGGCCACCTAAAAACAATTATATAATTTTTACATGCGAGACAGTAAGAGGATCCATATCATTCCGGGCTGAGTTAGTGCGGGCTGGCGGAACGGGTGAGTGTTTGACTCATGGTACATGCTCATTTCCAAATGAGGCAAGGATATTTAGTGGCAGCAAATTTGCAAGTAGACGCTTTACCTGGACAACTTACATGGCTTTAAAATTATTCTCCTGCAGCTGAGAAAAACGTTGGCCAATGCTGTTTTTTTCCTCTGAAAAACAGGAAAAGTTGAATAAAAAGTGTTTACTAAATGCTTCATCAATTTTTTTTTTTATTTTTATTTTTTTTTTGGTACTGGAGTCTTGGAGAAAGCGAATTTGGTGCCTGGGGTACTAGCACTGGGAGTAGGAAGGCATAAGATTGAACCTCCTATTAAACTTAAGCATGAAGATGTGAAACTATTTGTTTCTGACCTACAATATAATAGGGCCAAGTTCCCTACCTGGCTTAAGCACTGTGGGGAGGAATATGCTAAAACCTGGAGGGCCTTCAGCTGCTTTGATGATGCGCTTCACGTGATTAAATAAGCACCTTACAAAATACCTTTTAACCTTGCCTTAGCTATTTAAAGGTGTGCTTGACTGCTCTTTAGCTACAGATGAAGGATTTTCTGTGCAGAAAACATGGGATAAATTGAGGATTATATTGGTAGGCAAAGCTCCTCAAAAATTGACAGAGCTGCATCCTTCTGTCCGTGTTGTGAACTGGTCCAGAGCAAAACAAGTGTGCAAGCTATGTGAAGATGCTGTGCAAATATTTTTCTTTACCACTGGGCATTTATTAAGGGGTAAACCTAAATGCAAGAATTTCTCGAGTTCCTTGTTTGTCAGAGACTATTCTGAGAGATTAATTTTAAAATACGGGGCCTGTTCCCAAATCAAGATGTTACTGTCTCACCCTCGTGTCAGTAGGGCTGAGATCAGTGTAAAAGGATCAAACAAATCAAAGAAATAAGCCAGTTTCTCCCTCTGAGTAATGCAGGGGTGTCAGCTGAGACAATAACACGAGATACATAACACAGGCATCGGTTCTGTTTTACACTGTTGGGTTGTTTAGTGCCTTTGGAAGTCCTAAAGGGGAAGAAAAAGTTGACTAATGATAACAATATGTAACGTGAAAGAAGCTTCAGAACCACATACTACTGGAGGTTTTCAGTTGTCTCATTTTAGGCACTTAACCTTAGTGAGAAGTGCGGTCATTGTAGGACCCTTCAGTAGTCAGTGAAGACAGAGTAAGAGCCCCTGCAAAGGAAAATACAGAGCAATAGCCTAACTTAGCTACTCTGAATAGCCACCGGGAGGTACCATCCCTCCTGGGACTTCTCTGTCTCACTTCCTCGTGGACTGTAGAGGGAGGCTGGAACAACCCCAGGCTTTGCTTCAGCAGTTTTTGGAGTACCTGAAATCAGTGGTGCAACCACAGCCCTGTGGATGAAATTACCCTTCGGTACACTTCGTCTCAGTAATCGCTGGCTGTCCTGCACTCTGCATAGATTCTCAAGCCATAAAGAAGCAACACATCTAAGTTCGGTCACAGAGAATTTATACAGGTGCAGTTTTGTTGTATACCTTTGACCCATGAGAAAATACCCATGTAGAACAGGCAGTGGCAAAGTGAGATACCAAATAACCATCCATGTGCAGTTGCAGTCATCAGTACTATACCAAAGAACAGAGTAAAAATGAGAGATATATCCTTACCTATGTCCCGATACCTTCTAGGCAGGGCTTTGACTACAGTAAGGCTCACCAATAAAATAACATAAATTATTGTTCTCCAATTCATGCTGTCAGATTTTGGCAGGGGCCTGAGATGAGCTTGGTTCATCTGTGGAAGGCAGAAAGAATTAAGGGTAAAGAGTAACTTTTATACTCTCCCAAATGATTTCTGGTTAATCAAAACCCTTTTACTGTCATATACAACATTAGCCCTTTTGGAATATTCCCACAATAATTAGACGTGCCATTATTTGCTCAGTATAATGAACTGGCCAGCTTGTTGCAAAGAAAGGACCTTGGAGATGCTTTTTTCCCCCTGAAATTCAGACAAATAGACATTTTTAACTTATCACACTTCAAACAAGAAGTTTAAACAGTCCCTGGGCTTTTTATCATGCATACTGATCTCACCTACTTACAAATTTGTTCAAAGGTGATTGCTGCTCAGAAGATGCCTTCGTAACAGATTGTTGACTGAAAAATCCCTAGTTCAGCTATTAACCTGATTGATAGTTTTGCATAGCTCCTTGCTGTACAAGCTATCTCTTGCTTCCACCTCCCAAGGTGTCACAGTGAAAAGGCTGAATTAAGTACCTCCTACAATATTTTTGGAGCATTAACAATCACCACCAAAATGTCTCTGAATCTTGAAACAAGATCAACTCCAAAACTACAGAATGAAGGGAAAAATATTTTACTGACTTTTTAAAAAGAATGCTGTAAACATCAACATGATAAAAATATCAAATTTTTGGAGATAGAATGGCTTTAGAGAGCCACAGGTATTTGTAACAAATAGGTAGGTGGGCAATGATATGTGTATTCAGTCTGAAGGAAAAGGCAAAGACAGAGCTTTTTATTTCTCTAGCGAGAAAATGGCAATGTGCCATGCTGCAGGAAGATGATGAGGGTTGCTTGTTATCACATGAGACAGTATCAAAAAGGACAAAGGATTCTGAGTGGGAGGATGGGAGCATGGTCATCAGAGCAGGAGAGCTGAAATCTAAGGTGAAACCACATCTGTTGAGGAAGACACAAATAAGCTCTGTCCCACTGTTAACTAAAAAGCCCTATAGGAAATAGAGAAATCTCCTTGAAAGAAAGAAGTCTGGAGGTTATGGACCGTATTTCTACGTATATGATCCTCATTAAGTCCATAGGAGCCCATCAGAGAACGCTTTTCCCATCCAGCTGTTTCCAAAAAGCTGATTCCCTTACGGTCGTGGCAGTCGGCGCTATCTCATGTCTGCTAGCGGCAGATTCCTCCCTCCAGCTCCCTGGACCCAGCAGCATCCCATGCTGAGGCTGCCAGAGCAGAGCCCTTGCCGGGGCAATCCAGGGACTGTCCAGTCTGTTCCAGCTTCCCTTTCCCCAGAAGTAGCTGGGAGAGAGGCAGATTGATCCTCTCATTTTCAGAATAACACCTTAATACAACCTTGTCACTATGAGCTTTATAAAAATACAGGAGGTGGGGGTGTACTACTTGAGGTGGAGCTGCAGAAACAGCTGAGACACTGATTCAGAGACTTTGTTCAGTGGGTTCTTCTTTGGCCCAGAATAATGTGTTTTGGAGATTGTGTATGTATCATGTGTTGCGCTAAGCATTTCTGGAAGCTGCACTTGGTTGCTGCATTTAAAATCCTTTAAATTAAATTTCTCCACTGGCCTTTTCCATGCTCAGCAGGATGGTTAACTACTTTTCACTTTTCTTTGAAAATATTTGCCACTGTTTGGATGGCAATCATCTGCCTGTTTACAGTGAACACTCTCCCATTTGCAGGAGGGAAATGTAGGTACAGTATTTAACCGGAAAGAAAGAGTGTGGCAAACACTGGAAATGAGATCCAATGAAGAGCTTAGGTCTTCATTAAGAGTTCCCGTTGTCCTTCAAAGTACGAAAACCATCTCAACCTATTCAGTTTCACACCTATTAAAGACCCCGCTGTTTTCAGAACTTCTCAGAAACTGCCTTGCAAGGTCAAGATAGAGCTAAAAGCAGCTGATGGCCCTCAGGGAGTGGAGTTGTGAATTCCCATCAGCTGGGGAGGGTTAGTGGGGGATGCTCAGTATGCCCTTGAAATGCCCAGCAGTCACGGTGTTGGAGCTTTTTTGCTTTGTGTGTTATGTAGCAGAGAGATGAGTTAGTTTTTACAGGACATTTCTTTTTCATGATGTTCGCCAGCTTTAGGGGAAGGTCTTTATGTCTCAGGCTGGTGGGTGTTCCTGATAGATTTCAGTCACTGATTTTCAAATTAGGTCAACAATGTGCAAATGTGTGGGCGTGGAGTTCAGCTATTTTGTTTCTGTTATTACTAAAGACAGCAGAATTTGTGAATCCTCGTTTAGCTTGGGTTGTTTTCTTCATGATGGTATCAATGTTTCAATTATTTTTCTTGAAATTCAACAATGGTGTTTTCTGGTGATATAAGTAGTACACATAGGATTTAAGTACATCCTTTCTTTATAGTTAGAGACTATCATTCTTGTCAAATCTGGAGCATTCACTCTAAAGACAGTAATGCTCATAGGAAGTTTGTGCACCTGGAAGAATTCAGCTTCTTCCCAAGTAGTAAGAAGGTTTGTCTTTAAAAGAATCTGAGCTGCTCTGATGTGATATTTGGGGTTATTTTCCCTGTAAGTAACTTGAAGTTCTGGGATGTGATGTGTAAGAGGCATGCTGGAACTTCATAAACTGTTTTATAAAGAAAACATCTTTCATGTCGATGTGTTTAGGTGGAAATATCATGAAAGGAAGCTGGCTAGACTTTATCTGATTATGTATTTTTCGATCTGTCTTGTTTGGGTACTGGGGTCTCCTGCCTGGAGAAGATACAGTACAGCAGCAGTTATGAAAGGCGACTGGTGATTTTCCTCCTCCTCCTTCCCTGTGTTTCTCTTTGTTGCAAACCCAAATCACCACAGGCCTTATGAGTTCCCTGAGTAATGGAATTCTTTTCCCCTTCTGGGGGGGCTATTGCAGGTAGTTTACCTCCGCACTATCCGGTGTGTGTTTACCACCGGCTCACCCAGTACGTAGGACATCAGCAGTTCTCCGGCTCTGCTATCTCCCATCTAGCGTGCAGAGCTCTTTGGTAGTGGCAAGAAGAAGTTTCCAGCCATTTCCCCCTTTCCGCAGAGGTGCGAGGCATTTCTGTGGGTTGCCGTGACACCTATTTCAGTGTGTTAGGCTGTGCGCATTTATGACCCTGTGCAATGGACATACCTGGCTGAGTGCTTGCTTTGAATTTACAGAAGTGATCAAATTATATTCCACAGAAATGTATAGTAATTATGAAGAGTGACAGTCCCAGCTTGTGTAAGCTGGTTCTGCTGAGGGCAACATAATTATCCCAATTTAGAGTAGCTGAGAATCTAGGCCAATTTTTCTCATGTTGCAGCTTTTTTTTGCTGGTCAGCTGGGGCATGGGCTGGCCAGAAGAGAACTGGAAATAGCAGTGAGAAGTAGCATTCTTTTAATAATTACAAATAAGTTAACATGTAAAGGACAAACTTTTTGTTATTTACCATGTTTCTGGCAAAGCAGTCTTTGTTGGTAACGGAGATGTCATTTGCAGCTTTGTAAATATCTGAAGGTGGAGCCCTAGGAAGTTTCTTGGCTAAATAAAACCAAAAACATGAAAAAGAAAGGGAGGATGGGAGGGGAAAAAAAAGACATTGGAAACTTGATAATGAGTTAAGTTGCAAGTTGTTAACAATTCTGTAACTTCTGTGGATCCATCTCCCCAGAAAGCAACACAGGAAAAGTGTCTCCTTAATCTAGAAGTTGTTGAACCCTTGTTATTCAAACCATTTATCTGCACAGCTGAGAAAAAAGAGGTTTAGGTCCTAAGTGGGAGAGATGCTCTGTTATAACCAGGCCCTTTAATACTCTAGGTCTATGTTTCACTCCTGAGGTCTCCCTACTCAGACTTATTGCTCCACTGACAAGGAGCATGACTGTTTTGCTGCTCATGAAAGCTTTATCCGTACCGAATTTAGGTCTTGTCATTGTCAGACTGAGCCTGCTACTTCCTGCGTGCAGTAACGGCTCATTAGTCCTGTCTTACTTCCCAGGCTATTTTGGGTTTTCACGGAAAGGGAAGAAAGACATTAAAGATGACCATTGGAGAATGATGGGTTGCTGGTGCAGTCCTTCACTGCCTTCCTGTAAATAGTTGTGTCAAAAGATGAAAGCAAATAAATAGTCATATGCACAGAGAGAGAGAGAGACAGATTTATGTGTGTATATATGTATACACATACATTAAAAAAATAATAGCTCCTTGAACTCTTTACACTATTAAGGTGGTAAAGCTGAGATGGTCACAGATTGCCCTTGGAAAAATCTCATCCACAGGGAGTTTCATTCTGTATTGTTAAAAATAATCCAGCTGGTGTGGAGGTTGGTTGATATGTATGGAAACAGCCTGTGTTGTCTATAAGGCGTCTAGCACTGACTGTAAATATTGTGATTGGCCTGTCTGTAATGACTCGAGTTTACATATAGCAAGCTTCCACGTATCAAGAAATACACCCTATGTGTATGACGCAGCTTGCACTTGTTTATCCACTGAGCACATTTGCTGCAGTGCTAGCAGAGTTGCTGTTAGGATGGTGGGTGGCTGCTGTTCTGCCCTAGCAGCAGAAACTTCTGCCTTTTTGGAAATAAGGAATAATTCCCTGCTATGAAGAACAAGAATTTGTAATGACTAATTTAAAACTAAAAGGGTAGAAGTATTGATTAAATGCTAAAAATGCAACCAAGAAAGTCTGGTTCATTTTTGCAGATTTGCTTCGTTTAGTTTTCATTGAAAACCCTGACCCCTTTCCTCCTCGTCTTCCAGTAATTGCTTTGTGGTTGAATACACAGAATTTTCCATGGAAAGCCAAAACCATTTCAGCTTTTCCATGTTGTTCAGTTAGTTAACTTCAGATTCCCAAAGCGAACTCACTTTCCTAGAACATATTTGAGTATTTCCTGCAAATATTTAGCTCAAAAATCAGCAACAGTCCTCTGTCCTCTTGTACCTGTGTGTGAATGGCATTCCAAGTGCCCTGAACTGGGATTATGCTCACCTCCTCTTGCTAACACTGAATTAACCGTGCATACTCGGGCAGTATGGGCCAGATCCAGCCTAATTCACATGAGAGCCTTTGGCTAGAGGGTTACAACTTGACGCTTACTGAAGCAGAGGAGAGTTTTCTATGTGGCTTTGAGGGTCTACTTTGAGGCTTATTGAAGAGAGTGGAAGCTTTGCTCTTAAGATCGCTTGTGATAGTATGGCAATTGGCACTCATTGCTGAATCTGTGCCTCAAAACGTAAGGCGTGGCATGGGGCATACTATATAAAACTTTATTACCTGTATATTCAGCAAATCTTTTCTGGTGTATGTAGCCTGGAGGCAGTACAGGGAGGAAATCCAAGTTGTTCACTTCATTGCTGCAAATGACATGTTTGGCTACGCTGGGAAGTCTGATGGTAAGAATTGTTCTTTTCAGCGCCTGCAAATGACTAATTATATCAAAATCGTTTATGAACTTCTGTTTGACCTGGAGATTATTTCCTCAGTGGGTATATATTGCCAGAAGTGCATGTCTTAACCTCTTTTCTGACTAGATATGTAATCCAGACCTTGTTATTTTTAGAAGGCCTTATAAGTTCATGGACTATCAGTACATGGAGATGTATGACTTGTTTAATGAAAAACAGGCAATTTTTGACATGTTATGGAAGTATTCTCTTGTTCCCCAGCCATGCCTTTTTGCTGGTATATGTTGAAAAGACGTACATGGTGTAACACAAACTGTAGTTTGTCTAGCTAAAAGGATCCTGTTCAAATTCTTTTCACTTGAGGGAATGAGAAGATGCATGTATGATGTCTGGCTTCTCCCTTTTTTTAGTTACTCCTGCGTGTTTTGCAGGGCCCCTTGGTTTGATCTGAATCGACAGTTTTTCCTTGAGTCGTCGTCTTCAGGAATCTTCGCCCAGTGGGTGTATAAGCATGTTGGCACAGGAGACAGGATAGCCTCTTGCAGTACAGGTGGGAGCGTGCCCAGGCCATGCACGCCTACACGCTGCCATGAGTTGGCAACAAATTCCTCTGTCCTTTGGTTCCTCTGAGTCACTTGGCTGGGAATGAAACAAATTTCCTTACCACTTTTCTGGCAGTGCTTCTCCCTATCCCGTTTGTCTCCGGGCTTGCAAGGACACATTTGCTGCGTGTTTTGTCAGTGGCACGTGGGTGGAAAGTGCACAGGGTGCTTTGCGTGGTCCCAGTGTTGGAAATAAATTGACAGTTGTCCCAGGAGGACTTGTCTGTGTGGGTGTTTGTAGTGTAGGTCTCTTAGCATGCCAACACAGGAGAGACCTTGATTTTTCTTTACAGTCCAGATCAGTTAAACAGATCTCCCTTTTGAGAGGCAGAAATTGGCATACGACAGAGTGTCAAACACAGATCACTCCCAAGAGGGGCTCCAAGGAAGTCTAGTGTTAGCAAACTGGGCTCTCCTCCTTCGTCCTGGTGTGCCAGCTCTAAGACTTACCCTGCCGCAGGGGCTGGTGAAACTCACCAGATCAGTGGGCTGCCAGCTGTGCTGTTGGTGCTTCAATGTTATTGCATCTAAGGTGAAGCACTAGAAATCTTGCCTTGTTTTCAGCTTCTTTGATTCTGGTAAATTGTTCTGGAGTACTACAAAGAGAAACAAGAAGGAAAAAAGCCTGTTAAACAGACAGATTAAATCTTCACATACAGGAGATATATTAATTTTCTTCAGCCTCTGAAATACTTTTCACAAGATAAATTCACATAAAACTCACAACGTTTCTTGCATTGTGACAACTTTTTTCCTTCATGCCCCTTTTCCCCTTCATTTTTGTTGTGATGCTGACAAGATGCTGAAAGAGGGATGGCTGCTCTTGAGGATGTCTGCAGGCTGTGTCATACTCTGTGGGTAGCAGGGTGACAGAGCCATCTAGTTTTCTTGAAGAGGTTCAGTCAGTGACTGCTGTGCCGTGAAAGGTGACCTTACTGCCCTAACAGACGTGATGGTTATTTATACATGGTGAACGATTCCTGCGTGACTTGTTCTTGAGGGAATTACTCTTGAGCTTCTAAGACAAGATCCAGGTTTCACCCATATTCAAGGCTGTTCTTCCAGCTTCAGTTGCATAAAGCTGTGCCTTCCTCCCAGGCATGTTTTTAAGCAACAAGAGTGTAAGAAGAAAAAGCAACCATCCCGCCACTGCTGCCTGCTGAAGTGGAGCTCCATGGCACTGTTCCCACTTCCTCCATAGAGCAGGGAGTCAGCCTTTTGTTTTGGTCTTTCCAAGTAAAGGTTGTCAAGCTTCCATCTGGCGTGCAATTTGGTCACCTCTGTGACATGAGGACCGAATTGTACCTGCTGAGTTTTACTACTTGGATTTCCACCCTGCCCTACTCCTCCACTTCCACTTAATTCCAGGACCATGTCAAAAGCAAAATAAACTTCTCCTATAGAGTAGGAAAGAAACATTCTAGTAACTCCAGGAGCTATTGCTCACCTCAGAGGCAATCTCTCTTACAGCAAATGTTTTTGACAGTAAAAAAAAAGAGAGAAAACAGACACCTATTTGGGACTTGGAGGTCTGACACCTCTCTTCAGGAGTTCAAGTTCTAGTCTGGTTCAGCACGTGGTGTTGGTGCCAGTATGGCTTCATCAAGGGAACTGGGTGTCTGCTTTTGCTCTGTAGGATGCTTTCTTTCACGCCATAATGAAATGGTTTAACTGGATGTAACCTTGTTCTGCCCTGGGTGAGGATCATTACCAGGAGAGGCTCTTCTGCTTTCTGTGTTCAGTGCCATGAATGTCCTGCTGGAGATTCTGGACTGAAGTAGTTATTACCTCCTAAGAGGGAGGAAAGAAGTAATCATTGATCCTAGGTGGTTCCTGGGTATTGGGAGGGGGATCTGCAGCCCAGTATTTAGTGTGAAATCTTTGAAGGGGTGATGTTTTGTAGAGGCTGCTGCATACATGTTTGTTACCAACACAATATGCCCTTTATTGGGAAGCAAAGCCTATATGCCAGCTAATTATGAGAGCGTAAGATGAACCTACAACATCTGGAATGGAACAAGAAAGAAATTCCTCAGGTTAAAATCCTTCACCCCCAACCCACCCTCCCCTTAACTTCCTAAGCAAAACACTCCCACTTTTATCTGTGTTCCAAATCCCACTGGGGGTTGATTGCAACTGAACTGGACACAACAAAGTACAAAGGGTGACATTTACAACTTGTCCTTGTCTTTATCTGGCACCTGTAGGCGTGATGAGTCTAGCCAAGTGGAACACCATCGCTGAATGTCAAAACAAGTTATCTTAATACAACACAATCACTGTTATCTTATCTGCCTTGTGGCAAACTTAGGTTGCAGTGACCTGCTTATACAGCGTTTTTGAGTAAGGCAGGGAACTTACTATATCTGCCTACAGGTAGCAAAACAAAATACACGGACTTTTGAGAAGGCCCCAATTAATTCCTTGCAGCTGCTTTGTGAAAGGCACTGCTCCCAAGACACCAAGTATTCTACAGCTTACTTGGGATGTAGTGGAGTTTTAGTTTTTGGCATACAAATTCTCCCTTGACTCCTGGAGTGAAGTGTCTGGTATTGCCTTGTCCAGTCTTTCTTTTCTGACAAAGAAGTCATCCTTTTGTTGGGTAAGTTTTTTTACACTGGTAGTTCTCCTAAGATGACTCCATTTGCAGCTTACCCCGCAGGTGTGACTTATGGTGGCCCCATAGAGCAGAGAGAGCTGTCAAGCCCAAATCCACTTTTGAAGCCATGCTGCCTGATATTTTGTATCACTTTCTGAAAGGGATGGGCATCTCCCTTGGTTCAAGTGCACACAGTGGCTCTTTTTGTCATGTGCTTGCAAAGGAAAAGTTCTTCCACTTCACCAGGTTTCTGTAAGGGTCTGTTTGAGACACTTGCTCCAGTCAAGGACCCGGTCTCTCAGTGGAATTATACCCCCTGATCTTTTTTTCCTAAAAAAGCCAACACTACGATGGGTTGTTGGCTCCTATCCCGTCTTCATCTTCTCCTGACAACTTTTAGGTTGTTCATGTAATAAATAAGGTTATGGTTGAATAAACTATTTTCAAGAACAGTTGTGAAGTCCTGATAAGTAGTCATCTCAGACTAAAGCCTGTACTTGATTTTTTGTTTGTTTTGTTTTTGAAAAGAAGAAAGAAAAATGTCAACTTTTCCAGTATTCACATTTTCTTGTTTTCCATGGACTAACACTCCCTGTGTGTGCGCTTCTTGGGTTTAAGAAGCAAGCACACATGGTAGGGTTGAGTACCCTGAACACAGAACCTGTGTGACATGTCATTGGGTAGCTGCAATACTGGAGGGGGGAGTTGCCTAGCATGGAACTTTGCCCAGAAAAGAGCTGTTACCTTCTGGAGTAGTAGATAGAGACCAGGCAGGTTACCTAGGGTATCTCAAATGGGGTTAGATGCTTGCTTTTAGGCAACCGAATCATACCTATGGCTTCTGCATGTCTGTATAATCAGAAAAGCTTAGGATGCCTTAGGCTTCTAGAGGCTTAAGGGCTTGCTTGTCCATCTTGAGAGCGAAAGGTATATAAAATTGGTCCCCCCGTACAAGAGAATGTTCAAGTATGTCTACCTGGCAGAAATATGTATTGGGGAAAAAAAAAAATAGTGACAGGAGCCTAAAATGGCCCAACTGCTTAAAATAAGTCAGTGGAACTAGCCACAATTGATTACCAAACCTATATAGAAGTTCTATAAGTAAAGGAAATGGAAGCGTAAGGAGGCAATGGCTTTCCTTTGTACCAGGTCCCCTCTCACATCAAACCACTGCTGCTTTGCTCGAGTTGTTAATTTTTGCTTTACAGAATTAAACAGTAAACTGGAACAATGTATACTTCTGAAGTGTTTCTTTGTTGCCCATTTAAAAAAGACAACAAGAGAATTAAAAAGGATATGAAAAGTCCGTGTAGGCTCAGACACTGAGTAATTTCAGTGACTTTGTTACTGTTGGGAAGAAAAGTAGAGGCTGAGCAGAAGGCTTCTCCATCATTAGCATTGTTAATCTAAACTGAGAGAAACCAAAAAGACAGGATGCAAGTCTAATGCTTACGTAAACCACCAAGAAGTCACTTGCTAAAGTTGGTTTGTGACAACTCCAAGGTGCAGTTCAGGCTTAAGCGCATTAGTGCTTGTCACCCAAAATGCGGGCTTGCTCTGCCTCTGACCTGAAGAAAGCAAGATGAGCCCTGCTGCAGAGCTTAGCTGCCACAAGTAATTAGGTTCATGAATTGGTACTGTAACACCAAAAAAAAAACCCAACCCCCCCCAAAAAAAGAAAAAAAAAAAAGGCTATAGAAAGTTGGATTTTCCTGAATGCAAGACCATATCAGTTTCAGCTTGTAAAAACCATCCTTGATGTGTGTGTGCTGTGTTCTGAAAAGGGACATTTATGTTCCTGATCCACCTTGTGGATGCCTTGTCAAAACCTGCATCTCAACGGAGTGTTGATTCATTATGTGAGTCAAAGCTGTTGAAAAGCTTTAATGCTAGTGATATTAGAGGAGCACTCTCATCAAGATGACTAGTTCATAGTCTCAAACTTAGAGTGCTTGAAGAGCCAAGAGTGTTCCTGCCTTTTGTGCTGTGTTTTGAAATCGTCTTCTCTTCTACAATTTTGTTTTGCAGTCATCTTTTTCTAGAACTGAGGCCTTTTGTCTTATGACACTAGGTTTTGCTTGTGATAGTATAGTGAATAAATTTTTCATCTGATTATGCATCTAGTTGGTCTGAATATTTATGTGTAGTAGAGGGATGTTGCTGCTGTTATGTGCAGGACTTTAGATACTATTTCCTAAGATGGCTGTACTTTGGGCTACCAGGTTTGCAGACTAGAAGACTAAAAACATAGGAGAGAGAGAGAGAGACAGTCAGAGGGGACTGTGAGCACAACCTTTCATACAGTTTATGTCTGCTAGTCTGGTGTCAAGAGACACAGAATATACCATTCTAGAGACACTAATTTTCTTAACTGTTTATAGAGAATACTTCCTCTGGAGCTAATGAGTTCACACTGAAGGGGATCATGATAATAAGGAAAATGTAACCAAAATGTATGGTAAGTCTGAAATACCGTCAAGTTATTAATTTCCTTTCAGTGCAAAATTTAGGATTAGAAACTGATATTTACACGTTCTGAAACTGTGGTTTGAGACCTCTCAATTGCTGTACATAGGTTTGTTTTGGCTTTTTTTGAAATGTTGATTTCTTCTGCAGAGTTGTTCTGACATAGCATGCGGAGATAGCTAAGTTAAAGGAACGAATGCTGTTGACACTGGAAAAAAGAAGTGGATTACATAACTTGAGACCACAATCACCTCAGCTCTTCATCTGTTTTCATTATTTTTTGGGGTGCCTCCTTTTACATAAACCATCTGTTCCTATAATTTTCAGCTTTCCCGTGTGAGATGCCTGAAGTGGATCAGTCACAAGGAAAATACCTTATATGTGTCATGGATGACATGTTTTGCAGTGCAATGTGAAGATTAATTAGTCTGTGTGTACATAAAGGTGTAGTTTATTATCTGTGGGCAAACGCATGGCAAAACTAGCTGTACAAATGGCCACTCTAGCTGGCTGAATTACTTGCTCTAAATGCGTTCACTGATATTTGCTATGTCAGCTTTTGTTGTCAAGTGGTTTGTAAAGATATGAAATACCTCTTCCCCCAAGTATGTCGCAGCACCTGTTTGCTTGCAGCATTTGTCTATCATAGCAGTAAAATCGGCAATCACTTTCTTTGCTTGTCCATCTGTCATCTGAGGGTTGCATTTAAGGAGATGGAGCAGCAGTCTGGAAAGGAAGTCAAATGCAGAGTTAGTGCTAGTTGCTGAAGCCTGACATATGGATTTGTAATATCATCCTAAGTTTGTAACTATGCAGTATGTCCAGAAGGGCATACACGTTATGACTGTCACCTGTGGCTGTATTTCTATCTTACTTTGTGTCTGCTTCTCCCACAGCTGTCTTCTCCCTTTCTCTTCCTTCACAGCAGGAGGAGCTGTGGAATAGTGTTCTTGCGTACACATCGATTTTTTTCAGTAAAGCCCATCAATAAGACATCACATCTACAGACTTCAGTCTAGTCAGCTGAGATGCTTACGTTGATAACAAACTCTGTGTGCTATTGGCTAAACAGAGGTTCTCAGTTGACTGCCACTTTCTAAAGTCAGTCATGTTTGGAAACACAGGCAACTATAAGGCCTACTAGTTTCTAGAAATGTGATCCAAGATGCTAAAGATTAAAAAAAAAAAAAAAAAAGACCCTTGAGTTGTTCTTGGACACAATTTTTGTTTGGAAAAAGACGAGACAGATAGATGTATTAATTTCCCTCAGAAAATAAAATTACTTCCAGTTTGCAGGCAGGCTCTCTGAGTCATCCTGGTAATTTTTTGACAATATACTCCATCATTGGCGAGAACTGCAACTGAAGTACAATTCTGTCACGTGTAACATACCTGTTGTCATCTGTGAGAGACTTGTGTTTTAACTATTTGGTTGTCTACTGAAGTGACCAAACACTGAGATATAATATGATTCTTATATGCAGTAAGTTTGCCAAAATGTAGAATAAGCGTTGCAGTATTACAAGGAATTACCTGTTGCTGTCTCCATAAGAGAAGGATCTGCATTTAAAAGCTGATTAAATCAAGCTGCTGTAGTTGATACTTGTGTAACATTTGTTTCTAATTAGGAGTACCGGCTATTCCTTTCATTTACAGTAGCAGACACAGTCTCAGCATCAGTTCTATTCTACATTAAAATCAGAAGGACTTAACTCAGAAAGCAGCATCGGAACAATGGACACACTTCTGGAAAATCTTCTGATTGAGTGGTATGTGAGTTGCTGATGATTCCCTATCTCTGTTCTCCACTGTATTTTCAAAATTTGGGACAGCCTGTCCATATTGCTTTCTTAAATGGTGTTTGGACACTTAGTCTGTTGTGAAGCCTGTCTCTCCAGACTTCTTCAGAATATCGCAATTGTACCCATTAATCCTGCTTAATTCCTTGATTCCTTTCCATAGCTGAACAAGCTACGATAACAAGCATGTTATCTACTAAAATGAGCATGTTTCACAAATGGCGAGACAACCCCCTGAAAACTTATTTCCTTATGCACGTCTGATGTTATTGGGATCCAGAGAGTTCTGATTTTTTTTTTTTAAAGCATTGCAGCAGGGGAAAAAAAATGCACTTCAGGTTGAAAAAATTCAACAAACAGAAGTGTGCTTAACAAAACCAAAATACAATTTTTTTGGATGGAGAGAACTCTAATACCTTTAGATTCAGTCAAATGCTGGGACTCGGCTGTTTGCAGCAGTTTTCGACTGCACTCTCGTAGTTGATAACCAGAACAAGGGTAGAAGCAGAAAGAAAAGCAGAGCTTCTTGCAACCATATGGATGTAACTGTAACAAAAAGAAAATTTAAAAGCCGTTGTAATGCTACAGAAAGCTTCTAAGAAGCAATTTTACTAAGAAAAAAACAAGATCTACTTTTGCATCTGCTGATGGCCGAAATCAGTCATGAAAGTCACCATATGCCTCCTTGCATTTTCAGACCCAAATGGTTATCAACACCCCATATTTAAAAACATATATGTATATATATACACACATGTACATAGAAATATGATGATAGCTAAAGATGTCAAGAGTTTTACAGTGGAGAAATCCTCACTGCCATACTTACCATTTTTCTCTTCTTTGTGCTTTCTTAAATTCAAGGCTTTTTGAGAGTTGTCATTTTTCCTGGGAAAATAGAGAGGAAAGGAAGGTAGAGAAATTGAGAATTAAACTTAGGACAATACAGGTGTTTTTACTAGAATACTGAAAACTGAAAATATAGAAGAAGGTTTCTGAAGAGAAGTATTTTTCTTACAATATTGTTTAAATTAAAAATTATCTGATTTGACAGTGGTGGGTGAAAGACTCCAGTCTTTGAAATGTGTGTGCAGCTCTTTCTAGGCATATACCAATATTTCTTCAAACTGTTCTATACTACCTGACTAAAAAGTATGTATCCAGTACAAAATAAGCAGTTTCCTTACTATTCCAGGAATGACACTTTGTTGTCCTACTATTCCTTGAACAGCATACGGGGCTCTAGCCTCTGGTGTGGTTGAAGGAAATATTCATTGGGAGTTCTGAAAGTTAGGAAATGCTGATTTCTTTCAGGGTCAGCTTTGGGACAGCAGTAGGCTGCTGCACAGGCTTTGTGAAGTTTTCCTGGCAGATCTTATCCAACGGTGGGCTACAAGAACACAAGTAAAGAGAGGGAAGAACATCAGAATGATGGGACTGTACAGAAGTCTTGTATATGATTCTATCCATTCAGATTCCTGTAAAATACGCGTGTGTGTGTGTGTATATATAAATCCACAACTTGTTTAACTCTGGGGACAGATTCTCTGTGATGGTTACTCATCAGTCTTGGTTGGCTGGAAATATAACCTTAAGATTATTTTCCTGCAGGTGGTTTAAAACACTCTGGTGTCACCTCATTGTGACCACACCAGTGTGCAAGATGGACAATTCTATTCACTTGTTGAGCTATGTTTTTTGTAACAGCAGTTCTGGAGATACTGATAAAATGTGACCATGGCCCTGAAAGAGAAGTACTTTGTCAAACAGAGGCACATTTCAGACTTCCAGAGACTCTGACTTCTGCATTCTAAGACTTCGACAACTGTCTGTAGGGACTGGGCTGAGAGCACAGCTGGCTACAAGAAGCTAAGTAAAGTCATTGCAACTACAATTTCTAACGGGCTTCAATGCTTTTGTGCTTAATTGTACGCATACCCCTAAGGAAATGTCCAGCAGTGTGACTTGTTCATTCAAATGGTCCCAGAAATCTGTGTCCTTCCAGGTTTATTCCCTTCTCTGGTGAGTTCTTTTTATGTTGTTGGGTTTTTGTTTGGGTTTTTTTTTTTTTTTTTCCCCCTATCCAAAGCTTTATGTTGACTACAAATACTTCAGATGAGGACTCCTTCTGTGCTTCCTACTTCTTGAATCCAAGAAGCTTCTAGGTGCTTTATGCTCTTAATTGTTTATGATAACTGATAATAAAATATTTTTCTGCCTCAGCATGGTTGGTGATATATTTTTTGATGGTTCTTTTTGCATTCCCTTCATTACTAACATCTACTGGTTAGGATTAGTATTCTCAGGAAAGGCAACGTGTCCTGCCCCAAGAGGGGTTATCTGCCAAGGCCCTACCATGCATGATTCAAGCAAGCTTTAGGTATTTCTGTCTGAGCTGGGTATTTTCTATGCTGTGGAAAAGCAGAAGCATCTGTCAAAGGGAAAAATGTTACTGAAATGAGAAATGTTAAACTGGTGGTTCACTTAGACTGCTTTAAAACTTCTTCCTGTAAATTTCTGAACTGCTGGACAAAATAACATATAGATTCCAGGAAGCAAAGGAAGAAACCGTGAGGCTTTGTGCTGCAGTTACTGTGGGGAGATGTGTGCATTTGCTCCTTTTGGGACTAAGTTAAGGCACTGGGTTACAGTTTACAAAAATGCTAGTTTTCCACCAACTCTTGATGGGAATAGTACCACTACCTTCACCTGGTATAGACCAAACTGGTCTTAGGCATGGTATGAAATGTCACCCTTTGACTGCCTGGTCCTAAGGCATTCACATTTGTTAGCTCTACATCCTTAAAGGCTTCTCCAGGTCCCCTGAGCTCTCTAGTGACAGAATATCTGTGTGTTTGACTGGGAAAGCTCAAGCCCACCCTCAAAATGTTTATATGGTTACAGGAAATAACTGGTGCAGGTCAGCAAGGACTATGTACAAGTATTTGTTTTGGTTGGCTTTGTTAGGGTTTGTTGGGTTTTTTTCCACACACGCCACCACCACCACCTACAGACACATGTGCTATTTTAGCCAATAGTCTCAAACAAAATCATGTATCCACAGGTTATTTGGAAAACACTGGTAGGCTTTCCATTTTGGAGATCCTGAAAAGAAAGAACTATTAGACTGGATTCTGGTTACATTTCATACACATCACCACCATAAGGCTTCTGTAAGAGATAGGAGTAGTTGGAAGTTTTCAATTTGTTCCACTTGAAATGCATATGTTTAAAAAAGGCAGGTCTTTGCATACAGCAATGTGTATCTATATGTAAATTTGAAGCCCTTTATCTAGCATTCATTAAAAAATTTTCAATATGTAGAAAGCAATTACTAGAACTTGTAAGATAATGAGGATTCTCATATGCTGAAAAATGACATTTAAAATTATGTCATTTGGGGGTTTTGTTGATTTCTGTAAACTTTTCTTTTTACTTAAAACCACATTTTTGTCTAGAAGTAGTGAATGTTTCATTGAAAATAAAGATTCTTACCTTTTACTGAATTTTTTTTCTTTTTTCTAAATGGGAAATTAGAATCTTTAAAGAAGTACAGGTTCTTCCTTTTTGGGGACACCCCCCCCACCCCAGCCCACAATCAATAATGTTTAATTTGTCATAGTTAGCATATTGTATGTATTCCAGTAGCCTGAAAATAAGGGTGTTTCACTTCATGTTCATTATGAAATTAAGTGAAATCAATTCCAACCAGTTATTGACACAGTTGCAAAGCTTATAAGGACATCATAAGAAGGAAAGCAATTCATCTAGAATGTCCTTATCTGCATTTCAGGCATATCTTTTCTGATTTTTGCATGTAGCAAAACTGGAGCAAGTAAAGAAAATAAACAGTATCTGCTTTATTATCGTGGAGTATTTGCAGGTGTAGACCACGCAGGGGAGCTTGGAAACAAATAAGATTGAAGGCAATGAAATCATTTGTATGCTGTTAACAAGCACTGTTTGTAAACAATTACAAAATACAAATGTAAATCGCTGTAAATTTCCACAGAGACTTGAAGAGGGCTCCCAGGCTGAACCCACCCTTGCTAAGGGAGGATGACAAAATATTAGGTTTGTGATTTGGAGGGGGTGGTTTTGAAAAGATGTTGTAATTTTAGATTTTTGCTTTGCCCAGCTACATAAGAAATTGTGCAAATTAAGAACTGGGTTACGAGACGTTCATGTAAAATATAAGTAGGTTTAATCTTACAGTTGTGGTCTCTTTTGTCCCTCCTTTTTGGTGGGGTCAGCAGTGAAGACAGTATTTGTGGAATACTTTCTGTATTAGCGATTAATGGCTGAGGCAGAGCTGAGAACTGCCGTCGCAATTCCCTCAGGACTGTAAATCCTTAGAAAGTTGATTTAGAATTTCAGTTGTTTTACATGAGCTGAGGTACATTTTCCTTAGCATGTTCCTGGTGCTTTACAGGCTTCCATTGAAAGAATAAAAGTGGAGGTTCATTTTTGTTCATGGGGAAGCCCAGAACAGATGGACTGCACTTGTGGATCTGGTTTAGTACTTGCAGCCGTTTGAATTTGGCAGATTCATGTGAGCCACTGCTGCAACCAAAGCAAAATACTATGTATTTTAATCCTGATACCCCTGGTGTATAGTAGTTTTATGTTAGTTGAAATGCAATTGACTACTGCTAGTATGCAGAAAAGTCACATTCAGTCTTTGGACAAAGGCAGTAATGAATCGCAGATTGGCAACCACCAAAAATGAAGTCATTTGGACAGCATTGACTATGAAAGTATGCTTACTCATAATTAACACAAAAAGCATATCCCCTGCTGGGCAGCAAGCCAAGTGATACTCTTAGTATGAGGTAACAGAGAACAGCCCCAGGCACTCCAGTAGGTTGTAAAGATTTATATTAAGAAAACATACACCCAAATGTACTGGTGGACTGCCTTGAACATTTTAAATACTTTGCACATCTTCAATCTGATGCAGTCAAAAAGGTTTCATGATGCCAATCTGAGAGCTGAAAAGGGCTAAGCACTGCACTAGCCAAAAGGAACTTTTCAGAAAGGCACGAATATGCTCTGGTCTGAAGCCGCTGCTCGTTACCGAGGGCTGGACATGCTCGACTGTATTTTTGCTAAGGCTGAGTGCCGTGAGATCGGTGTAGTAAGCTGGTACAGAGTGCTGGAAGAAAGTTCTTGCTACCCACTCATTTTTCTATTTGTTTTGTCATGAACTGGATATAAATGGTTCCAAATGGTGAGGTGGAAGCTGAAGCACACATTAAAGGAATTCCCATACATGAAGGCCACATCTAGCAGCCTTTTTCCAAGAGACACTCCAGAGTCATGATGCTATGCCTAGCTCCCAAGTATCAGCAATGAATGCAGAGCAGCTGGAGCCTAAGGGTCATGACATTTCATCAACCTCAGAGGGACCGTGAGAAATCAGGAAGTAACACAGAAATGCCATGACCAAGAGATCCAACTTAGCCCAGTGACCTGGAGATGACAAAACCTTTTAGGGATGTGCCTAAAAAGACCACTGCCAATACCCTCTGTTTTAAAGGATACAGGAAACTGTGCTTACAGCCAGGGCAACTGTCACTTTATGATTCAGAGTGTGGTAGAGGTATGGAAAGGAGAAGGAGGTTGAATAATTCAGGGATGAAGAAAGGAAGGAGCTTGGGGCAGATGGGAGGGGAGTCTGATGGAGGCAGGTGATGTGTGGTCAGCTGAAGGAATTAAAGACTGAAGGAGAAGGTAGAAGGAAACCGATGTAACCCTTTACTCTTTCACACTAGAAGCAGTAGAATAAAAAGCTTGCCTTCTAATCGCCTCACAGAAAAGTAGCACTTTTAACTTCTGATCTGGCTGTTACTTTGAAAACATTGGAATCTGCAGGTAGAACTTCTTTGCCCAGCAATGGTAAGTTTTGCATTTGTTTAGAATTAATGATTTTGTGTGTGTTTGTTTCTCTGTGTTAGTACAGAAAATCTACATACAGCAAATAAGTTAATTTAGAGTTGAGTCTGAGGAGATTTCTATCATTAATGTTAATGGTTGGTCCTGTCAAAACTGTGCTTCTTCCAAAGGATGGGTGTGTGGTTCTCATTGGGCTTTCTCCAAAGATTGGAAAACTTGATTTACAGGAATATTTTTTGTGAATATTAGAAGTTCAGTGGTCATGGCTTTACTAAGCTTTATAGAGGATATGTGAGAAAGAGATATGGGCAAAGGAAAAAATGAAAATTGAGAAACTAAAAATTAGGCTGCATATTACTGAGGGGTAAAAGTAGATCACAAACTACAACTACATATCCATTCATTATACTGTGCTGTAGAGGAAGGAGAAGGCAAATGGCACATACAAACAGGAGCAGACTACGAGGTGTGTAGTTCTTCATATTATTCAGTACCACGAAGGTCTCGCTGTTTTAGATCTTTATCTATTACCACAGCATCATGTTTCTTCCTGGGACACCATCTCCCAGGGAAGGAGTTTCTATTTTTATCTAGCCAGAGACTGTCAATGTCAGCCTCTCCAGGGCACATCACACACCAGCAGAACTGCCAAGTGAATTGTCACAGTACAGAAAACGGATGCTTACACCAGCGCTCTGGCTGATTGGGCATGCTGTTGCAAATTCAGTTGTTTGCAGGCAAGGAGAGGGGCGTACAAAAAACTCGTGTCTGCCTTAAAATTGTTGTGCTGGTTTTTGTATTGTTTTCCCCCTTGAATACTCAGGAATACTTATGTATTTTTCAGTGAGTTCTAGGGACTAGAAGTTGCAATAGAAGGATTAGAAAACCTAAAAGACTCTTGAAGTTACCTACGAAAAGCTGCTGCATGAAAACAAGTCACAGGTGTGTGAATAGTTATCATAACAGCCGGCCCTTCTGAAATTCGAACCCATCATTCAGGTTTGGTAGTATTTAACAAATTTAAAAATGTTCCAGGTAATTAGGGCGAGATTTCCCTACCTCTTTAGGCGATGCTTCAGTGGTTAAACAATACTTTTGTCCACGTGCAGTCTTGGCTACAGCTGCAGGTGTGCTTATTCCTTTTCCTTCTGAACTCAGACTCTACAAGGAAAAAAGGAAAGTCACCTCATTATAAAGAAACCCAGGTGGACAAAAACGTATCAGTCGTGGAAAACCACGGCCCAAAAGAGAGCCCCAGGAATATGAGGAAGATTGCTCAGCACGGGAGCAAAAGCTCTTAAGAAGTAATTTTCAAAACCACATCAACACTGAGACTTAAGATACTTATTTAAGTGCTGCAGCTTGGCTGCAGCGCTCCATCTTTATGCAAACTGAAAGACACCGTGACATGCAAGAGTGAAATAGGTGGGTTCCTATGAATTGTAGAAATGGGGGTGCGGCAGAGGGAAATCAATTCTTTTCACATATTTTTGGTATATTGATATTCGACTCGACTGTACTCTCTTGACACATTACTCTTTTCAGCATTGACAAATGCAGCCCGGAAATCATTTCTGTGTTAATTCTGTATCTGTCTGGAGACAGCAAAATTACAAACACATTAATTATAAACACAGTTTCAATTTCTAAATCTTAATGGAATCCTTAATCCACTTTGTATTGGAGTTATTCAACATGCAGTTGAAAAGCCATACCAGATGTGACAGGAAGCTAACCAGCACGTGTAAGAATCCTGATGTGTTGTGGCAGGGGGATCAGCTGGAAATCTAACAAGAAATCCACGCTTCTTGATAGATTTGTGGGGCTAGTGTTGATTTCTGTGCCTCAAAATCTTCACCGACCCTCCTCCTCCAACAAGCTGAACTTGTCCTAATTAACTACAGCTACGCTGTCCTAGAGCAGGTTAGTTTTAGCTGCAGTGAATCACTGTCAGCTTTTTGGATGGTGGATTAGATGGTGGGAATGGTCTTTATAACGACTGTTTGTGTTCCCTTAAACTAAGGGAAAGGGTGTTTAACTGCATCTGACAAATGATTGTTGCTCAAAATCACAAAACTTTACATATTGAATAAGATGTTTGTGAATGCCTTCGAGTCACATAAACTCTTCTAAATCAATACATAACTATGACTTACGGCGATTGAATGTTTAAACCTTTCAATCATAACAAGACTGATGAGCATTTAAAATTTTCAACCCAATGTCTCTGAATGTTTCATTCAGAGTATACTTCTATGATTCTGGTGAAGATTCCCAGTTCATGAACTACAGGCACAAAGAGTGTCAAGGCCAAGGAAACTGCCCTTACGAAATACCTTATTATGCAAGGGCTCTTCTAATGATGCAAAGGTTATGCAAGGGTCCTTGTTAAAGTGTAGAAGATTGGGGGGTTTCTGTTCATGGACTGAAACTAAATATGTACTAGAAAATCACGCTGCTTTAGTGGCAGAGAACAGAAAAATTTATCTCTTGGGAGCTTCCTGTGAGGAAGGGCATGATTTAGGTGGTGGGCTTTTCAGAAGACATCTCTAAAGTCAAAAGCTGTTTTAAAAACAACTGAAGACATGAAAAGAAGTGTCTAAAAGCAGATCTGTTTGCAGCTCTTCAGAAGTGAAGAGGTACTTGACTTGTGGCTGATGCAAAGATCTTTTTTTTCTTTTTGTAAGAGCTCGCTGCTAGTCCTCTTACTTAAACTGAACAGGTCCTTTGAACATTCTCTTAATCTGTAATTATAATTGCTGAACTAAAGTGTAAAATGAACCTGTGATTGAATCAGAGTATTAAAGTCTAGCTAAATGTCTTACCACCTTTAATATTCTTTCATACCTACTTTCTAAGAGCAAGAAAGAGAAAAAAACCCAATGGACTCCCTGGCCGTATATTCTACTTTTGTGAATACTTTTATATTCTACCATTTTGTGTAGGGAGCGCTGCAGAACTTTGCCTTATGGTAGTCACCAGCAGACAAGGACAGATGCAGATTTATAAAGCTTTTATTTATTATTCATTTCTTTCAAGGTAATAGAATTGAAAAGTTTCTGGAAATGCATGTGGTTTGGCAAAACACTTAAGATTTATGAAATACTCATTCAATACCAAATGAAAAAATGTAACGGGCAGAAGAAGTTACACAGAAGTATTTTTCTTCATATTTTTCCCACTGGCAACCTAGACTGGAAAAACAAAAAGGATTATTTTGTGAAATGGTAGCACACTAGCAGTACTTCAGCTTTCTGTATGCTATGTAATGGCAGATGGTGAACCACCCATTACAAAAAGCAAATGCCTGGTGGTTAAAGGGAAGCTAGATGCTTCTTGGAGTTGAAGGAGTAAAATGGGTGGAAGGGTCGGCAGAGAGGGGTAGACAGACAGATGACCCGATATAGATGCATTGTTGCTGTTACCTACCACGTGTTAAACACCAATTCCTAATGTGGCTCTGCTCTGGACTATTAGGTTTGCACCCTAGAAAAAGGAATACAAACAGTTGTGAGAGAGAAACCAAGGGAGCAAAGTACGTAGCGCTTGAGCAGGAACTTTTATAAGCTTAAACTTGTGTCTGCATTACGGTTTGGAGGATAATTCTAATGGTACGTCCTAAGCTTAGAATCTGTGCGCTCCTGTATGTTGGGTATTTTTCAATTTTGCAAAGGTAGAAAATGAACTTTTAGAGTGAATTAGAGAAAAACCGTTCTTCCCTAAGTCTTCCTAATACATCTACTTATGTAATGCTCTGGTTATAAATAAAAAAGGATTCAATCAATAACCAGTTTAAGATATTAGTAATACAGTTCTATGCTTCAAATGATAATGAGGTTGCTGTTGGAAACTGTCATTTATGCTTCCTGTAAATGCTTTGCACTTGCTCAGCAATATGGCTGCAGATAAACTTCTCCTGTGGTTATTTCAGAGACAAGTGAATGTTGAATGAATGAATGAATGAATGTATTTGTGGTTGATGAGTTTGAAAAAACATGGAATGATTGTTCATAGGACATAATCAGCTGGACTCCCCCTGCCAATATATGTATATTTGCTAGGCACCTCTAATAATTGATCCAGATGTACTTTTTACTGGTAATCCTTCAGAGTTCTATAAGAATCTGTAGCACAAAAGGAAGTTTATGTATGCTAGAGATATAGTTTAAATTCTACATATATTTGTTTTTCAACTATGGCTTGTAGATATGCAGCTCTTCCAGACAAGGCCCTGAAGAACCTTATCTAATCTAGAATTTAGCTGTGCTTTGAGCAAATGACTGGACTACATTACCTCCAGACAACCTTTCCACATTAAATTGTTCAATGACTATAATCTGTACAGTCAAGATATATGTCATGCTCTGCAGGCAAATTTATTGTAAGGGCACACGGACAAGTAACCATAGCAGTTTGCAGAACCACTTTTGTAGTGCATGGTTTCCTAGTGAGTTTCCACTTTCCTGTATATGTTTTTTGGTTTTTTTTTTCTTAAAAGGAGATAGGAAATACCTCTTCCCCAAAGCATGTCTCAATATCCGACTGCTTGCAGCACTTGTCTACCATGGCAGTGAAACCATCAGCAATTGTCTTTATTTGTTCTTCTGTCATCTGGGGCTTGCGTTTAATGAGGTTGACAAGCAATCTGAAAACAAAGCCACAATACACAGTTAACGCTACCTGTTGTAATTTTGGTTTCCCAATTAAAAATATGCCATTCCATGCAGGTACAGCTCATTTATGAGGGTTTTTTTTTTTTGTCATGCCTAGAGGAGTCTGTGCCTCTTTGTGACTCTAAACCCCCAGTCCACCACAACCATCCGTTCACTTTTTGTTATCCCAGTTACAGGTGGGGAAAATAACTCATTGAAATGATCTGTATGTTGTCTCAGTTAAGCACATCTTAAGACTTGCACTGGCAGTGGACCTACATGAAACTCTTCAGCGAAGACACTGATTTTATTTGAAGAAAATACCCTATTTTGCCTCTTCCAAACTACATGATGTTATGCACTGACAAGCTCAGTACAAACACATAGTTCTGTCTGGTTTTCCCTCTGTCACTAGTGAATTCCCAGTCAGATGACAAAACAGGGAGTTTGTAGCTTCCTTCTGCCCTCCACCCCCGCAAAGTGTTACCCTTCAGAAGTTTTTCTACAACCTATTTCTTTTAGCTTACTTCATATGCCCTAAATCCCGTTCAGCAGGAGAAGCAGTGCACAATTTTTCATCAAAGCTGAACATCTCGGGGTCAAATGGTGGAGGCACATATTTGGTATCTACTCCCATGGCAGTGAAACATGGTCTCCTGTAAGCGTAGGAGTCACTGCAGCAATGTGAAACGTTGTCATTTATAGGTGTGGTCTCCTGTCTCTTGCACATGTCATGAATCACAATGCTCAGCTGAAAAGAGAAGGAAAGGACAAACATGAGTTACACCACCTACAATAACAGAAGAAATCTGTGATGTTTGTGTCATGATAGCATAGCTGGAAGTGGAAGCTGTCATCTAAACACCTGATCGGAAATGGCATGGTATTAAAATTTAAAATAAAGACATATTCCTGAAGTTGAGCATTTGTTAATCTGCAAACAGTCTGTCCATTGGGCTACAATCAGTAAGTACTTTCTTTTTTTTCTTAAGAGACTGTTCAGCTTTTCCAAATGCAAGCTGCCACAGACCCAGTCGACTTACTTGTGCTTTCTGAGGGAGAGCAAAGTTGAGCTAAAATTTTCACAAGCTACCATCAGACAACTGTTTAGGTTCTCACATCCATTAAAAATGAACAGGCTTCAAATTCTGTTAAGTAGATGCTTAGCTTGGGGTTTATGAACAATCATTTTGAGTTTACTATCTCACCGGAATTCAACATTTCTAAAAACAGAAGAAAACTCCACAAGGAGTAGAGAGAATAAACAAATGTACTCACATATCCCTCAGCACAAGGTAGGCGTCTGTCTTCAGGAAGCTGGCAGCACTTTGTACCAATGTCTGTCATTTTCTTTCCAATTTCAAGCAAGGTATCAGTTGATACCTGAGGCATTTTCTTAGTGTAGCGGATCAGAAGTCTGAAAAAGTCATATCAGAATGACTGTTTGCTCACATTTGAAGAATGCTCTAATGAGTTAGACGACTAAAGTGAAAATAGAAGCGAAGACCAAATAAATTTGCCCAAAGCAGCCAGCATCATGGTTTACACTAAAGAATATTTATCAGAAAGTACTTACGCTTTAAGAAAGTCTGCTTCGCCATGGGCAGCGAGAAGCTCACAGTTGGTCTTTACAACATCCTGAGTTTCTTTGATATGTTTGTTCAAATCCTCTTGCTGCAATCAAGTATAAATTTATTAGTAATGTTGGAGGAGGACATCTTGGTAACAGTCATACACATATACCTTTTGACGTCTTCTAAATATTAGTAGCTACAAGATACCCATTTTGCAAGGCCGATCACTTCCGTATAGCCTGGATGGCGTAGGAAGGACTTGATTCTCATGTGAGTCTTAAGTTCTAACAGAAATGTTGTTAAAAAGGCACCAAGATTTTTGAAATTTCATTTAAATTAATTACCCATTGGACTTACTTTCTAGACAATAGGGGGGTTTTGTTTGTTTGTTTAAATTGGGCGAATATTTTTCAAGTATAGGATTATCAACCACGAGGGGAACATCCTCCTTCTATCCCTTGGCCAAAGCTGTCAGTGACTCAACTTGTGCTGTGACTTGTGTGCAATTCAGTTTAAGATTAGGTGACCTAAGTTTAGGCATCTTTATGTGAGCTGGCCAGGCAGGTTCCCATCATAATCCATGAGCAGCCCTACTCACTATAGGCAGTGGAGCCTGTAGCTAACCAGCTACAAACTATCTTCTTTGGGATAAGGAGAATCACTTCTGAGAGACAGAGGCATCAGGCAGCTGAGTGAGAGTTAGTCTGAAATTTCATAAGGTGACCAATTAAGTTACTCTGTTACGAGAGAAAACTCTGTACCCTTGCCAAGGGCCCTGCACTGCTTCATCTCCCATCAGAACACTGACTTCCCCTGGGATTAGTCTCTCCGAATGATTTCTGTCTGCTCTTCCATAGGACCTTCTCAACCTAATTGTTTCACAAAAGGTAGCGATCGACCATTCTAGTTATCCGCAAACAAAGCTTTGCACCTACAGCATTTGCGTAGCATTCAGCAGGGTTGTCTGTCTTGCAGCACTTCTCCAGGAGTGTTTCGTATCCCTTAGTAACTCTCAGAATCAGCTGCGTGGATAACTCGGGGTGTCTTCGTGAGTAATCATAAATAAACCTGAAAGACACACAAGCTGACAGAATTAGAGCTCCTGAATAACATGCTGCTTTCTTCGTGCACAACACAGTAATTGACAATGACAGTTCCTCGGATAAGATCAAGTGAGGTGGACAATGAGCCTGGAATGCTGTTTGCTTGTTTTAATAGAATTTTTTGGTCATTCTGTTTTCTGCCAACAGGGCAAATGTGAGAGGAACAAAATAGTTCCCTAGGACAGAAGAGATCTTAAGCAGAAAATGTAAGTGGGCCTGCACAAAACCCTCAAATAAAACAAAGGCACTGATAAATTCAGCTGTGGTAAGTAGGACAGTGCTGAACAGAAACAGTCACAAAGCATGAATGAGAAACAAGGGGTTCAACTAGGGTTGAAACTACATTAGTTATATTGGACTTCCATGTGGTCGTGTCTTTTCTCCATATGCGCTTGAAACACTCAAGAGGACAGTTTTTCCAGCGGTGCAGAAGACCAAAGTCCAGGAAAGAGAGAGGATTGTTTGCAGGAACTCTCAAATGGAAGCACGCGTGCTGCTGGCACTACTTACTCTGACAAGAATGCATCATGGTTTGCCTCAAAGCTTTTACACACTTCCTTATCTTGTATGTATTTTTCAACCAGTGAAGGAAGATCTTCAGGTTTGTCATCAAAATCTGCTTCGATAACGCACTGGCTTCGTTCCACAATTGGCTTGTGACAGCAGTCTTTGATTTTACTTGAGAAAACCTCTTGTTTAGAGCACATATAGGTTATAAGCTCTGCCTGTAAAATTAAAACATACTATCAGTCAGACAAGCTATGAAATAATAATTTAAAGATAGATTAATTTGTCTCCTCTCTCTTTTCCAGACTCTTCCCTTTTCACTCAGGTCACCTATTTACTTAGCACTTTCCTAAAGAAATGCTGTCTGCATACAAAGAGAAATAACCAGAGGGACGGGCACATCCTGTGCGTGTTGAGCACGATGTTCATAGGCATGGGGGAGAATGTGGTTCCCTCCCTGATCTCAGAAACTTTGAGAAAACGAACTCTGGAAAGCCAAGGAAAGTCACCCAGTGGTCTGTCACAAGGATGCCTGATTGGTTTTGTCAGTCCTGTCAGGTGCCCAGCTCTGACAGAGAACAAAACACGAAAAACCCCAGAGCTTCATAAAGCCAGCACTGGACATTAGCTGGTTTAAAAAGTCTGTCTAAATTCCAGCCAGCCAGACAATATCTAAATCATGTCACTATTGCACAGTTTTGCTAATCCTCCCATGCAAGCTGTTCTCTAGAGTTCTTTGGCACTACAGGAAAGCTGGATTAACGGCAGTGTGCACAACAGGACAGCAAAAAAATTGTGGCCTTTTTGCCTCTGCTTTCTTTTGCTTTGTTTATGATTGATTTGAAGTGAGTAAACACCATCAAACAATCTCCCTGATAAATGTTTTGATTTCAACAAAACACATGTGCTATACTGTAAGTAACAGCTCCTTGCCCTCATGATCATAAAGGGCTCGATCTGGAAACTGGTCCAAAACCTAGTTCCAGTAGCGGTCAGCTGAGCTGGCCATGAGTTTTTCAGTGGCTGAGGAACCTTCCAGAATTGTTGAGTCTAAGTTCCCTAGACTGTGAATGAATAGACACACAAATTTTTGCCTTCCTAAACATTTTTCAAGTATGTAAACATTTTTGAAAAAGATTTAGCTTACCCTGTCATCCATGCACTCTACCATGTCCCCTTCACAGCACTCTTTGTAGATACCCTTAATATCTTGTAGAATTTTAAGAATTTCTGAGAATGGAGCCTTGGGATATTTCTGGCCCAGGAGAGCAAGTTTACTAGGTGGAAAAAAAGAAAAATACACTTATTTTAAAGCTGGGTATGGAACAGAAACCTTGCAAATCCCTAACATTTATGATGCTGGAGATTAGCATTGTTTGAAGTAAACATTCATTCTTCTCATCTAATTTCTGGTGGCTAAGAAAAAAGAGCATTGACACCTGCACCAATACCCCAGTGCTCCTTTAAAAGAGACAGAAACAACTAACTGTGATTCTTCTGTTCTGAGGTGTCCATGTAAGAGTCACACCCTAGAATTCCCCATTGCTCTTGAGTAACTGTAAAGCATCTCTAGATTACTTAGCACGGATGTATATAGTCCTGCTTAAACCTTTAAATCAAAGCTGACTATGTCTAGTAAGGTGATCCTAGTCAATGTTAGTGTATTAGACTAGCCACAGAATGAAAGGAGTTCTCTGTGCTTAGGCAGGTGACCTGCTTATTAATTGCAAAAGTCTTTCTTAATCTTAAAAAGGCACTTTTGACAACAGCTGTGACTCTGCCCAGTTTGACTCTGACCGCTTTCAGGTTCAAACTAGCAACTTACTTTGCTGATTAGCGATGTGCCTACCGCTAAAAGCTGTAGGCATGGGAACGTGTCACAGCTTTGGCAAAAAAGTAGATTAAACACACTGGAATCTCTGGTTCTGAGTGACGCTCCATCAGTTAACTCCACATCTCCTGGATTTGTTTCAGAGACAGTTTCATTTCTCTGTAACTGTCATGGCTGACCTTTTTACTAGTACTTACTATCAGCCTGGAATACACAGGTTCCCCTTTGCATCCAGTCTTTAAGCAGAAACCTGATCAGAATTAAATTCTACATTTAAATAAATAGGCTAAGAAATTGCCGTTGGCCTGGTGTTGAAAGACTGACCCACTGATCTCTATTCTGTTGGACGATGGTCCTCAGCCGAAAGTATGCTAGGAAGTACCCTGGGTTTTCAAATGCAGCATATAGAAGTGAATTACATATGCTGATGTTTTCCTCTTGAGTAGATTCAGGTTTAGGTTAACAAGCCTACTTTTTGTAAAAAACTGACTGGAACTTACTCTGCTTGGAAAGTTCTCTCGCCAAACTTCTGGAGGATTCCACAAGAATACTTCTGCATCACACTTATTTTCTTGGCTTTTGCTTTTATGGCAGCTGCCTATAGTAACAGGATGCACATTGTCACATTAAACTGATTACATTTAATGGACTGAGAAAAAAAGCTGATCTGAAAACCCCACTTCAGAAACATAGCAGGTTCTGGTCCAGTTGGCTCTGATGAAAAGCCAAGCCAACTGAGAATTCTTTAGGCAGTCCTAACCAGTTCGTGATCAGCATTTAACTTCTAGTCTATACACTATACCTTATGGCACAGTGCAATTCTTCTACAGACATGCTGCTGTTCACCAAATACTTCAATTTCATTGAAACCCTGTGGCTACAAAGGAGCGTAAGTTGTCTTTCAAAGCACGGCAGTGATTATGCAGAAGTCACTGGGACTGAGTTTCAGACAAAGGGAAAGTTTGGCTCATGCCATTCTCAAGGTTAACATGAACTTTTGGCTACAGTTCTCTAAACACCAAAGCTATGTGGAAGTCATCCGCTACTGATTCATAGCGCTAACACATGATTAATCCTGACCCTTCTCTGCAAGTTCTTCATAGAAAGGTTTGCACGAACAGGAAGATGCTACCCATTCTCACTCTTTCTCCTCCATTTGCTTGGGCAATGAATAGGGGAAGAATAGGAGAGACCTCTCATTCACCTACATGTCGGATGTGACGATGGCATGTTAGGCTGCCAAGTGAGGTCTGTCTTTCCCTAGTGCCTCTTTGGTAGAGTACCTTCTCGCTACAGTTTACCACAGATGAAAAATCCCAAGTGCTACACGTTATTTGGATTCAGCACATCTGTGCAATACTCATAGCTGCCTGATAATGTGCTAGCAAAGGGACAAAAAGACAAGCTTAATTATCCGCAGTTTGATTCTTTTGGTTTTTCACTTAAAAAAATCAAAACATGAATTTTTCGACCATCTTAGTTTCTGTGAAGCCATATACAAATGTTTGCTGAAAACCACCACAGGAAAGCGCAATTTTGGAATTATAAACCGCAATTTAACATCAGTCTCTTAAAATCACGTCTGACTTTAAAGAGAATTACTGCTAAAATCAGAGAGCTACCTTATGTAGCAGACCAGTTGCTTAGTTTTCATCCATACTGAAAAATTTTATATACCTTTTCATCTAAGCAAGCACAGATATCAGTCTCTGCGCAACAGCTTTCAAGCGCGTGTTCATAATCAGCAGCCAGGCCGAGGATCGTTGGGGCGTACATGAAGGGGTTTCTTCTTGCAACAGTATAGATGAAACTATAAGGAAAAGGAAAACATAAGTTACGTATTCCAATGACAACAACAAATGGCCTTACATCCCTTACAGCTTCTATAACTTTTATTTCTGGTTTAGAAATGTAATCTACTTTCCTAAGATAATACCTACTAATGGTAAATGCTCGGCTAAATCTCACTGTTGCCGAAGCAGGACTCAGTAACAATGACAGAAGGATGAACTCTTTACATTGTCAGCTACTTACTTTGTTGTACATACGCTTTTTTAAAATGCATTGTCAAATACTTGAAAATTCTGATTTTGAGTGTGAAAAATGCCATTTCACCAAGATTCTATTGCCAATTTTTACTCTTTTTACTGTTGTCTTTCTTCATCCTTTCTAATTACAACAGGGGTAGTGGGAAGCTGGAGCAAGTAAATTATTAAATCAATATTGGAAACACTGTGGTTTTTCAGGTTTTTTTGCAAAAAAAAGAAGTCCCCCAAGATTTATAAAATGTGATCCCTTAAAGCCCATTTTTTAGTGGAAAAACCTGCTCTAGCATGGAATGAAAAAAAAAGTGATCAGAGCTTTGGATACTTAATGATTGAGCAACTGTTTTATACATGCAGATATGAGGTTCAGTACTTGCAGCTTTTTCAAATGTCCTGCATGTCCACACACTCTGTATAGCTTGGGGATCCATCTTCTGCACGACTAAATACTTAAACAGTACAAAATGGCCATTTTTCTTACTGTCCCAGTAATGACACCCGGTTGTCCCGGTACTCCGTGCATATTACATCAGAAGCTGGTCTTTGGTATGGCTGAACGAAGTCTGGTTGGTGAACTTTAAATGACAGGAAACAGTCATTTCTTTCAGGATCAGCTTTACTGCAGCAGTCAGCCATTGCACCATATGAGTCGCGGAGCTTATCTACTTGGCAGATTTCATCCAGGAAAATGGAGGGCTATAAGGGAGATGCTGAGGGTCAGAATTATTGTTTATAGACAGTGTAATGTACATTCTAGTTATCTGTAAAAGAAAACCCAGATTGAAAAGTAAATGTGTTTTTACTGGATAAGATTTACACCATAGATCAGAATCATCCATTGTTTTCAACACAATTTCATAAAGTTTTATGTGGTCCAGTATTAAAACTGTCACAATGCTTTATTGAAAAAAAATTAATTTTAATTCTAATTTAAAATACTCTGTGCAAGACAGCGATCTCCTTGTACTTATAATCTGACTAAACTGAATTTTCAGATAAATTGAAGCAGGATTTGATATTCTACTTGACGATCAGCTTGGGAAACCTTTAGGGAGAACTAATGTAGTCACATCATTTTGTCTGAATGTTAGAGCTTGCAAGAACACAAGCGTGTAACTTTCTGAAGGGCCGGGCTGAACCTGCTAGACATCCAGGGAGCTTACGTACCCACAAACTTCTTCTGTTACCTGATCTTAGAGGAGTTTTTTTAAAATTCCTTAAACTAAGTACCTTAAATTAGCACACAACACAAGTTCTTTGTTTCACCACTAAAATCTGAGCATTGGCTGATGACAACAGCAACACCTGAAAGGATCAGGTGTAAATCCTCAATGAGGATGATTCTGGTAGCTGCATGGAATGAGGAGAAACACAATACCAAAGGATTCACTGCCTACCAGTGATTTTGTGCACTCTGGAGCATCCTCATTGGCCACACACTTCTGTGCCAGATCAACAACATCCTTCACCAGCTTAGACAGTCCATCATAAGAACATTTCTGGAGATACTGGGCAAATGTGATCAAGGTACTGAAACACAAAGCACAATTTGGGGTATGGAGATAAGAAACATAACAGTCAAATCTCTGGAGATACTGGACAAATGTGATCATGGTACTGAAATACAAAACACATTTTGGAGTATGGAGATAAGAAACATAACAGTCAATATTTTTGAAGGTGCTCCTCGATCCAAAATTGTTTGTTCAAATGACATGCACAAATTCTTAAACAGAGTACCATGAAGAGCATAGTACCAGATCCCATATCCTTCCTCTTCTCACCTCCTTTCTGAAAAATGTTTTTAAACTTACTTCCCAAGAACAAAAGTCTTGAATAATACATTAGAAACAAAACAGAAAAGACTGTGATTTGAGTCTTCTGCCACTTTTACCAGCATATCTGTAAATGCCATAAACCAAGCTGGTTTTTGCCATTGTTACAAATTATGATCTTCAGGCTGCCTTCTTTCAGAAGTAGTTATGCTCCTGCCAGGGCCCTCTGCCATTCCCAAAACAGGAATTCCCCAAATTATTGAATGGTCTCAGAAAACCTGTCGCAAGTTTGTGTTTTGAGGTTGGTGGTTTAGTTGGGGTTTTTTTGGTAATGTCTGAATCCAGCACAACTCCCCTCCACCCTAATGTTATCAAAACTGTATTACTCATGCCTATTTTCTTTTCGTATAAGGAACATGGGTTTTCTCATAAGGTTTGCAGGGAGTTCTTTTCCCAGAGAGCAAGAAAGTCGTCGTGACTTTTGCAGGCCTTGAAATATTTGTAGGCTTTGTACGCTAACAGTAAGATGGCTAACTCAATGCCATACTTCAGTGAGACATATGCACTCTTCACTAGCTCGTACAGTATGTTTTAGTTTCCCTTTTTTGTCCAGTATCAACAGAAATGGAAAACAATCAGAAAATGTAAGCTGAACATTGACTTACACTGCCTTAAATGTCTCTTCCTTCAAATCATTGTAGCGATGGGCAATCTCACTCTTGTGCTCTAGGAAGAAAAACAAAGAGAACAATGATGCTCTCTCTCACATTGGCTGGGCTAGACCCCTTAAAGAATACATTCTGGGCCCCTTGGGCCAGATTTTCAGAAGTGTTCAGCATTCACCCAGCTCTTATACTTAAGGGAGTAATATAATTGTTTTGAAACAGACCAAGTTAATGCTAAGCACTTGTAAAATCCCAGCTTTGGGTACACCATCCTGGGTAATCTGTACTGCTTTTCCAGGAACTTCAACCTAAAGCTTTCTTCAGGCCACCTTGAACTCTTTGTTGTCTCATATGACCTTTCTTGTCCGTTTGTCTGCATATACCTAACTCTTATCCGTGCTCCTCTTTCTGAAGCAACCCAAGCATGTCATTTTTAGGATTCTAATACAATATTTACATTTGTAAGCACATACTTAATTCAAATATTCAAAATGACTGCTGTAGCCTACTATTAAGGGTTAGCAAACATGTCCTTTGCATAACAACAACATTATTGTGTCTACACTACAAATAAAGGAATGCAGCAAGCATTAGTAGAATTTTCTCTTTTTGAACACAAAATTAACTCGGCAGATGCGTATTCTTGTTCCACCCCGTACATATCATCTGTGCTCTTCATGAGCTTTGCTTGGTCCTGATGGCAGCAAATACAGGTTGCAGTTATACCTCACTCTTGGTGAGAAGACTCCTACAAGATCTTCCCAATAGATACTGAGGTATATGGCCACACTACTGAATGAGCTAGAATGGGGCAGTTGTTTTGTTCCAGAAATACCATTCACCAGCATTTAGAAAACATGAAAAGTAATTACCTTACCTAATGGAATACACCTGCTTTGATAATAAGGGTTTCAGTGCAGAAAATTGTAATTTAAAGATTTTTTGCTGTTGCTCACTGGCACTTCCAGCCAGCTCTGGAAAACTCAGTTTTGTTAAATTTGGGTATTTTCATGTTTCAAACTAAATTCAAAAGTATCACTGGAAAAATTTCTGGGACTGCCTGCAGAAATATTTGTTTGACCAAGGTCTAAAGTTTTATAATACAGGGAGAAATGACACAATGAGGAGTTTTCGGCTAGCCTTATTATAGCCCAGACTGAGATGCAGATTTTTGGATTTCTGGCCTACTCGTGTGAAAACCGTTGCCTTTAATTGGTGACGAGCTTGCTTATGAACTACCATTCAAAAGACAGCACTTCCAAAAGCACAGCGCATCCGCCTTCTCCATGCTGGGAAGCAAACAGATTCTGAATAATCAACATCTGTTCATGCACTACACTGATGTTGCAAAGGGACGCCACCCAACTTGCTCGCCCAGTTAAGTTGTCCTGAGGGTTCTACCCATCTCCTCACGATTTCTTCATTTAGTTTCTTTTCAAGTCAATCAAGTTTTTCTGTTCTCTTTGGATCAGGCTTGCAAGAATTGTTTGTGAAATTGCATTAAAGACATTAAATTGATATAACAAAGACTGCAAAGACAACTAATTAGTCCTTTCTTACCTGTGTCTCGAGCAACTCTTTGCAGATTCCTGGAGCTGGCAGAATTTAAGAGGAAAATAAATGAAATTAACGTTACCCACTTCATGGCTGCAAATTATGATGTGGGCCAAATTGTTCAGAAATGCTAGGAAGATTGAAGGGAAAGCATTTGCTTATATAGCCTTTACTACCTGTGTCTGTAAAATATTAACCACAGACCTGGCATTTGTAGATTTCCATTTGGTCTGAAGAAGATTACGAAACTTGGACTGTCCTTGCCAAAAATGAATTTGATATTATTTGTTTATTATGTGTTACTCTGGGCCTTTTTGTCCTGAAAAGGTTGAACCTTCCAGCACCCGAATAGATAAAGTTTTGCGTAAATTTCCTTATCAAATGACAAACAAGGAGTTCAAGGCATCAGACAAAAAAGTCATCAAGTCTAATCCTATAGCTATGCTTTTTTTTTTTTTTGTGTGTGCTAGTATTTGTTGAAAAGCAAAGCAACTTGGTATTGTACAGTAACGATTCACTCAGGGCTCAGTCCACATACTCGCTTGTAATTGGACAATTTTAATTTTAAATCACTTGATGAAGATAAGATGGCTCATCTAGACTTTGGTATAAAAATGATTACAGATTGGTAAAATACAGCAATGAGCACAAAGGTACAGGTAAACAGCACCTCCAATTTCAGTTGGCCTCTTAATTCATAAAAGAAACAGAAAGTAAAAAGTGTGGAACAGGTACCATGGAATCGGAATCTCACAACATATGTAGCTCCAGAGTGGAAGAATTTCGTGCAGACAATGGATCTGTGTCAGTAAGTTGGAACTGACACTTTTACACTGTATAAGACTGCGTCTCATGCCAAATTTTGGGATGTACACTTAGGGTAACATCCAAAAGGAAGACTGCTCAAACAGCCAAAGGGCTGATTTGAGCACCTGATTTGCTAGGTTCCATTCGGGTTTTCTGTGGGTACTGCTATTCACCAGGATGCAGAAAACTGCCAAATACATGTGTAAACATTTGCAAGAGCTGTCATTTCATAATTTTTGCAATTCCTCATTTGAGCTGACGTCCTCCCATGAGTAATCTCTTAATGAAGCACCGCTCTCCTCTTCAAAAATTTTCTGTTGATTAGTCGGTAACTTAGGAGATCAGACACAAGAAGAATTGTGAAGTTTGCACAGAGCCCCGGCATACGGAATAAAATTGAAATTATTTTTTCAGAACGCTCAGTGAGAGGCTTAAAAACCCCCCCACAAAGCCCACGTATAAGGCTGGATCCTTACTGAGTGCAAAGTGATGTAGTTCCACAGTGGGAAATACTAGGGTTTAATTTTAATGACTTTTACTTGCCAGTGGCTGGATGTCAACCCACACAACTATTCTCAGTGCGCTGCTGGAGGTTGTGCTCTGCCTTGCAACTCATTGCTTCTGGTAGCAAGTACCCACCTGGTATAGCTTAGAGCGAAGTCTTGTAACGCTTCCTTAGTCCTTAAGGTTCCCTCTTCTACTCTGTTTTTTTTCTCAGGTGGGCAGTTCTACCACAACTCTGTATTATTCCTACTGGGAGTAGTATGAATTTTCAGTTTTCTGGAAATTTGACACAAAAAAAAAAAAAAAAAAAGAAAGAAAAAAGACTTCACTTTGTGTCTGAACTTGAGTTTTTAAACATGTCTGAAATAAATCAAATTATGTGTCTAAGCATAAAATATTTGCAGGCAGTTTTCATTTAGAAAAATGTCAAGGCAATGCATTGTGTCTTTCAGAAAGACCATTCTGTTCTCCATGAATAACCACATAAAACTTAGATGAGTTTACAGAATAGTTTGATACAATGAAATTTGTACTACCTGCTGCTTTTGCAAAAAAGTTTTGCATTTTCCCAAGTCTGCTGCTGATATCTTTGTAGGCGAAAACCAGCATTCTTGTTAGTGATTTAAAGGAGCAAGGCTCTATTTTGGGAATTAAAGGTTACCTGGGTAACTCTTACATGAAGGATGTTGGGGGGAAAGCCAAATTTGCAGAAAAGCACCCTGGTTTTGTCTTAATGTTAGAAATAGGGATAACTTTCAGGTGGTTGTAGAAAAATCCCAACTTTCTGGAGAATGATGGGAATTATGATGAACAATCTGGACCTTTCAGACCTGTGCTGCTTTAGCCTAACAAAATCCCAGGAAAGAGCTGGTTAAACGCTTCAGCCTGTAATTCGTTTTACTGACCATATCCCTCTGTCAAAGAAGAACCCATCACTAAAACGTGGATCTTTTTGATTAACCTGTAACCTTCAGAATGGCTGAAGACTACCTAGCATTTTTTTGCACAGTCCCTTAAATCACTGACATTTGGATGTATCAGCTTTCAGAGTTTGGAAACTTCTGCACTTATTTTGCATTGATATAAATGGTAAGAGGTGGAATGGTGATACAGGGGCTTAAGAATACTTTTTCCAAGATCTCCGATAAAATGAATGCAAGGAGCTAACTCAGAAATCTGACAAGTACCTTCTGACCCAATGAAAGCCACTGTAAAAATGGAATATAACTTTCCTACAAACATCAGCTTGATTTACCTGCACCTTCAACCTGTGTCTCCATTGAGTGAGATGTAAACACACTTTTAGGTGTCTTGCTGATAACCATAAAGTGACTGTAAAAGGCAACCAGGCTGGAACATTGCCCAAGTCAAAGTGGTGAAAAAATGTGGCAGTGGCAAATCGTGCCTTAGAACAGCTCTTGAAATGCTCTCAGGCTGTATCAAAGCAGTCTTCAGAAAATGACAGCTAAGGACTGGGAGGGGGAAATATTTTCTCTTACAGTGAAATTTAGCACAAGAAAGAGTCTCGATATGTAATGTTGCATCTTGAAAGCTATCTGGAATTTTCCCCTGCAGCATTGTGCAGTGTTAGCAGTAACACTACTGGTCCCCTAGAGTTAATATGTAAGTTTGTAATACAGGGTCCATGTTTATTTCTAGATATCTTCTGTTGTCTGTCCTGTACTTCATGCCAACATTTCATATAACTGCTGAAAGAGAGAGCTGAACTCCAATGTTGATGTTTGTTTAACAATATTAAATATTATACTGAGTTTCCTGTTACTCAATTCTTCCATACTGTGTTGAGTACACTTTCAACAAAGTCCTAGTATTACAGAAAGGAACATATCAATTGCATTTTAAGACGAATGCATTTTCACACACATTTATGTCTGAAGTCACAGACGGTGACTAGGGTTATTTCAGATGTGGGGGACCAAAGGACAGTAATGCCAAGAGTAATTGACCTGGAAAAAAAGGACGTATCATTTTTAAATATTCCATCATACCATGCTGTGCAAAGTGGAAGAGTAGATACAAAGAGCATTGCTTCATTCTCAGACTCTCACTGAAGAAATACTTTCGGGGATACCTATTTAACCAACCTCTGTTTGCATATGGCCAGGCTTCATTTTATGCTGTGGGCTCTCTTATGCTGGATACAACAAAATTAGTAAGGATGAAGAGATGCCATGGTAGAGCCATAGCTCTTAAGGAATTTCTGAGCCATGAATTTTACAATAACAGCTCCATTATCAGAAAAAAACCCACCCATTCACCTCTATGTTCAGTGGTTTGCACTTAAAGGAGATTGCAGGAAAGTGGAAAGCATTCAGAAGTTGAAGGGAAAGCTATTAATATTTCACTGGGATTAATGTTCCTGCTAAAGGTTACACATATGTGGACCAAAATGTACTAAAATTGCATGAGACTTCTGAGCAACAAATTTGATATATCATCATAAGAACAACTGCTAGAGCACTTTTGGAAACTAAGTCCTTTTCAAAGTGAACTCTCAAAAAAAAAGACTATTAGTAACCCTCTAATTTTGTGGCCCTCAATTTTATTTACTGCTGTTTTTCTTTGTTTTCAAGACCAAAACTTTTGTTTGTGTGACTGGACCACGAGATATACACCAAAACTAGAGACGTTCATGTGCCAGCATCACAACTACTGCCAATAACCACAGTTCTGTTTTGGAGGTGGTTTTGTTCTTTTTTTTTTTTTTCTTTTTCTTTTTCTTTGGCTTTTTTTACGTATCTAATGATAACATGAAGGAGGGCAGCCAAATAGCAATTTTTTTTCTTCCTCAAAACGAAAAATAGCCTTCTGCCAAAGTGGACAGAACCAGCAAAAAGAATGCTACTTCTCATCCGTCTGCAGGTGGAGGTGAGATAATGCTGAAAAAGGTGTTGCCAACTCCTATTTCCAGTCCTGTGCCTACAGACATGTGGCTTAGCTGTTTTGGTTTTTTCCCGTTGGACAGTAGCTCATTTTTTAAATAACTGTAATTATCAGTATATTTCTTAATAAGTGTCTGTAGTTCTGGACACATGGTCAGGTACCAGTCTTTTCCTGCTCTGGTGCATTATGTTTGCTATTCTTATCACTGATGTTTGGCTCCCATGCAAAACAAGTCAAACACCTCAAACAGATATATGCCTTTTGTTTGAACAAAGATGGACTCATAGATATAAAATGAGCAAGAAGGCCCATCTGATGAGCAAATATAAACATGGAAAGGATTTGATCACTGTAGCAGAATAGGCAGAGACCTGCTTAGGTGTAGCTAACAGCATTCCATGACAGGACTTATCTTCTGGGCACATCCTCAGTTCTGATGCTAAGCCACTCCCTTGGGTGATCAGCCACTCATCTGCAATTTTACAGAGTTTTCTCTCATTAAAATAAGCATTTTAAAATCAACCAGAATGACTATTCATAGTCTTACTGCACCTAAATAATCCAAACACCTAGTTCCAATAAGCTCAATTTGTAATATACTGTCTTATTCCTGTAGTCCTCTGCTGGAACAGATTCAAGACACAAATCTGCATCCTCAAAACCTAAATAGTTTTGCAAACCTGAACTTCATGCCAAAATCCAGAACACAGACAGGAACAGCCAAGAACATGCAGTATTCAGTGCTTACTTCAAAGTGAGGGAGAAAGACTTCAGACAGGGTAACATGCAGACCTCATTGTCCCCTCTATGCTCTCTCTATCATCAAGTCCATCTAGAAAGCAGACTTTTTAAAAATTATGCTGAAAACCATACCAGAAAAAATGGTTTTCATATGCGTATAAAGATGTTTTGTATATGTATTGTTACGTATGGCGGACGTACGTTTTCCAGATTGCAAGGTTAAGCTTGAATTTGATAACCTGATTGCATAATTTGAAATTATACCTTCCAAAGTCCATCTCAAGACAGACACATGCACACATATGTGAATGACTCTGCTTTTTAAAGTTATTAGTTTCTTTTTGTTTAGGTAGTCCCCTAATTACCCGTTAAGAAGACATTTACAGTGGCAGGGGTTGGAAAAGGTTGTTTCACACCACGCCAACCCTAAAGGTCTCAGGAAGGCCTTGCAAGCAGATGGGAGGAGAAGCCAGTGCAAGTCCATCTTCTTTCTATGTCTTGTTGACCAGGTCTCAGTAGGCTGCCTATTTCACTGTGCTCTATATTGTCAATATTACTGTTTCTCATTGATGGGACTATAAGGATTTACAGCTTCATTAAAGTGAATTCAGTGCTGCCTTCTCTGAAGAAGCGGGTGTCTGTTTGTCAGACGCTTACTTTCAAGTGCACAGTTTGAAAATGATTCATGCACGGTCTTCTGCCTGAATTTTTCTGCTAAGCTGTTCGCCTCTTGGTTGTATTATATTTCAGACAATACACGCTTTCCCTGTTCTTCCTATTTTGTCCTTTACTTCACTGGCAATGGTAGTGACATTAAGACTTCAGGCTTCCGAGTCAGCTTTTTCCTATTCATGTGGCATTTGTGTATATTTCTTTGTTGTTGTGCTGTTTACTACGGTATTGAGAAGTTTGCCCAGTACTTTACTATTTGACTAGCTGTAATATAATGAAGACGCAACTAAATGTCTGTTTCCAGCCAAGTTGCACCAACCGGCTCCGAAACAATTACGGTAGTATGCCACCCATTGAAATGCTACGTTGCTTTGCTTACAGTAATCGATGCAGCAGTATCTGGCAATATGTATCACTTCCAAAAACCTAGATGATGGTTTACGGTAATGCGATAATTTATGTGCATTCCTAATGTATACTGAGCTCTACTGGGAACATTGCACACTCTCATTGTCTGGCCCTGGATTTTCCTATGTATGACATAGCTATTTACCAGGTCTTTCATCTCTCTTATAGTTATCTGCATATGAGAAATCAAAATGGCTCTAATAGATAGTTTCAAGAATAACTTTTCTCAAGAATATGTGTTTAATAGTATATTGCTTATATATGATGCCTTTTTTTCATATGCAGATCTTCCAAGTATCCTTAGGATGCTAGTAGCAATTGTGACCCTCTGATCAGAGCTTATTCTTGCTCTTTCAGGTTCCTTGCCTTCAATCTCCTATCTAGTTGCTCTAAATGATGTTTTCCCTTAGGAAGAAAAATGCATTTTTCATAGCTTTCTCTTCATGATCTAGGACTTCTGTGTGAGGAATCATTTATATGCATCTCATGTTATCTCCGTTTTAGCTCTGCTGTTCCAAGAACACCACATAACAGTGTTCTGGGGGTGTGTAGGGTACTTAATAAAAATGCCTTCTGATTATTTACAGTAGTTTCTGTAGACTCTCCTTCCCCACTGTGCTGGTGGAGCTTATTACACATGCAGGTGATTGCGAGATACTTCAGTTGCGTGTACGTTTTTCTGTGGGTATTGATGTTAAAGCTCCCGGTTGCCATATCTCTAGAAACAATGTCCCAGTCCCAGCAGCATTGTCCCTATGTCCCCTATCTCAGCAGCAACGTGCTTTGCAGGTCTCTACTCATACACACCGCAGAATATCACTGAATTTCAGAACGGGCAAGTTAGTCCCTACTCTTTGCTTTATCGTTTGGATGAACTGCGACTCACCATTTCTATCTTCTACTCATCCTGGGCATCTATATACACTAGGCTGACGTGGAAAAAAAACATGTTAAATATCTTTTAGTGAAGGCTTTGATATGATGTAATATATCTTTTAGATGTGGGATACCTTCTCTGTTGGTTTTACCTGTTCAAAGCAAGCTGTGGGTAAGTTAGCAAGTACCTCATGTACTGTGCCGCAGTGAGCCAGAAATCACGTTGTTCTTCTGTCTTCCCTACATACACTGATCAAAGGGAAGAGATTGAGTTCATACCTTGCTATGCTTCTCGTTATGCTGTCTTTACATCCAAACTACTCTTCATTTCAGCATTAATCTCTGAAGTGTTTGAGTCCTGTTAGTGAGTCTTGTTGCCTGTCTCGCTTTTCAGATCCTGTACATTTGATCCATAGGGCATTCTACCATCCCTACCAATTTGTCTCATGAAATCCACAATGTGGTGATGTAGCTGTTTTCCTTATCAAGTAACACTTGCCACTATCATCCTTTGGCAGCAGGTACAAGAAAAGTTTTGTTTTGCCTTGTGAGGTAATACCTTAGTGACTGTAGGCATTTCATATTGACTCCTCTATAATGCATTAAATTGCTTGAATCTATCCAAATATACAGCTTTCAGTGTTTTGTGAGGGCTATCAGCTGGGAAGATTTATCCTAGGAGTGGCATCACTCAGTTCGTTAAGTCCGTATCAGAAAGAACCTTTTGCTTCAGTACTTTTTATAAATTTCTTTGATACGCTATCTGGAATTTAAATTGTTGCAGTGGTCCGACTGATGTTTGTTTCATGATACAACTATCGGTGGTGATCTTTTTTCTTCCTCTTACATAATTCTCCAGAGGCCTTTGGAATCCAGTACGTTCACTTGTGCCCCAGAAACTTTTTGGCACTCGGTTTCCAATTTCCATGCTGCTGCCTGAGCTTTGCAGCCTGTGTTCTTCTGAGTTTTATGATCCACCTATTTTTGCTGGTTTGTATCCCGCTGATGTCGTATCCCCACAGAAGCTCATATTCTCAGTGGCTGCTTGCATTCTTCTTTAAGGTGCCGTTTAAAAACAGTTGGCATAGCTGATATATGTGGAACCATGTACATTTCATTAGTGTGTTTTTTTCAATAGCACACTAAGCATTGTTCTACTTCTGCTTATATTTAGCTGTGAGCTACTTCATGTATTTCTAGCGATCCTAACAGAGCTGCTATAAGTCCTCTGAAAATTCTCACTAAGAGTCTCTGCGGTTCATTCTTTTCACCAGTCTGTCTCCGTTGTGGCTATTTTGTTTCCGATAGCTAATAAATGGCATTCAACCTCTAAGAAATTGTTGGTGGCTCTGTGCCTGGAAAAGTGCAACTGCAGTCAACTGTAGCTTGATGGTCTTTGGCAGTATAGAAGAACCATTCAGTGAACACAGTTCAGTCAAGGGCCAAAGCTGAAAGCTTTTGTTTGGCCAGAGATTGTTAATATTTCTTCCCAAGGTTTGACGTACTTCAGGTCTAGCAGCGAAAGAGATATTGAAAACTTCTGAGGAACGGCAGGAAATGTTTTTAGGTGTGGGGTTTTTTTTGTTGTTTTTTTTTGTTGTTTGAATTCCTTTTAAGGCATTTATCTCTGACCTCCAGTTTATAAAAAACATGGCTACAAACTTTTTTGTGAGTGTAAGCAGGTGTATTTGCTAAAATCAGAAGAAAGGCATGTTGAAAATGAAATAATGATACTGGGAGCTGGTGGTTTTGCTCCCAACTTGGAACACTTTAAGAGTTGAAAAAAATTGTTTTATGTCTAGTGGGGCTGTAGGACTTCTGGAAAATTTCTGAGATGTTACACAGACTCCCCCATTCTGCAGCTGACACACCCAGATGTTACTGCATCACTGACAGCCTTTGACCCTCAGCAGTGCTGACACTCTTACTTTGTCCTGTTTTTCATTTAGTTTCATCGTAAACTTAAGGTTTTCCCATTCTGTCCTACAACCTTCAGAGCTGATAAATATTTTCTCTTTCGTGCCCATCCCCATAGAAACAGAATCTGTGTTACTGTTATAATTGTTCTCTGATATTGTGCTGGTTTTTCTGTTATGGCCACTGGAATTTTTATGTTGGTTTGTTTTTTTGGGAAGATACTAGTTTATCTAGTTAAGACAACTTGTAAATGTTCAAGCATTAAGGAGAAAAAGAGACTGATCCTGTTCTCATTCTTTCCTCCATTTCTGAGTAAGCAATTCCTGGAGTTAAAGCCCTCACAACTTTGAAAAATGGAAAGATAGTTACTTTAAGTGAAGCCCTGGAGCAGGAGTGGCGTTTTCTACCTCAAATATCCCCTACTCCCTTCAGAATTTCTGTAGCTAAGAGTCAGGGCCTGAACTGGCACCTTAACAGGAGAACAGAGTTTTGTACAGCTGCTCGTAGGTCCTCGTTGCTGGGGGAATGTTTATGGCGCAAGCGAGACAGATGAACGTGTAGGGGAGGATCCTTTCAGTCCCGTAGATACCGAAAAAAGTTCTGTCATGGTTGTATTCAAAAATATTGCTCCTTTCAGCACTCCTGTCAGAACCCAGATTTTCAGTTTCCTCAGAGCCAATATCTGGATAGAGGTAGGACTCACCTCCTGACATCACAGCAGGGAACTCTGAAACTCTGAGAGCAGAGGGGTAAGGATGAACAGCAAGAAAGAGGGTCCAGAGGGTCCAGAGCTCTGCAGCCTGCCAAGCGGCCCTGCTACAGCTAGGACTGAGCCTGTTCCACTCTTTTGAAGCAGGCAGGTTAAGAATTTTTTATAGTTGGCACTGTCATTTACTCAATGACATAAAAAAATGATCCACTTCTGCATATTATTCTGCTATAATGAATTCTGAGGCTCCACGAACTGAATGTGAAGCTTTCTGTCCCCGCAGGTGAAATCCAAACCCACAGTGAAATATTTCAACATTTTTGTCTTAGCCTCAGAAGCAAAGTTCAATTAGTCAAACCTAAGCATGTGTACTTTTCTGTCTGAAAAAATCAATTGTTTTTAACAGCTAAAAGCTCTTCAAGCAGCATTCAAACAGACCACATTTATTAGGTGATCTCTGGCTTGTAGTTTCAGGTCCAGTACTACCTTAAAAGTGAATCAAACTCCCAATGATATTATCAGCATGTAATGATCTCTTAGAAGAGAATTCAATCTGCAGCAGCAGCAATAAAACATTGTCTTTCTTCTGGTTGCCATTTTCCTTCCTATGTTCTCCTTTACCTGTATTTATTACAATATAGCATGTAATACTGGAAACCTGGGACTCCCAATGTTAAGGAAGTGACTAAAAAATAGTATGAAACTGAGGAAATGTTGCTCGTTTTGTTTGTTTGGTTGTTTTTTTCTTTAGAGTACTGCTTGCAACCTCTGATTTTCCAAGGGGACAAGTGATTTGGGGTACCTAATTTGAGAGCCTTCGGGAAGACCTGATTTTAAAAGAGAGGTTGCTCGCTACATTCCAAAAATCAGAAAAATTTCATCCAAGACCAAAAACTGTGATTAAGCTTAGCAAAGATCCGTATCATTCATGTGGTTGACTGAAATAAGCAATAAAAAGATTAGTCCTGACAGTCACATCAAAGGAATTAAAAAGAGGCACCAGATAGATCTGTGGCTTTTCAAAGTCTGAATAGCTGTGTTGGTTTTTTTTTTTTTAATTTGAACGCTAACCCGAGAATCCTTCTCAAGTCATGAAAAGAAATATTAACAAACTCTTTGCACATGAAGCTTTTTGTGTTGTCTTTTGGATCAATTAGCCAGTGGCTATACTCGCTAGGCCATTCCTCTATATTGCCCTCCAACCCCATGCTGACAGTCCTTGACATTTGCTTTCTGTTCAAATGCCTTTTATTCTAATACCAACAGTGGTTCAATATTGCCCACCAAGCATATTCATGATCTATCTATAGGTCTCAAAAATAACTCACGAAATTAAACTATAAGAATGAGTTGAGAATTGCCCTTATCTGGCTCCTGCCCTTTTAAGTGATCTAAGGTTTCTGACTTTTCTCCACGGCTAGAAGTGCTGCAAACACAGAGTGGGATTCGTCTTACTAAGCTTTGGGTGTCTACAATACAGGTACCTGAGCTGTTCTCACTGCAAAGAGACTCGAGGCTTCCTGTAAAGTCAGTGCAGATCTAGTCCATATAGCCATGGAGCGAAGGACGCATGTTATCTAACCAAAAGTAGGTGCTTGATTTAGAAAGAGAGGAATCCTGCCCTGCGTCCCTTACAGTAACGGGGAGGGGTCTGTCTGTCCTTGTTTGTAAATAGCTAGTCACGGTACCTGATTTATATGTTATATCTGCCTCCTGTGTCTTCATAAGTGTTTTCCATGCCGGGGTTGCCTAAGGCTGCCAGATGCCTGGCTCCCTGGGAAAGGAAGTTGGAAGCTGTGCAAATTATGTGTTGAACTAAATCTCTCACAGTTCCTGCTGGCAGAACGGAGAGCCTAGTGCTGAGCCAAGAGCTAGGACTCAGCTCCTGGTGTAAGAATAGGAAGCCTGAAAATGTTGAGCGCCTGACATGAACACAAGCCTCACGGTCCCCAAGGTCCTGCTGCATGGTTGGGCACTGTAGCCTCATTGCTGTTAGCACTGTAAAACTTTAGGGATGGATGCTATGGCATTGCAGAACACTGATGTTCTTGGCTCGTTTGACTGGGTGCCCCAAAGCTAGAAATCCTACAAGCACAGGGCCTGCCTCCCTGCAGGTTTGTTTAAGCCAATATGGCTCTATAGGAAACATAACTTCGGATTTCATGAACGTTTCCAGTCTGATGTTTCCAGCGAAACATTTTTGGATTCAACTAATTGATATTTTACGTGAAAACTGTGCAATAAATAGGCAGACCAGGTCTACTTTGTGTCATAATGGTTGGTTGATCAGAAATATCACCAGCACATCTTTGCTCTTACTGAAGTGAAACAGTAAAACTCCCAACAGGGGACTGAGCTATGGTAGCATTGAATCCACAGGAAATTACCCTTCTGAATGCATTTGTTGTCCCTGGGGATAGCGTTTTGTGGTCTACAAACAAAGCAGTTCAAGAAAAAGTGAATGTTTAAAATGTTCAAACCTTTCAAATGACAAACATCTCTTAATCTGCTAACCCTGCCCTATGTCCAATAAAATTTCAAAACAAATTAACAAACTACAACCCTACTAGCCTAGAACCAGTACTCAGTGATGACCTACATGGACAAATGCCCGTTTCTCAGACTAGGAATGACAGAGTCCAGCTACTATGCCTGACGTTGATGCCTCTTCTCAGAGACCGAGACTGGCTATTTGTGACACACTTAGCCTTTTACAGTGGCTATTATTTTCGTCTTCAGACTTCTAGGAATGTGCAGATTAGATTGTATTAGTCCCTGGGACACTCTCAGACATGTAAGCCCGCTCCACATCTTCCAAGTTGTAAATGCAAATTTGAGTGGTGAATTTATCCTGGCAATCATAATGAGCAGTCTTAAATCTGAAAACACGAAAGGTTTGAAATAGTCACGCAAAAGATGATTCATATAATTCCTGGAGATCTTACACTGGAAAATAGACAAAAGTCATTATGTCTTAAAAAGACCAAGCCTTGTGTTCCTTGTGTACTTCATTTCTGTCAGAAAATCGGTATAAAAAGGAACACAGCATAAGCAAAACTGAATGTGCATGAGGAAGCATGGTTTCAGTTAAAATCCTGCATATGGAAAGCACAGGATCCATCGTTATCGGCCGTGTAAGTTCAGAATGTTCGATGCTATTCCCACCAACGCAAAATAGAGTAAAATTTCTGATCGTGCAGGCCCCATTTTGTCTTACACTGACTATCTCATGAAACGGAATGAATAGAGACTAACGTGACATGAATTTTACCTGTAAAACTGGACTGCTTTGGTAGGTGCCTGATTTCATGCAATAGACAGATGGGAATAAGAAGATATCCTACAAACAGACCGTCCATTAAAAATATGACCATTTGAACCAAGTATAAAATCAAGAGAACAAAAAGATACCAGTTTGTCACCAGGTCTGCCTCTAAAATTAAGATATCATCTCTATGGAAATTCAAGAATGACTTTTTCTGTTTAAAGACCTACAGACCCAGACCCTAGGAAAGATTTGTAGTTGTCATGGTTTTAGAACAACAAATGTGGAAGCCCTTGCCTAGTCACCTTCACTGTTTTACTGATAACATGTATTTTTGTCAGTCCTCATGGCATTTATTCATGAAACTTTGCACTGAATTTTCTGTTCTTTGGAAAAAACACACCGTTATTGTACCATGTGGCAACAAACAAAAACTCTGCTGACATGGACTTGGGTCATTTTACCTTGCCACCCACAAAAAGAAAACTTCATGATTGAGCTGGTCGTAAAATTCAGTACAGAATGATGTAACACTGGAACTAAAAATTATTGTATGGAGAAGGTTGAATTTAGACTAGGTTTCCCAAGGAATTTCTGTGTAGGGTTTTGGGGTTTTTTTTTGTTGTTTTGGTGGGTTTTTTTTCCAAAGAAAAAGGAAACTATTTTATTTGATTCCTGGCTATCAAGTAGGCAATCTACCTACTTCCACTTCTGAAAGGAAAATCAAGTACTCCCCTCCTCCTTTTGGTATATAACTGCACTTTCTTTAAGTTGGGTAAGGACCGATTTAAATGAGACAAATCAGAGACTCCTGTCTGTTGGGCACTGACATTGCCTAAGTAGCTATTTGACAACTCAGTAAGGTTATCAGGTCCTCAGTGTAGGATTTTGAAATATATTCAACATTGGCCTAATTCTGGTTATGTGGAAGCCAGTGCTAAAACTCGCCTGACTTCACTGGAAACTGAGTTAGATAAAACTGCATGCTTTTGAGAAATGCACTGCTGATTTACCCCAGTCGCAACCAGAGAACTGGATAGCTAAGAAAAGAAGATGAGAAACTGCTGAATAATCAAGCAATAATCAAACTTTTTTTGAGTAAAGTACCATCTAAAATCACAGATCCCTTCATGTCAGGTCAAAATTAAAATCTTTAACCTGCCATGAGGTCTGTGCAAGCAAGCCTTTATACCAGTGGATCTTCAAAGGTAGGAATTACATGTACACTTAATTGTGTGCACAGTGTATAGCCCCATTGAAGTCAAGCTCCAGCAGAGACACTGGTTAGCGTGAATGGCACAGAAACAGTTTATTTTACACAAGTGGCTACAAGTGGGAGGCTGCTCTTCATGCAATAGGCTTTTTATTAGGCCTTAGTTTTGGAAGGTAGGGGTTTAATTTACAAAACTGCCAAGAGATACTCTATCTCGGAATTTTCCACGTGGACTTTAGACAGTCTCTACAACATTTTAAGGAATTTATTTCACACCAAATCACACAAATATTTTTAGTCTGGTTAGCGGAAGAGTAGGAAACGTCCATGTCACACAGCAAAGAATTAATACGGGTTTAATTACCTCCTGCATGTGAAGCAAAGCGACCCCTCAAAACTGCAGGTGAAGGCTAGTGCAGATGGAGCAGCGGTAATAGACGAAAAGGCCGTTGCAATGAGCTGCGGGAAAAGCGCAGGCTAGGAGGAGCTCTGGGATAAATGGAGAAGGCACAAGTATGGACAGTAAAAAGCAGGTCTATCCCAGGTTATATTGAGATTACTCTAAAACCGCTGTTCAAGCCTTATCCTTTCCTAAAAGACAGCTCTGGCAGGGAAAGCTAGTATGTGCCCCGAAGTAAACGGGTGTCAGCTAAGAGCTAGTCCTGATCAAGATGCAGCAAGCCTTTTCCAAGTCCTCAGGAGGGAGAAGCATGCCACCTACTGTTAACAAAACTCTTTTGCACAGAGAAGCCGTGGACCTCAACGTTGACGAAAACGTTAATGTTCCTGTGGGCAAAGAAAGGGCTATTCTTTCAGTTAATCAGAGACATCATTCCTACAAACTATGTCCACTTAGTAACTAACTATTCCAGGATAAAAAGCTCGTGAGGTGTTTCTCCACACTTGGGAGAACCATAGGTGTTAAAAACATAAGAATGGCTCACCAACATTTAAAACCATCAAGATAGCGATTATTTGTGCTAGTTTGACAGGTACTGCAGCAGTCAGGCCATCCTATTACACCAGGATAACAGTTTGCTGCTTTCCCTTAATTGTACTTTAACTTCTTTTATTCAGGCTGCTGTAAGTAAAAACCATTGAACCTGTAATTGCACATTACAGGTGGCTAGAAATGATCAGACTGGTACTGCTGAAATAACTCTGCAAGCTACCTGTTATAGCAGATGGTCAGAGGTAGAAGCATAGGAACAAAACCAGAGAGAAAAAGCATTTGCAATGGATAGGTCCTATTCTTGGCTTTGCCATTCATGTTCTGTGCGACCATTTCCACTTCACTAGCTCTCTTTGCGTCTGCTTCCTCTCTTAACTTTTCTAAGATTTATTGGTCCATAGCACAAATACTTTCGGTCAGGACTGCCTATCAGAAAGGATCTGTATGGTACCAATAGAGAAATCCTGAGGTGCCCGAGAATGGCAGTGTTCTCAGGAGGCTGAGCCTTTTTACATTCTCTTCATTTAAGAACTTTGCAGAAATGTTTGCTACATTAAATAGTTATATTTAAGAAGCATCAGATGATGATATTAGGGGCATGATGTGTCAATGAAATATAGAAAGATGGTGCATCTGTGCAATTTCCCTTTTTTTTTACTGGGCCAGCAGGGCCTTTGGCATTCTGCTCTTTGGCCGTGCAGGGAGAACTACCAATATCTAGCAGCAGCCTGACAGAATAAGGCTTCCTGAGGATACGTTGTCCATTCTTGGTATAAAATAGCACTTCAGTATGTCATGAATCTATCCATGTTTTTCCTTAGGGAAAATAGCTAAAGAAATGTAAATATTGTTACTCTACCTGTAGCTAGGAACCACTGACTTTGCCTGTATTGTTTTATATAGGTCTGCAGAGCCAGCGATTCACAAACCACGGGGCTCTTACCTGTCCATTTCTGTGCATATGCATGACACGCATACCACACACAAATATACAGGGAGTTAATGTCCCTGTCATCGCAGCATCTGTTAAAAATATGGTCACTGAGGGATTAAGGGATATCTTAAATGAGAGAAGCAGAACAATGTGTAGTGAAACCACCATTCATATCCATAAATCTCCTGCATTCTTTCTGGTAGCAAAAACATTTAGCTTCCTCTTGTTTGGCATTGGGGAATACACACAGCACAAGGTATTTGTCAAACACCGAGCAGAAACCACAGTATAAGGAGGCATCTGATTTTTTTCCTTAGCTCTAAATCATTGCCGTTTCTTTCACAGCTAAGCTGTCTGAAATTGAACTTTATTAAAACACTGTAGGGAATGATCATGTGTTGGTTAGAAAAGGAAAATGAATTCAGTTTGAACTACAAAAATAGCGTACACAATTACAAGAGGGGGATGAAGTGAAGGATTCAGCTTTGAAATTGTTGTCTGTTGATCCCTTGAATTGTCTTTCTTCCAGCCAGAAGGTGAGATTTTCCTTTTCTTTTTTTTTTTTTTTAATTTTTTAAAGAGCTGCAATTTTGGCTCAGATTACTTTCTTAACCTCAGAGTTCTCTGAATGCATAGATGTCACAACAATTTCATTGGCAAAGGTGTCACCTAATGATTACAATTATTCGTAACTACATGTCATATTGAATGCCCCTCAACTCAAATGCTTTATGGGAGACTTCATATAAAAAAGTTACCGCGACCACACTTACTGATTTTTTTATAACGTACTCATTCCGAATTTCAGCTCCCTAACACCATGGTTGAGTCAGGTATCATCACGTAGCTTTTTCACATCATGGATGAAAACTGTATCCTAAAAAGACACATTTCCCCAAATCAGCCTCTTGTAAGGATCTGATCTGTTGCCTTCAAACTCACTCTGGGCCAGCTAAGCACCCGAATGCAAGCTACTGACCATGCTTTGACAACACTTTTACTGAATGCAGTTGAGGAAGAATGAGGCCTCCAGGAGGCTGAAATGCACCTTTGTCTCTGCCATGGCCGGAGGCTGAATGGCAGCGCGCACAGTTTGGAATAGAGCCTTCCCTAGCTTGTCAACAGTCAAATCAAATGGCGAGACATAAAAAGTAAAACCATTGCATTGATTAGCATGAGTATCTCATGCTAAGAAAGTATTATTTTTGCAGTAGCTGCCTGCTCAACGTGGATGCATATTTGCTGGAATCCAAAAATAAAATAAAAGCCAAAACCTAACAGTACACAGATCTGCCTGCAATGCATTGAAGTTGCAAGTTCTCTGACTAACATATACAAGAAATATGACAACATATACAAGAAATGCTGACAAGAAATGCTGGCAAGAAATGAGCAGAACGTAGGAAATAATTCCATGACAGATGAAAATTCGAAGTAGAATAGTCACTAAGTATGTAACTGTCTCTAACGTTATCTGTTTAACAAAACTCAGGTGTATCTGCTTGGGACTGACAGTCCACATAGGCAGGTAAGCAATGTACCTTATTTAGGATATTCTAGCACACAAAACAAACCCCCACATCTAATATTCCACTGCCAGTCTTAGCAAATTGCCATCGTGAAGCGTATAACAAAGAGATCAGCTCTCACTGGGGTTTTGATTAATAGCAAAGAGCAAACTTGACTTGTCGATTAATAAGTATGTGCGATTTATTTGGTGCTCTTATTGCAAAGTATTTGTGTAAGACTTTTGGAAGTACTTCTATTGAAAAGTGTTTTCATTGTCCTTACACTGGTCTTTTTAAATTAAAGATAGATATTTGAAATACAGAATCTAAAAAGTTCTTTAAGGTATTAGGTAACACGGATAAAGCATAGCATTCCAAAAATTATGAACAGCTTTTCTGGCTAGTAATAGTCACTAGCTAACAAACAGGTGTGCCAGGTTCCGAACTAGGGTACCTAAAGGTTACATGTAAAGTGCTTTGCTGAACGCAAGTAGGCTGCAGCAGATGTTTTAAATGTCGCTGAAGTTAAGTGGCATTTAAGAGCTTTGCCAAACATGGTGAGACTGTAGTGATGTCTGAAGGTGAGCTTGTGAATTTGTGTTCAAATTGACTTCTGGAATACAATATTAAATACTGAAAAGTAATCCTTGTGTATAATTGAAAATCACACACTTGAAAAAACAAATCAGATATTTTAGGCCAAGTCTAGACATCGGAATTCATGAATGATCCAGATGCACCTTTCAACACTCTCATAAGCTCACTCACCAGACATCTGTAGGTGAAAGTGTATTTTGACTTACTGCAGCCCTCTTTTCAAGTTCTGTCTAGTGGTACTTCCTCTTTTAGAAATGTAACTGAATTCACGTTCATGAATGAGAATATAAGAGAATGACAGACAGGTGACAAAAGGAAAATTCACCCCATCAGCATTTTTCCTCCCATGTACATGAAATGCTTACTGAAAAGGACACTAATTCAGGAACACAAAGCTATTCAAAGCAGCACCTAACTTTGTAACTAGCTTGCATTTAAGTCAATGGTGTTGTAAATGTCACACAAGAGAAAAATCCCTGTTTAGCCGGCTGGAAATAAATCAGAAAAAAAACCCCTCTTTATATTTACTGTTGAATGGGAAAAAAAAATATTTTTAGGACACACATGTTCAAGAATCAAATGCTTTAGTAAAATTTCATTTCCAGAATGTTGGGAAGAGTAAGAATTTGTCATGCATGGCCCTCAATTTTGACTAGTTTTATCTAAAGATGGATTGCCAGCTTCTAGCTCCATCTACTGTGTCAAACTGAAATAACAGAAAGATTGATCTTCCCTCTTTTTTAAAAAAACTGTATCCCAGCCTCCCCATAAAATAGGAGATCAGGAATCAGCAATATGTAGCTGTTGAAAGGAAATGCATTAAAGTGAAGACAAAATGGCAAATAACATGAGCTAGTAAGTAGAATAGCACACAGTAAACAAGGTAGGGAAGGTTCTGTTTTGAAAAACAGAGGCTCCGCAGGATCCGGGGGGGTGTTAGATAATTTTAGACGATTGAGGGCTTTTACACCTTTTTTCTAGTTATCATTTAAACTCTGTGGAAAATGTTTTGCTTCCACTTTACATACCTTTTTTGAGAAATCAAAGAAATTTCTGACATTGCCTTCACTGAAACCAAGATCTCGTGAAGTTTCACACAGAGATTCTTACTCCCTTTCTCGTCCAGAGATAAACTGGCCTGGTAGTATAAATATTTTCTAGGCACACTTTGTATGAAAATAGAAAAGCAACAGCTTGTACCTTGTTGTTCTGCATGCCAGCAGAAGGCTGCTTGCATTAAGATCTCCTGAGCAGCACAAAGAAAAACAATTTCAAGGACTAATTTCAGAGCTAATCAATTGTTTACTTAAAAAGTGGTTACTATAGAAATTATCATTATGGACTGGCAGGACTCAAGCAAAACATAAAATGTAAGAAATGTTTAATGTCCTAGCTGATTCTTGTGTAGTCCACAGCTGATGCTACCTTAAATGTCAGTAATAAAAAAACCAAAACCAAACCCAAACAACAAAACATTAGTTTGACAAGTAAACTTTGATATTCAAATACAGGTGGTTTTGGCCTGAGAGGTATCATTCACAGTTTTGGATTACAGATCCATTATACATTAACCGCAAAAAGCTTCTCTTTATCTTACGATTTGTCTTGTTTTTATTTTATTTTTATCTTCTACAGCACTTGAGGACAATTAGAATGAAATCCAGAATCTCATCCAGATGCTGTTTGCCTCAATTTGCCATGGTATTTTTTGATTTTATACTCGCAAAGCGTAAGCATTTCGAAACCATGTGAAGCAAATTAGGAACCTGAAACCTACTCTCAAAAATCATTTATGCACATAAAAATGTAAGCCTTTCAGAGTACTAATAAGTTTTAGGATTCCAAGTGCTTAAGCCATTTCTTAAAGAAGATACAGACTCCCAAAGTACTACATATATTACAGAACAAATGCCTTTCTAGCTTAACACTTTAGGTCAATTGTTAGCTAATCAACCCTTTAGAATTTCAAGTTCAAAGTACTGTTACCTGCTGGGTAGTACTGGGGCTACAGAGAAGGGTAAGAAATAGTGACTAGTTTGTAAAGCTCACCGTAAAAAACCACAAAGTACAAAAATTACATCAAAACCTTAAGTACAAAAATTACATCAAAACCCTAACTTTAATACAAAAGGTATTGCTGTCCTTTGACCCATCAGTCTCAGGCTGCCTGCCTAATGTCTATCCGGGGCCATCAGTGTTTCAGCTCAGTCTTCTCTGTCAGAGTCAATCATCTTGCATCACCTACACTGTACACAGATTTCTCAAGTGCTGTCTTAAATTGTAGTCTTTTGCTTGCAGTACTTTTGCAGGAAGACTGCTTCCAAGCCTCATGTCTCTAACCAGAACTCTGAATTTCCAGCCCCCAAACAGTCGTGGTGTATTATATATCACTGTTTACACTTGTGCCATTATTGTATTTTTAACATTTGCCAGATTTTTTGGAAAAACTAGCCAGCATGGCCACAGCTAGCTAGCTCACTGTTACGTTAACACGCACGCCTCTGCCTAAACACTCGAGTGAAAATGGCAAGATGAAAAAACTGCATTCTGAACTTGGGAGCGCTTTGCCTCAAAACCACACCAGAAGAAGCAGTGAGTAAGCCCCACTGAACTACCTGAACCAACTCCAAGTGTATGGGTAGGCATCATTCCATGCAGACGCAAACCAGAACTATTCCATGCGACTGAAAGTCTCCAGCACTCTTACTGGCCTCCCAGCGAGTGCCCTGGTATCAAACATCACTCTGGACTTCAACGTCTTGTGGGTGGATGAACGCCACTGGCGACACTCCTTAAGATCGAGCTGATCGCTTCTAGTGATGACATCAGGAAGAAACAAGGAGAAGGTTAGTCTTTGTTAGCAAAGACTTAACTGGATGGAACGCCATCATTTCCTGCAGGACAACTGTGCTTTATCTTTTTAACAAGAGCACCTGCGTATTTCTTCAGTGAATCAATATTCAAACGGTTTTGCTTTCTGGACTTGTTTTTACTTTCTCAGTCCTGACCGTGAGGAAGTGGTCAAAGCTGGCATGAAGTTGTATTAAGGTTTAAGGGCAACTACCAGAACATGTAATATCAGTATCTAAGACGGAATACAAATACTTTTCAAGACACTCAGGTGGGATATATATGTTATGTCAAACTGACACCGATCATGTTTAAGCATAGCAAATGGCAAAATCACCTGGTTTACCGTGCCAAATGTAGGCAGAAGTCAATCCCAAATGGGCCTTTGTACTGGACGGGTTTGAGTGTTAGCATTAATGTAAATGCTTTACCTTCTGCACATATAGAGGTGCTGTCCCTTGATGAACCGGGCTGCTGTAACTCTAAGCAGTTCCTTCAGGCTAGCACGCTCTTGTTAAATCCTGAATCTGTCTGGATTTTCTTTACTTTCTTTACTCACAAGGCCACAGCAGTTGGGATGCTCACAGGAAACTTGCTATAACGGAGAAATATTTTAAAAAGTGTCATTTAAAGCAAATGCCATGGCTGCGTAAAAACAATTTTTAATCATTCTTTTCCATGTGTAATTTACAGTTATTGAAACTGAGTGTTTTAGGCAAACCTTAAAACATATATCACAGAAAACAGACTTCTCTGAATGCAGAGACATTTGTGTTCTTTTCCTTCTTTCTCCCTTTGACTCGGTCAGCAGTTAACTGCGTAATTGCTGAAGAACTTCAATTTTATTATTTCTGTTTAAAAGAATTAACGATGGTCTAGTTTTAGTCTATCTTGTCTCCCATTTCAGATGTGTCTTCCATTTTTTTTTTGAGACAATGCTATGCACCAAGGACGTTCATTGACCCAGTCCTTTTGGTACGTGTGTTGAAGGAATACAATCGTTTGGGGTTCACAATTCCCAGAATGATACGAATAAAACCGTTGCAGCACATACAGAAGCTGCAAGAGCTGCAAAACCATATGCATCAAAGATAACCAATGAATTCACTCCTTCTATAACCCTGGCATGATTTGGTTTTTGGATTAATTTCATAGCTCATTCGGATAACATCTGGAGATGTAGAACTGCTGTGCTCTTCCCATGTTCCTCCTACTGTGACAAATACTGTAACTGGACATACTCAGTCTTGCCACGAAGAGACAAAACTGTGGGGGGTGTGGTTTTAGGCTGACGGCATTCGCCCTTTTTAAGAGGCAGTCGCTCTTTAGCACTTAGAGGAAGTCAGCTGAAGCAGTTGTATTCACAAAAAGAGAAAAATCGATACTGAAACTGCTGGAGTGAGACAATGGGAAAAGGCAGCCTTGTTGCAGTCGTAGCAGTCCCGAGTTCAAGTTAAAAATTCAAGAAGTTTTCACAAAAACAAATACAGAGAGAAAATACATTCACCCCTTCCCAAAACGAAAACTATTTCAGTGACTCAGAAGTGCCATTTCAGTGCATTTACAACAAAAGTTATTGAAGTTAAAAGCTAGATTATTTAATCTTTGCACATCAAGAATGAGACACCTTCTTCCACCCTTTTTTGTCTCCAGCCCTCAAGCGATAATTTCAGAAGTTCTGATTGTCATTCAGGAGCTCCTAGAAATAAGAGCTGAGTGTGAACAGAGGGTGTTTAGGACTGCTGGATGGCATGGCACCGAGCACAGGTGGGCTGAGTTAGCTGACACGCGTAAGAACCGGGAGGGAGAGGGTGCACATGTAAAATTAGGGCAGGAGGGCAGGTGGAGGGAAAAAGTCACAGACTTGCGGGGTGTGAAAACTTGCATGTTACGCGTGTGTCTGTGTGTGTGTGTCTGGGTGCTGGAGGGGTTACTAAAACTCAAACTAGGAATAACTTTTTCGGTTCCTGTATTAGTTATAATTCCAAACAAAACTCAATATCCCTGCTTCCTGACTTTGATGATGATACTGCTTCCAGCAATTATAAATGAAACTGAAAGCAGATCCATACAGATAATTACACCACAGCATAGGTTTAAATAAGGGAGTTGTCCCACACAACTTTTTAAACAATCTGGCATACACGAGGCCATGCCTGAAGGCATTCGCTGAGGTCAAACCTCAGGTTTTCCCAATATTTATATTGAGTGTTTGGTGGAGGGATCAAGAACCAGAAGGGAAATGAGTAAATACTGAAGTAGAAGTCACAGATCAAAGGCATAATGAAGGATTATTATTTTTCTCAAGATTTCCTGCAGCTTTATGCCAGCAACAAACCCAAATGTCCAGAGTTAATCAACCTTACAGGCTCACAAAAGGAAATGTATGTTAGGTATTACTTCCCTGATCAGGGCCTATACCGACTTTCCATTGCTATATAATCCATTACCTAGCAGCCCTATGAGCAGGAAACACAGCTTTGGGTCATGCACCCATATGGAAACCGGGATACAAAAAAATGGTCTCAATTATTTAGTCTTTCATTATAAGCCCATCTTGATGATTATCATGGTACCTATGAGAATGTTTTATTTTGGTTTTCTAAAATATAAAGCGCTGTTATGCAACCCGCAGAAGTTTCACGCCTTCCCAAGGTGTTCTCTTGCTCAGACCATCACAGGACTGACAGTTGACTTTTGTTAGCAGCTTTTGCCCGTTACAAAATCAAAGCTTATAAGCCCAATGAATCCGACACTGAGCTTCTCTAAAGACCACAAGTGCTTTTATTGCTGTTGCACTCACAAAAGGCTCAAACTAGTAAGGGTGGTAGGGAGAGCAGGTGTAAACTGTACATTACAAAATGGAGAAAACCAACTTCCTCTACAGTGCAAGATTAGAAGGAGCAACTCTTTGATCAGAGCAGAGGTCACCATCATAAAAGAAACTGAACAAATAGTCTCAGATAGTCCATGCTGCCTGTGCCAACAAAAGTGGTGTTTTGTAACTACTCCCATCTGATTCAGGGCTTGAGAATACAACGCAGAGTGATAAAATAACACGGTTGCTTTCATTAGCAAGAAACTGGACTGGATGGCACAAAATACCCTTTCCAAGCCCAACAACTTAAATGGACTCTTGAAGTAACGTGCAAATGTTGTAGCTCAGTATTAAAATGCAGATTTGTAACACAACCGAATTGAGTGTTACCGCAGCCCCACTTGGCCTCAATCAGCTCAGCGGCAGACGGACCCTTCGATGCCATTTCCCAACCTCACGCTGCACTGGAAAGGGACAGAGAGGGCAACTCCTTGCTAACAGCTCAAAGGGTAAAATCCAGTCCTGCAACCGCCCTTCCTGAATCCAAGCGGGTGAATTTGGTACATTCGGACAATCTGTTCCTCTGCCTGGCTGCTTGTACGGCCAAAGAAATCTAAGAGATTGTTTTGTTTAAAGAAGTCAGTCAACTCTTGGATCAAACGATGAAAACTAGGTCACTTTTCCAGGCTTATCACTTGAAAAAAGTGACATCCTTTTCACACCCACACCATGAATCTCAGGTGGCAAGGCTGAGGTTACCTATATTCACTTGCAATTCTGTTTTCTGCTTGTTGTGATTGCAACAAGTAAGAAATGCTTAATTTGTGCTTGTTATCTCTACATAAATCAGTAAAAATCAACGCATTTGCCACAAGAGGACAAAAGCATTAGTCTCGCTGATCTGCCGTCACGCATCTTGTGCCGTTTTTGACATTTTTGTGCAGTCATACCAGGAAGTAGTAGGTAGGTGACTGGAATGTTCAGTTTATTCCTCGCATCTGAACACTAGAGGTTAAGAACTACAGTTATAGCCAGATGACTTAGAAATGATGTAACTTAACAGTGGTGCTGTTACCACTAACGCAGTCCTTTTATTAAGAACATATAAAGGCATGTGACAAGAGGTAGATTTTGGTGGGATGTCAGGAACGTGAAGATTTGGGGGGAAACTGTGCAGACTTGCTTTTGTGACGAGTGTTATTTGAGAATTTTTTTTAAAAGCAATGTTTCATTTCAGAGGTGCTGCAGACGTGACGGGTGCTTTCCAACATTATCTCAAGATGACAAAACACAGCATTTAAGGGTAAAGTAATCAAGTAACAACAAGCTCTATGTGTTTCCCTAAAATGTAACTGGAATAGACACCGGTGGTTTGGAACGCCAATTCCAAAACACCCACAGCGTACCAGTGCATGAGAGCCATTACCAATCTTTACAGTCATGTGTTTCTGTGGTTAACAACGTTTTTCCCTGTTAATTTCCATTAGGTCTAAAGGAAGAGGAAAATAAAAAAAAAAAAAAAAAAGCCCATTCCTTCAGCAAGCATTCACTGGTTGCTTGTATTTAACTGCCACAAGCTTTTTGTTACTGCAGGACCTGACCGGCATCAATGCAGGCGACATGTTTTTCCACACAAAAAGTTGAGTATGACTCTCCCAAGTACATCTTGGGGATGGAAGTCTGGGCTGGGGGGGGGCCTGAAGGAGGAGACGGGATATGGCGACACAGTTTAAAAGATGTCATTAAAGCGCATGGTCAAAGTGACACAGGCAGCCTGATGCTTCCTACTTTTTTTTGGTGGTCCTCCACCGACTTTCTTTTAGAGCAGGGCTGAGGAGGTTGCCTTTGAAGCCCAGGGCGTCCGGCGAGCACGCACCCTACGGAGGACCATCGCCAGCGGTTGGAAATGGGGGTTGTCGTGGTTTCACGGTGGGGCCGAGCTGAGGCCTTACTCGCGCCTCGGCCGTTTCCTGAGGAGTTTTCCCGCCCACGGCGTCCCCTGCACCCGCACGGCCGCCCCCCCCCCCCCCGAAAAGTGTTGCTTGACAAGGACCCCCCCTCCCCTCCTCTTACCCCTCTCCTGTAATTTCGTTTGACGCAGCAACTCGGCCGGTACAGAGCGGCCGCCCAGCAGCCGCCCTGCCCAACCACCTTCTCTCTCCGACGGCGACCCCCAGACCTCCCCCTCCCCGGCTTTTCCCCCTGCCCTCCGTTCCACAGAGCAGCTCGCCCGTCGGGGCGGGGATGAGGAGATGGCCGCCATCGCCACTCCGAGGGCGGGCGGAGAGGAGGGAAGCCGCCTCAGAGCGGCGCCGCGGCGGGTGATGACGTCGCCGGCGGTTCCGGCGCCGGGGCGGTGACTGAAGCACGCACGGAACGGTGGAGGAGGAGGAGGAGGAGGAGGAGGAGGAGGAGGAGGAGGAGGAGGGCGGGGGGGTCGCCGCCAAGGAGGCTGCCGCCGGCGGAGCGCGGAGCGGCGGGGGAGCGCGGCGCCGGGCCGAGGCCGCGCTGAACCGGGGCGGCGGAGGGAGAGAGGGAGGGAGGCAGCGAAGGAAGGAAGGAAGGAAGGGGCGGGCGGGCGAGCGCGGGGCGGAGGCGGCGGGAGCGGCGCCCGCCGCTGTTGCTGCTGCCGCCGAAGGCGGCGGCGGCGACGACAAGTATCGCGAGAAGTGGTGCGGCGCCGGCGCTAGAGGTGACCGAGACAGCGGCGGCGGCCCCGGGTGCCTCCTCCTTCTCCTCCTCCTCCTCCTTCTTCTTCCTTCTCCTCACCGGGCGCCGGCGCTGAGCGAGGCGGATCGGCGGCCATGGAGAAGGCGGCCGGCTCGGTGGTGGCGGCGGCGGAGGGAGGCGGTGACGGCGGCGACGCCGGGAGCGCCACGGCGGGGCCCGGTCCCCCGGAGGGGTTGAACGGCGGCGCCGGTACCTCACCGCCGTCGTGCCCGCCCGGGGCGGCGGCAGCGGCGGCGGCACCGCGGGGTTTGGTGCGGGTGTGCGACCTGCTGCTGAAGAAGAAGGCGGCGCCGACGAAGGCGAAGCGGAGCGGGCGGGCGGGCCGGCCGGCCAGCAGCAGCGAGAGCGGCGGCGGCGGCAGCGAGAGCAGCAACAACGGCAGCGAGGAGGAGGAGGAGGAGGAAGACGAGGAGGAAGAGGAAGAAGAAGAGGTTTCTGAGGTACCCCCGGGGGGATGGCGGGGTCGGGGGGGGGGGGGGGGCAGGCCGTGGGGACGGGGTTGCTCCGCCTGGCCGTGGCCGTGGCGGGGGGGTGTGGGACGGCGATGCCCGTGGAGGGGCCAGCCCCGCGGGGTTGCCCTACTGCTCCGGTTTCATAATTCCTGCCCGCTCCCGCCTCCCCCGCCGCAGAGGCAGGAAGGGGGCAGCACCGCGCCGCCCGGGGGCGGCCTCGTGGTGGGGCGGGACCGGACCGGGACCGGGATCGGCACCGGCACCGGACCGGCCCCCCCCCGCCCGCCCGCCGGGGCACGGCAGGGAGCCGCGGCCGGGCCTGGCGGGGGGCTCCGCGCATCTCCCGCCTCAGTGAAGGCGGCGGGAGCGGTCGCCAGTCCTCCCCCCCCCCTCCCCGCCGGTTTCTGTGTGGGGAAGTGTGTGTGGAGGGGGTGTCGGTGTGTCCCGGGTGGGAGGCGTGGAAGGGACCCGGGGGTCGGAGGGTCGCCGGGAGGGTCAGGCGGCGGTGGGTCTTGGTTCTGTGGTTTTGGGCACGTGTGGTGGGTTTTTTTTTTTTTTTTTTTATCGTGGCGATGCTGAAGGGAAAGGCCCGAGAAACGTCGCGGCGTCGCTCGACGTCAGCGTGTGTGCCATGCGGGAGAGCGTATACCGGTGGGAACGGGGCCGGGAGCAGGGTTTCGGAGATAGGCCCAAGGTCTGGTAGGAAGCTGTTTGCGCTCCCAGTCGCGGGAATAGATCCTCCTGAAGAAAAAGCAGGTGAACGTGCGGCCGAAGGGAAGGCTGGCTTAGAGCCCTGGGCGTTCCGCTCTCCTCCGGCGCGTTCTCTGCACCTGACGGCAGCCGCCCTTTCGACGCACCGCCGAAACGAGCGCCAGCAAGCGTTATTGACTTGCTCTTGTTTAACGTTAGGTTTTTCAGGTAGGTATTGCTGGAAGAGGCCGAGCAGGTCTTGAAGCCCCTTTCTTACTTGCATACGTAGTCACAGAGAGCTGCTTTGCTGAGGAGTTTTGATTCTGTAACTTTCTAAGCTGAACGTTCACTTCCGCTTTTTTTTGAATAGCGTCCTCAAAAAGGTCCACGTCAAGTTTGTAAGTTTTTCTTTGAACTTCGTTCCTAAGCGGTTTGGCTTTTAAGTGGTAGATCTACTTTTGTAGATCTTAGAAATTAAAACAAGCAGGAAGAAAGGGAAGGAAGAATCCGATACGTTTTAGGAAGGGCTGGGCTAAGATGGTGATAGGTTTTTCCACGGTTAAGAAGCACTCTGCAGTTTATTTCTGCAGAAGTTGATTCAAGAAGCATTTTATCCAACTTCTGTGAGACAAATTGCACACAATGAGTGTGTCTCAATTAACAAGTAATTATGCCTGGTATTTTGTTTCTGTAATGTTTATTTTTAGGAAAGCACGTGTCATCACGTAGGTAGAAGTTTTTGAGGTACAAAACTTGTAAGATAGGCAGCCGTGGTTACGTGCCGAACCGTGCTATTTAGTTGTCTTACAGATACTTAAAGAACTCTCTTGAACAGAGTCCCTGGAGTTTTGCTATGGTGGTGTGTGGTGAAGGGATGAAGGCCCCCTAATGACTTAGCAGATGCATCGGTTGATAGTTAAGCGTTGAGATAAGTTGTATATGACGGCAGCCTTCGACAGAATTCACATAAAGTGAGACTTACTGGCAAGATCGTAGGCAGACTTATTTTGTGGTCCATAGCCGCTCTTCCAAATGGCTCCTTATACTGATAGCTTTCAGATGTTGCTGTGTGTGGCATGATGAGAAAGGCAGAGGCAACTGAGTAATATATGTATTTTTAGGTGAGGTGAGCCTGTGCTTGCGTGTTGTCCCTTACATAGCCATAGGTACCTATTTAATATGCTTTGAGACCTGTAGAGAGATAAAAAAGATCATTAAAGTATCATGAAGCAGCAGAAGAATACTTCATTTTTCTTTTTTTGACAGAAGGACTCGTGCTGTAGATGCCGATAGCTGGGAAGGCATTTTTGGCATCTGGAAGCTTCTGTGCCGTTTTTTGTCTTATTCATAGTAAGTGAAGGCTTTCCCAGTCTGGGTGGTCTGGAATTAAATATAAAGCAGAGGCAAGTAAGTGATAAACAAGGTAATAATATTGAGTTTATGAAGTTAAGGATAGCATATGTTTTGTCATCTGCCAGCTTCATATAATTCTTTTTCTTGATCATTCAGGGTGCTTGCAAAAAACTGTTCTAGTCTTTCTCCCAGTGACTTCAGGATGAAATTATAGAGGTTGTAGAATATGCACAGCTGAAATCACAGTTTTTAGGAATGTGAACGTGAGGATGGCCTGATTAATGGAGCAGAGGATCTAACTTCAGAGTAGTTCCTAGCAGCTCCTGGGGAAGAAAAGTGTTATGAGTGTTCTCAGTGAAAGGGAGTTTTTCTTGTCTGAAAGCAACCTGATGTTTAATTTTGGCTTTTAGAAGCTTTAAAAAAAAAAAAAAAAGAGTTTGTTTCTACTGTGGTATTTTTATTTGTTTGGGCTTTAATTTTTTTTCTTTTAGTTCAGACTTACTTGGGATGTACATAGCTCGTGTGGCTTTCAGCAGTTGGATTGTGGTCTTCTGACCACTAGCAGTCTGGAAGGCACATAAAATGAAAAACACAAAGAAATCTACGTTTATGGTTTTGCTGTAAATGGAAACTGTTGTGGAAGCACTGGATAAGATGGTGTTCCCTCCCAGCCATTCATTTCATTATGTCTGTAAATTTAAGGCAGTTTGTCTTAGGCTATTTTTTGCCTTTCCCATGCTTAATACATTAAGACTTCTGTAATCTCTGAAGTGAAGTGCTTCTAGATTCGACTACTGATGAGGCAGCTTCTAAAAATCGGGAGTACAGTAGCAACAAGTCAAAGGAGTTACAGTTGGAAACCTGGCAGATACTGAATCACAAAACCACCATGAGTGGAAAGGTATTGTTTGGCTTAGTTGTTGCTGAGCTGATGGAATGGAATAAAAACTTGTAATCAGATGTCTCCATCTCAGTCTGTTTCTAAACTCTACTAGATCTTGGTGTGGAAGCATAGGCGCTGGGTAGAGTTTTGGGAGAAGTTAAGTTGAAATTTCATACCAACAACTTAATGAGCTCCTACTACAATATTAATGGCAACCTCCAAAGTTGCTTGTTGGAATTGCAGCAAATGGCTGCTTGCTAAAAAACCCAAGATTCTAGGTAGCGTGGTCCAGTATTGTCTGTAAATGGCCAATTGCCTTTTCCCTAACTACCAGTTAAGAAAAAAAAAAAAGGCAAGTCTTTTTGGTACATAGGAAGAGGAATCTTAAGGTATGAGAAAAATGACGGTAGAAGTTACATACTGGAGAAGGTCAGCTTGCATGCTTCCCGGCAGAATTCTCGCCTCAGTTTATGAACTGTCACATACAACAAGTGAAATGTTTCAGTTTTTGTAGAGGTAGTCTCTTAAGCTGTTTAAAGAGCTGTACTGTTGTTTAATAGTACTGCAGTGCCACTTCGATCGGGTGGTAACTCACAGAGAGTGTGCTTTCAGGCAAAAACTGGATAGGTGCAGTGACACATAGGGAAACTTAACTGGTTGACGTGTTAGATGTTTAAGGATGAGATGAAGGGGCATCTCTGTTCTCAATCAGAATTGTATGAGGAGTGTCATTGAAGAAGACTACAGTGTTGGACCAGTGCCCTAATGGGAAGCCGCTTTAACTTTTTAGCGGGGCTTTGTACAGTGTACCTTCTGCCCCCATTTAGTGTAGCTTATTATTGATATGTAAATATGTGAAACAAATACAAAGAAAAATGCCTGTCTAATTTGTGCCTTAGGTCAAGTCAAAGGTCTGTCTTCTGAGCTGGTTAAAGGAATGATTTTTCAGGACAGGAGTCAAAAAAAAAAAAAAAAGTGTGTTTTGGGGGAAGAGCAGGTTAGACAAATGAAAGCTGGCCTATAATGTGAAACTTGGGAAGGTTATTATTGTTTGGGAACTTTACAGGTTTGGGGTTTTTTATTGTGAAAACATGGTTTAGCAGTTCCTCTGAAGAGGCTCAAATGACAAACAAAAATATGCAGATTTCTCGAAAGTGTTCTTGTATGCACTGATTTTGTTAAACGTTAGTCTTCAATAAATAGCAAAGTAGTGCAGAAAATGAGCAAGTCCTAGTAGCAAGTTACTACTTAAAAATCTGATATCCAGAGTGGATTAGGGCTTCTCTTACTAAACACAGAAAGGCTTAATTGTATAATAAAAAGTGTTTACAAGCTTATTTCAAGTCTTTGAACTCACAGGATGTTTGCTGCTAGCAGCAAAGTTTATAATTGCTTTTCCTAATAGCGTATCAATTTTAAGAGTTTGTAAGTTCAGTTTTCTCCATGAGCAAAAAGTCTCGTGATGATTAGATATAGATCAGTCTTGGATTTGTGTGTGCTTATTTCTGTTCTTCCTTTCATTTTTTCTGACTGGTATGGTATGTTACTGGATTCTCATATGACGTGCAAATCAGCTTTCCTAAACGTAATCCTCAGTAACGTTAGCTATACCTGAAAGCGCTATCCCGTGCAAAGGATGTTTTTTGAGATATTTTGGCTGTTTCTTAAGCATTCTTGTTTTTACTTGGGCCTCATAGCTGCTGTAAATAAAAGTTCATTTTTGTTTTTTTCAGCTGCAATTGAATTAGTAATTTAACTGAACTACTAAGATGAACTGAATAAAAAACCAAAACACCACCAGTCTTCTAAAATTTGTTCATGCAGAACAAGCTACTCTTAACTTCTTCAGCTTCAGATATAAGGTGTTAACCTGAAAACTTGGACTTAGAGGTGTGATTTCAAGAGCGTCAGAGGCACGTGGTTGTAATACTCAGAACCGTAAAAGGCTTTAACAGCTTAAGTGTTAAAGCGAGCTGTTGATCTGAAACACAGAATTTATTTAAAAATTTTTTTTTTAATCCCAACTGTCTTAATTAGAATCCTGGAGTAAGGCCTTTGGATTCTGCAGCACTGCTAAAGAGCCGGTATGTCTTGCTTGACTGCTGTATGATACGTTCTCTGTACTATTATTACTTTCATCCCCTTGTGTCTTCAAATACGTGACTGAACATGCAACTAATTGGGCTCTGTCCTTGTTAGCGTGCGACATGCTAATGTACAGTTAAGTCTCGTATTCTGCTGCATTGTTTATGCTGTAATTCTTTTCTTGCTGTCTACTTTGGCAGCTTCTTGCCTGTACCGTTTTGTTTCTTCCCTTCAAAAGAAGAAATAATGGTGAAATTCCTTAGGAAAAAAACCAACCTTGTTTAAGACCTAAGGTGATTTTGGCATTTTCCTCATCGGTATAGTTACTACAATGTGTAGCTTGGCATAGCAATAGTTACCTTACATCAGTTCACCTGATGTGACCCAAAAAACAGGTGAGCCCCAGCGGGGTCCATGGCGGACTTCTTTTCCGTCTCCGGAAAGAACCTTATCATGACACTTCAGAAACACTGGTTCGTACCTGTATGTTATGTAGTCCCAACACAAAGCCCTCTCTTAGGGCAAATATTTTAACGGGGTTGGTGCTATGGGTGACGTGTTTGTTTTATCTTGCATGAGGGATAGGGTAAGTATGATGTAATATAACTGTTGAGAGTTAACATCCATTAATTGTCTCTGAAGGTGAGTAGCGTTAGAGGTGGCCTGGAAGTGTGAAAGGATGTTTCTAAAAAATCGCTGAAGTAACAGGGCCGATCGGGATGTTGGTAGGTGAATCCTGCAACCAAGTTTCACAATAATGAAATCTGCTGTAGCTGACCCGACCCCAGGAAGCATTAGCCAAAAATGTTTAACAAACATCCCTTCCTTATTGTTCTCCAGACTAGGTTCCGGCAAAATCGGTTTGGAAAACTGGAATGAAGATTTGGCTGGCTTTGCCATTCCCTGGTGTAACTCCTTTTCTATCATTACTGGCATCTCCCTATAGATGATGACTAGCATATGCCCCCTTATCTAAGGGAGTTACATTACTAGAATTCATATGCTAGTTAGGAGAATTGAGTGTACTGTTAACTGGCTGAGGTAGTAAGCAAAGGTTAAGTAGGGTCTTTATGTGCATGGCAAAGAGTCTAGGTATGCAGAGCTGATAAATGATGTCTGGTTAGACCTAGTATATATTTTATAAAAAAAAAAACCCAAAAACAAACTTGAAGATTTCTTTTGTCTGCTCTATGTAATTGAAGTTATTAGTGAATATCTGGATTTAACAAGAAGCCCCCTGCATAAAATGACCACTGCAAAAGGTGGGGTTAGGCATTGGTAGTGCCATGTAAATTTGTTTACTTCCGCAGATCTTTCTCCAGGAAATGTCAGTATAAACACAGCTCCTGTGTGCAGGCTGGGGCCAAACAACCTGTGTTTTAAGGTAGTAATTTAGTTCTTTAAACAGCATTATTTCTCTGGAAGAGATTTAGCTGAGAGAATTTCCTCATCTGTCAACTTTGAAGGCAAATGGGATTATATATGTTTGGTTTTTGTTTTTCTATTTTTGTTTTTTTCTCTATCTGTGTTTTAAAACCCAAACTATTTGTGCTTATTTAGGCTATAGCTGATTTGGAAATTGGATTTAGGAATTGAAAAAATCAATGGTGCAGATCCATGATAAGTAAGAAGACTTTGTTTCTGAGGTTAGAGAAACAAGCCATTTTAACTTTGATTTAAAAAAAAAAAAAATTACACAAATTTGATACTAGTTTTTTAGGCGATTTGAGGCAGAATCCATGGCTGCCTTGGTGGGCATTCTGCTCTTTTCTGAAGTGATGATGTGCTTCTGGTTTCTTGATGGTGTGGCATTTTAAGTGACCGAGTTGAATCAACATCTTGAAGATGTGCTGTATCTATAGAGCTTCAGTACCTATCCTGGTCATCTTTGTCATGTCAGAAACTTTGGATGTTTTGAGGAAGAATATTAATTGTGTGGGTGGGGAAGGACTTAATGCTAGCAAGTGGTTTGGATAAGGTCATTTAACTAACATGTGTACTTAGGGAAAAAAAGTCTTCCTTAATGTGTGGTTAGCCTTACCAGTGAATGTAAATATGTCTTGGTGTTTGTGTGTGAATTCTGGTGACCTCTGTGCAGTCATTGTGCAGTGTTGACAGGAATATTTGAAAAAAAAATACGTGCTTGACCAATGAAGGGCAGCATTTCCTTTCTGTTTTCACTAAGCAGTTAGTGCTTTGTGTTAATCGGTACTCAGAGAGGTTATCTCAGTATTCCAGATGTTTTTCAGCCACATTTTCCCCCACCCCCCCATCTCCATATGCAATCCTAAGCTCGTAACTATCTGAAGAGCTAATGCCATGTGGAGGCATTACTTAACTGTTGTGTCACCTTATTTTCACATTGGGTAGTAGTTGTATACCAGGCTAAAAATGAGCCATGAAACCAAGCATGCCTGTAATACATCTTAGTGCTTGCAGTGTTTTCTTTTAGGCTGAATGTTGTAGTTAGGATGATTTTGTTTGAGCTAACCAAAGCAGTTTTTGACAAATTCAAATGGCTGGTGTGTGATGTGCAGGTGTTTTTCCTCTGCTGTATTTTAGCTGACTCCTCAAGTCTTAGGAGTATAATGGTGTATTCTAGGAAATGAGCGGAAATAAACTTTGTTTTTATTTTTTTCCCTGCCCCACCCCAATATCTTAGGTCTTTGTGGTGTTAATCATCAAGAATGGATAACGTGTCCAAATAGGCAGCTGTTCAGATTCTAGAAAGCAGAGCTAGAAAGAAGTTTGGAGGCTTAAGAAATATGATGAAATGTCGCTATTTAGAATATCAGTTTGGGGTTTTGGCCTCCATTCTCCTCAAGTTCAACTTGAAACAGTCAAAAAGTTAAGTGTCTGCATTCTTTTTTTTTTTTTTTTTTTTTTTAGGTTAAAATTAAAGGCATCTTTCACACAGTAATATGACTTCTTCTTACTGGCAAGGAGGCTACCTCATGTTTAAGCTCAGGTTCGTTTCCCCTTGCCCTAATAAAATAGGAATGTTTATTTCTAAGCCTGTATGTCTGTCCTTCTTTGCAGGAACTGTTTTGTGGATTATGGCCTCAGCAGAAGGAGAACATCTGAAACCTCTCTCTAGGGCAGGGAGTAATTCAGAGATAAAGAGGACGAAGGTTGTTTTTATCTTCCCAGTTTTTCCCACATGCAAGAATAGAACTAAACACTTCATTTACCGAGAAACTGGTGGTCCCTAGTACACCTGTGTCTGGCTGTTATCTGGTGACTCACATGTTTTCCTGCCCCTGAACTTTACCGTTTCAAAACTTCAGCTATTTCTTTCCTTTTGTTCAGTCTTGTCCTGAAATGCTTTGCCAGGGGAATTTTCCTTTTTATGCTGTTCTGCAGGTGTGAATTGTTCTCCTCCACAGAATGGTGAACAATGCTTTAATGAAGTTTAAAATTTCAAGTCATGATGTGACTTAGGTTTTTTTCCTCAAGTGCTCAGTGTTGTTCAGCCTCTGTGTCAGCGTGGGTACTAATCCCACTGAAGTCAGGGGAATTGAGCTTGTAGGAAGGTTGCAGTGAGCATGCTGCTGCTGAAAGGGGAAAAAGGGAGGGGAAAAAAAAAAAAAAGGCATTCATTGCTCCTCCCAGCCACTTGGGTAATGATCTTGTTGAAAAAATCTCAGCAACAGAAAAAGCATGTTTACAGTTGATCAGTTCCTTGATCCAGTTTGTCAGGCAGTCGCAGAAGGGCTTGTGCTGACACAGCGAAGAGCCAGGAACTTGAGCAGGGAGGAGGGATGAGGACTGCCTTTTTTGACTGGCATTTAAATGAATAGTTCCACCAAAGAAACACTTGCATTGTCTTCGAGGACTTGAATTGTTAAGAAAGGTACAGATCTGTGAGAATTTTTGTATTAAAGGGCAAAGTAGTCCTCCTGACGCTTCCTTTGGATCTCCTATTTGAAAGTGGCTGGCACAGTCCTGGAAAGATAAATCGCACAGAAGTTTATTCTTGTGTGCCGCTTTAAAACTTGAAAGCTTCTTGAGATAAGATCAGCACTGACTTTTTTTATCTCTGGTATCTGTTAAGGTTCTTGAAAGCAGCCTATTAAGGATAGGGAGAAAGAGAGGAACGAGGCGGTATTTTCTTAAAATGTTGCCGCACTTTCGAGTATCGCCGTCGCCGCTTTTGCGTCATTGAGTGTGGTGCAGCAAAGGAGTCACTTTGTACACTGACTAGCATAAAGTAGTCACGAAGCATAATTGTTATCAGCATGGTAATCGTAATACAAATAACGAAGGTGGTTTAAAGAAAAAGAGCGCTTTCAACGTAACAGTCTGCTAGATAGATGAACATATGCCTTCTGTCCGTCTCAGTCGCTAACAGAAGTGAAAGTTGGCATAACAGCATGCTGGTATTTTTGTGAAGCATCAGCTCGATAAAGGATCTCCTCAGTGATAAATATAGTGGCAAACTTTATGTGCTAAACTTTGAAAAAGGGCTTTCCTGAAGCCTGCGTGTGGGGGAAATGTTTATACTTCTACATAGCTTCTGTGTAACATTGCTCTAAATGTACTTGCGTCTTTGAGTTGAGGTGGGTTTTTAGAAACATGCTAATACGTGCACCGAAGTTGGGTTCTGCAAAAATATTTAGGATATGGGATGGCATAATCTGATGAGTTGATCTAATAGCTTACCTCTGCCAAGAGGGGGGAATCTCTTCCTCTGAGCTATTCCCAGCTGTGCATTTACGCTGCTCATGTTTCGGCAGCTACCTCTGTAGCAGGTCGCTGGCCTGCGATCTGTCTGAAAGGTGGAAAAGTGGGTACAAAGGGGGAACGGGGGGGAGATATGTGGAGTTGTTTGTTTGTTTTTTCTTTTGAGTCTGGAACTGAGGTGTTATATCAGCTCAGGATGTTGCCTTGTTCACCTGTGTAGGACTTCGTATACCCAAATCTTCAGCTGAGCATTGATGAAATGGCTCTGCCAAGTGGAGTGTTTGTTATGAAAGTTGATATAGATGCTAATTCCTCCTGTGCTTTGGAACTGTCGTGTGCTGTTCGGTCCCAGCATCGCTTAGTTATGTCAGTGTATGGCCAAAACCTTCCTTAGGTTGCAAATCTCTGCCTTCAACAATAACTATCAACATTACGGGTTTTGAAGAAGTGTGTGAAGCAGTGCCACCTAGTAAGCGCTAGCTGGAGTGAATTAGACTTGAAATAAAGTTAGTAGTAGTATTGTCAATGAACTTCATTTAAAAATAATATTTTTTACATCTAAAAAAAGAAAAGGGCAAATGTTTTCAAGAAAGGCAGGTGTCTGGTGGTAGCTTTTGTTGTAATCCAGAGGTGGGTATTGCAGAGAATGCAGTCTCTCCAAACTGTTGGACTACTTGTTGATAGAAATAACCTGAGCAATTGATTTTGTAACAGCAGTATAGTGCACGCGGTCTGGGACATATTTAATTTTTTTTCCCCGCTTTTTGTGAATTTCCAATGCATTTATTAAATTTTGTCATAGTAAAATAATTCCTTTAGGCTGTGAGTGTATGATTTAATTTAAATGCCAGTGGAGGGGGAGAGGTTCCGCTATGGGAGGGCAGTGCTGCATGTATGTTGGGTTGAAAGTGCACCTCAACCTCAGCTGTCAGGGTGGTGAGTGTTTTCTAGCTATGCCGTTGAAGACTGCTGAAGATTTTTGGGCTTTGGAGTCTTGAAAGCTTTTAGGGTTAGTCTTGGGCTAAAATTGGGCTGTTACTGTGAGTGCATCTTGAAATCAGAAGGGCAATCAATAGTTTGTGAGTTAATTGTTGTATCTTTCTTCTGGTACTTTGAGATAAACTGACCTTGTGATATTATTTCTGAAGACTCAACAATGAAGAGGTGGGGAACAGGGAGTATTGAACTCCAGTGAACAAGCAGTGTTCAGCTAGAAGTATTTAAATTTGGCAGCTGGTTTGGCTATACTGATAGTAAATACTGTGAGTTCTGCTATGAGGTCCCCACTCTGTCTTGATATTCCAAGTAACTTCAAATGAAACGAGAAGTGAACAACCATATAGAGAACACAAGTGTCTCTCACTGTTTTTATTCAGTTTATATATTTTTGCTTCTTCATCCTTTTCTAACAGCTTGATCTCTGGTAAACTCCAGGCTTGGTATTGCTGTCAGGGAATGGAGTAGGTTTTCTAGCTGTTTCAGTTGGTGAACTTGAAGATGCTAGCTAAGTAACTCTGATTATTGAGAGCTTTGTAAAAGAAACAAACATTAAGTACATTGTTATGGGTCCTGCTTGTTTCCATAGCTGTTAGGAGAGGTCTCAAAATCTGATATTAGCCAAGTCCAAATTCATTCAGAAGAGCCTACCTGAATGTAGAGCTGTTGAAACAACTGACTGATTCACAGCTGGGAAAAGGCAGACAGGTACGTCCCGATCCAGCAGATCCTGGATTAGAATTTGACATGGAAATACTTCATATCAACGCTCACTTAATTGGATTATTATGCACAGAAGAAAATGATGGACTAAGCCACTTAAAAAAGGGGAGGAGACTTCGTTCTAGAAAGTGGCTTTTTCTGGTTGAAGGTTTCCTAATTCTTTGTGGGGAATGTATTTGCACTTCAGCTATTCAAGAACTTCCAGTCACTTCCAGCTGTTACCCGCAGAAAGTGCTTAGATTTAAAACTTTAGACAAGTTCCAATGTATATTCGTATAAGCTTAATGACTGAAGAACTGGAAATAAGGAACCAGTCTCCTGCATGTTGCATTCAGTCCTTTTTATGGTTACTGAGTCTTGCATTATTATTTATTCGTTGTGTTCTGTGAGTGCGTAGCCAAAACAGCCAGAAATACTTTGTGTTGCAGCACGTGTAAGAGAAAGCGTCTATATTTGGGAGCTTGCATACCAATACTAACCAGGTGAAAATAAAGAGCCACTTTTCCTGAACTATGCATGTTCTCCTATTTGCATATCAAATGGCGTGCACAGATAGAGCAAATGTTAAATGAGGATGTTCTGACCTTGTACTCAAATTTTCACATACTAATGTGAAGATATCTTGGATTAGTAACTATCTTAGAAATTGAGAGGCGTTAGTGTGAATGTTGTTGGAGTGTACGTGACTCCTGCGTGTGAGAAATTACTACTGTGTTTAGAGGCTGTCCAAATGCTGCTTACATTATGCATAGCGTTCCTGTCACCAATATTTCACATGTGGAGTGAGAAGGGAATATATTTTAATTTGTTGTAAGAAGCAGCCTCCCTGTTCCAAATTGCTGTCTTATCTGAACGTGTTCCCCATCTTACTTGTGTTTAGCCCAAAAGCAGATTTCTTCAGTGTGTTGTAAGTTGTTGGACTACAGGCCTAGAACGTAGTATTACCCAGTGAAAATGTGGACTACTTAAAGCGAAGAACTTCAAGTTCTCCTATAGAAAGCTCCCCTTAGACAAAAAGTTGTGCCAGTAATCTTACGCTTCTGATGAAAAACACTTTTAAAATGCTTGTGTAATGCTACGTAATTTTGTCTCACTTTTGCACCTTTGTGTTAGTTTTGTTTGAATTTGTGTTGGGCAGTTCCTCCATAGCAAAATCGTAGAGGCTCCTCCACTGTGAGAGAAAACGCGCTGGATAAATGAGAAGGCAGAACCGCAGGAATGGATATTGACTCAGTTGCTTTTTAATGATGTTCTAGCTTAGTTCATCTTCAGGGCAGTGCTATGGATGAGTAAAGATATTTTCTTTCCTCCTTTTTCCGTGCTTAGATTTGCCTTACAGAATTGAAATCCAAAATAATAGGGCTGATGTAAGCACTTACTGGGGAACAAGGCTCTTTGCTGTTTAGAAGGGTTTCTCTTGCTTTGTGCCAGAATGCTGCTTACCTGCTGCACTATAAAACTCTGTTTAGATGTCAGTTTCATTTAGGCATAGGTAAAGACTTATTTGAGAAATATTTTTAGACTGTGCATCTACCTTCTGTTTTGAGATTGATGGTATGTATAAGAGGCTGCTAATCGAATTTAAGACTACTTAACTTATGACTCTTGACTTCAGTGTTGCGATCTTGCTTTAGACAGAGCTAGCTTTTGACATCCCTTGCCTTAGTGTTCCTGGAAAAAGTCCTGTAAGCAGAATGCTTTTGCTTTGAGCTTCTATGTGCTGTCAGTGAACCCTTATAGTTTCCTTAGCTTCCTGGCATTATGTTGCTAACTTTTTTTCAGTTGAGGAAATGATTGCCTTTTTTTATTGACCCTTGAATGAGAAATCTTCTATGAAATGGTAATGCAGCATGAATGCTGAAATGCCCCAACTAGTACTGGGAGGAGACAATACCTATTTGAAAAGGGTTCTCTGCATATGGAGTCATCATCTTCCCTGATCCCACCAGAACCTGATAGTTCATGCAAGCTGCCAAGTATACTTTGCCAGCATAGCGTTTCTGTTAAGGGAGAGCAGATCTGAGGAAGGTTGTGCGAAGGGAATCAGGCAGTGTTATTCCATCAGACAGGTCATAAACATCTGAGTCTGTTGTCAACAGGCAGTCTTTAAACCTTTTTAGTTTTATGCAGTCTTTTAAATTGACATAAAAAGCTCAGGATATGTTTATCTTAGCACTTTCAAAGGTAGTTAAGTACAGACACCTTTCAAAGATACTAGTTTCCTTGGAGCTGTGGAAAACCTAGGTCTCAAGAATACCATATTAAAGCTCCTTAAAGAATATAATTTCAACCTCGCCGGCTTTATATGCTTACCAAAACGAGTAAAACTAAATGAGCAGGAAATACTGAATGTGGCAGAAGGGTCTTGAATGCCTTGCTGCTGCCCTAGGCCAAGTGAAAAATATGCTGGACAGAAATGAAAGACCTGTCTTGGGAGAAAGCTTAGTTTTTTAGTGGGAAATAATCTTGGACGGTCAAAAAAGTTATTGCATAGTTGTTATAGAAGAAAAATATGTGGATTTGTTATGGAAGTTTCTTTATCTGTGGGAGGTAACGGAGCTGAAGCGAGGGTGGTGTGATAGTAAGGATGGACAGCAAGGATCGTGCGATTGCAAAACTCGGTGAATGCTCCACTGCAGTTTTTGGCAGAAAAGTCTGGAAGTGCTCAGAAAGATACACTGAATTATAGGGATAAGGGAATAAAAAGAAATTAGAACAAAGGTATGTCTTAAAACCTGTAGATTTTTATCAGGTTAAAGCCCATCATCCCCACAAGCCCCCACCCCAATAATAAAAATCAAAGGAAGAAAGTAGATTTCTTTGATTTGAAGTTCACTAAAGCCCCTATCGGAATGATGTTGGAAACGTAGTCAGGCTGACAACTGCAGAGATGTGATTGCTGTAAGAAGTGAAGAAAAGGAAAATGATAGACTATGTGAAAATAGAAAAAGCGGTTGAGGGCTATGACTTCAGATGTTTCCTGAGGTTTGTTTTTGGACTGACTTGATTTTATGTAATCACTAACCACTGAGGATCAGGAGTAAGGAGTTTGATGAATCTGTTTGGAGAGAGAAGGTGAAACAGTAGGTTTAAAACTTTTTTTTTTTTTTTGTATTGACATAGAACTAAGGGACCTTACAAAAATGTACCAAGTGATGACTGATGCAAGCTCCTGTGAAGCAGAGGTCGTGCTTTTGCAGTATAACAAGATTTTTGTATTTAAGAAAAAAAAAGACATGATATGAGAAGTAGCACAGAATAACATGGTTAGTGTCTTAGTGGTTATCTGAACCAGCTACTGATATGATGGGGTGATGAAAGGTATATGCACAGGTGGGTATGTAGTTCCTAATGAAGGTTGATAAATACTAGTTCATTTATCTGAAATAGTGTGTACCCTTTAGGGGTGTCTGGGGAAACGTTCATTTCTGACTTAGCTGTAGAGGGTTTTGAAAAACTTTTATTTTTACTCTAAGAGCAGATAGGAAGAAGTTGGCTCAATCCAGCAAAATGAATGTGGGTAGGAGTATCATAACTCTCTAAAAAGGGAAGAAATGGACCCAACACAAAGCTGAAAGCTTGTATTATCAGAAAGAGGGGGAGATGCACATTAGGTGGTGGGTAATTGTAGTGTGTCATTTTGAGTTGTTAACCTGTTACTGTGTTTCCCAATGAAGTTAGGTTTCTTGCTTTTTATTTTTTATTTCTTCCTTTTCCCTGTGCTACCTTTAAGATAATTTTGGTGACTGCATATTCTTTAATACAGAATAGCTTCACTAACTGCATCTGTTTTCAAGGGACACCAGCTTCCTAGATTTTTATGAGGTTGCATTTAAAGTGCTGTTTTGGTGATCTGCTTCTGCAGCCTCTAAGAATAAAGAAAGTCCAGAGTACCAAAAGTCATCCCTTCAGTGTGTAATGACTCGTGAAGACATCTGATTGATTTTTGTGGATTATTCTGTAGGTGATTTCTTGTCTTAGACATGTTTTTTGCTCTTCCTTTAAGCAGTAATAGGAGTGCTCTCCCAGTACCAATAATGAAGCTTGGGAGAGAATCTATAATGGGTCAAGTTTCTAGGTGCTTTACTGCTGCTGACTTGGATGTGCTTCTCACCCACGTAGTCTTTCAACACAAGTTTGAAGCAGCCTTTTGAAGAAGCTATCTGAATATTGCTTGCACCATTGAATATTTCTCTTGCATATAAACAACTGCTCATCTACCTTACCATGTTTTTTTGTTTTGTGTTAGAAGAGGAAACTTGGTAATTTGAAAGTTTTAATGATGGAATTTTCCCCTTTGTGGATTAATTTAGGTTTTTCATTTCATGGGTGTTTCTAATCCGTGTGAAATGTCAGTCTTCTCTTTGCAAGTGTATCCTGTCATATTCAACATGTTCAAATATATTTTGTTTGTGGTAGATGCCTCAGTTTTCAAGGTATTCCACGTGCCAATGGTGGGATTTTTGCCTCTTGGTGCTCTACGCATCGCGGAAAATTGGCATGTCACAGAATTTTGGCTGGAAAGCCACCCTGCTTTTTGGTCTTGAGTGTCTCAGGAACTTGTTGACTCTATCTGAGGTCATCTTGTTAGGGCTTTTACCTACTGCTGGAAAGAGAAATCCTTGGGAAAGCCATGCTGAAGGGGGTAACCAAGTGATGCTTTGTACTGTACTGAAGGGCTATTTTCAACTCTTCCCCTGCCCCATCTCAAAACGATCCATGTTTTTAGTAATGAGTGCACCTCATGGTTCTGCTGAGTAAGGTGTTGGCATCCGCGTGGGATACGGTTTAAACAACCCAACCTTGACATTGAGCTCTGTGACTCTGGAAACACACAAAAAAGTGTGTTTATGTGCTTTGGGACGGTTGGTGACCAGTACTGCTTGATCAGCTGTAAATAGATAACAATGTGCTTTTGTGATATAAGAGTGGGAATTGTCTGATCAATTGTTCAAATGCTTACATTTCTGGGTGCCAGAATCTGTCTCGGATCAATTGTTAAAATGCTTGTGTTTCAGGGTGACGTAATCTGAGCGATGCCAGTTCAAAATTCCTGGTGGCCTGTGAAGTACTGGAAGATGGAACGAGGAGTCTTCCTAAAAACTGTCCTTTAGGTCTTGCGCATTTATAGCTCTGCTATATACTTTATCCTGCATGAACAACTGTGTTCTTGCGGATGCTTTTATTCTCCCTTTGGTCAAATCATATGCTTTCCCCTTAGTTACTAGTGCTGTACGGGGAACATAGCATAGAATGAACCAACCCTGATTTGTACTCGTCCCCGGCTTTGGCTTTCACAAAATAGTAACTCAGGAATCCCTTTGGTCTAACACGCTTCAGTGTATCTTGAAATAGGAATTTTTTCCCTGTTTTTAAGCAGTGCTGTGCTAAGTTTGTCTCCTCGAGCTGCACTTCACATGTTTACTCTGCCACCTTCTGTGTGGGGAACATAAGGGCTTTTCTGTGTTTTAGGCTTACAGAATGTAAGGGACCATAATAAGAAAACACGATAGATGTGCACGGCTTGCACAGCTGCATTGGTTTAAGGTACCACTTGTTCAGAAGGCTGCTTTTTAGTAGTGGATAGTAATAGGTGAGAGTACTGACTGGATCATGCCCTTCAGAGTAAGGCAAAATAAAGATAATGAGCTTTCAAATAAAAGCTGAGATATTTCAAAGAGAGAACATGGGGTTTTTTTTCTAAAACCACTTAGTTCATAGTAGTTCATAGAGTTGAACTTGAAAGCAAGGAAGGAACGGATTTGTGTTCACCTTTGCAAAACTTGAAGCTACATTTTGTGACCTGTGTTTAAAACCCCAAACTGCACAGTAGAAATAAGAAAGAAATTAATCATGGACATTAAATAGGGTTTTTTGTCCCTAGAGACCTCTTTTTCCTGCAGGAACAGAATGGAAGCCTTCATTAAAGCCTTTACATTTTACCAAACATCTCATAGTAGTGGCGTGAAGTGTTGGGAACAGGCTTTTTGGAATTTGGTATTCCAGACTATAAATTTTTTTTAAGTACTAAGTGGAGTAGTGGATATCATTTGGCAAATGAGTGCTTCTCTTGAAACCTGCACCAGAGGGCTGCAGATGAAGGTGGGCCCAGGGAGGGGAGGAGGTGAGGGAACACGGACATGAAGGGGATTGGAATATTGAGAATTTGAGTGTGAAAGCAAACATATGTTCAGTGTGACTTGCTTTCAGTGGAGTATCTAGCTGGTTAGGTTGTCTGCTGCCCTCATTGCTCACGCGTAGAACCTGGCTCCTTGTGGTGTTTCTGATAGTGTAACACAATGTGAGAAGCTCCGAATTATTCTTTTGCTTACGGATTTGTTAATGAAGTTATGTTGTTGCAGGCAGACCTCTCTGTTGTTTTCGAAGTGGGATGGGAAAGGGTGCAGCTCTTGAGGTGAGCTTGTTTCTGTTCCTCCTGAAAATCTTGCACTTGTTATGTAAAAATGGAGATGATGCTATTCAGTTAGCTTTGCATGGAACAGAAAACTTCTTTTGTTCCTGTGTTATGCTGTCTTTCCATTTGAAGATGTTTTCAGTGTTGTTGTGTATAAAGTATCTTAATTTCGGTGCTAAGTTGTGCGTTTCATGCTTTTTTTTTTTTTTGGTGATACAAGGTATCTGTTAATTCCTTCTGATGCTCAGAAGACTGAATAACTGGTCTTTTGAGACATGAGTGTTATGTGGGAGGTGGTAGCTGGATTTTTTTTGGTGTGGGGTTTTGGTTTTTTTTTTTTAATATAAAGGAATCCTTCAAGTTGGCAGAGATAACTTTGTACTTGGGCTAATGTTTGTGTGTAATTGCTAGGTTGCATGTACACAGGATCAGTTGCAAAGGGCTGCTAAGGATATTAGAAATGCTGACCTAAAAGCACTACTCCAGTGGAACCATGGAGTTTTGTCTTGTGATTGTTAGCATGGACGAAAAGTTTCCTATGGGAAGTAGGCTGTGATGGGTAGATGTCTGTATGATTCATTTCCCTCAAGACAGCTAAGACTTCTGTGAATCTTCTGGACTATCTAACTTTAGATTGCTGAGCTTTTGCTTCTGTAGGTACACGTACCCAATGAAGTTTGATAGGAAGTCAGGAAGGCATTACTAGATTTGATCCTGCAGAAAATACTGTTAAGACAAACTTCAGTGGGTTGAAGTCTGTGGTAAATGTTGGAAAATGTTGTCTTGTCCTTGCAATTAACCTCCTATAAGGATAAGTTATTATTTATTTATTTATTTATTAGTATCGTTTAGAACTTCAAAAAACCCCAAACCGGCTGAATAGCAGACAAAGTAGTAATGGCTGGATTTATCAGTTAACTCTTTTAGTATAGTACCTCTGAAAGGAAACCTGACCAGGTGAATAGGCAAAGTTCAGAGCTCACTAAGGTATTTGATGACTAGCATAAAAATTCTTCTGTGACATGAATGATGTAGGACATACTAACTTCTGACAACAGGCTCAAGACAAGTTTAGCAGTGTCAAAAACGAACAGCCCATAGAGGAGTTGCTCCTTGAATGAATTCTGGTAAAACGGTCTAAAAACTGGGGTGTTCCCTAAAGTGGAAAAACAGTATGGACTGCCGGAGCAGGTGTAGAGTTTGTCTACAGTGAGGGACTTTCTGATAGGTGAGTAGGAGGTATTTCCCATTTTTAGGGGTTAAAGAACAGAATTTTTGGCACAAGAATATAGCTGTACCTACAATTTAGACTGATCAACTAGAAATTCTCTTTGTGATGTTAGTAGTTGGTCTGGTCAGCTTTCTAAAACCAGGTAAGAATATTCTTGCTGTTAAGAGGAGAGTGTTTGTTGCAGTAAGAGCGTATTTTGGAAAAATATGATGTTGATTAGAAAAAGTGATTACTACTAGCATTTCTTCAAGTCAAAATGTGAACTTAATTTCTTTGGCCATTAGATGCTTTTGTGCTCCCCTAAAATGAGTTTGTGAGGGAGGAGATTTTTGTGGGGTCGACAAGATTTATTACGGTGTGTTTTTTGACCTGGAAAATGAAATATTTTGAGAGCTGCAGATGCGATTGCTCAACGATTTTGACCTGCTATGCGCAGAATGGGTATCACTGTCACCTAGTGTTTGAATGAGCATGTAAAACTTCATTCTTTTGGTCCGAGTTATCGCTGGGTGTTTTGGGTGAAGCAGAGGAGAAGCGTGGAGATGATGATGGTGGTTCTCACAACTACCTTGGGGAGACCTTGCTTCACATGGTCAGTCCCTTCGTTACTGGTGTCGCAGGCGATTTCTGGCGTTCTTGGTGCCCTGCATCGTCCTCGAGCAGTGAACTGGAGAGAAGGCTGAGGTGGTTGGAGACTACTGTTGACAGTGCGGCACTTAAGATGGGTTAGTTGGTTTTAGGAGGTTTTGCTGGAATGGGAAGCCAGATGATAGAGCAGAAAAAAGTGTGGGCTGTGCCATAGCTCTGCCTAACCTAAGGGTTGGTGTTTCGGCTTTTTTTTTGGTTTTCCTTTTTGTGAGGAGCGCGCTTTGTTACCGAGAGCAGCCAGGACAGGATGGCAATAAATGAGACTCAAGGAAAACCACCTGCAGGGGATTTGCCAGCCTCACTGGGTCAGAAGGAGCCGGTCCCTTCGAGCGTCCCCCGCCCTGCTGGTGTGCCCCCGGGGGTTTGTCAGCCCCTCTCAAATGGTTTTGTGTGCGGGTCGGGGGGCTCGGAGGGTCCGGCGGTGGGTGAGGAGGAGCACCGGCCGCCGCACGAAGGGCCGGGGAGGGACGGTGAAATGGAAGGAGCTGGTTTCCTTAGGATGTTTTTTTCTTTTCTTTATTCTTTCTTCTCTCTCTCTCTCTTTTTTTTTTTTTTTTTTTTTTTCCGGAATGCTCAGGTGCTCTTGGAAGGGACCAGGGCAGGAGGAGCCGGGCGGAGGCGCTGGCCGGCGGCGCTGCCCCGGGTCCGCCGCCGCACCCCCCCCGCGCTCGGGTGGTAGGTGCCCGCCCTGCACGGTGTGGAACAGTCCATTTCCTGTTCCCGTACTGACAGCGGGGGGGGGGGGGTGGTTGGAAGCGAGCGTGCTGCTGCTGCCGGGCGGCCGGCCGGCAGCCCGTCCGTCCGTCCGGCGACGGCGGCGGGTCGTGAGGGAGGGAGAGGAGAGGAACATGGCCGGGCGGTGAGGCGAGGGCGGAGGCGGCGTCCGCCGCGATGGAGGCGTACGTGTTGGAGGACATCCTGGAGGTAGGGGCGGGAGAGGGCCGCAGAACAAAGGGGTGCGCGGGGTCGGCGGCGGGGCGGGGGGCGGCGGCCGAGCCCCGGGGAAGGCGCCTCGGCGGCGGGGGCCGGGGCCTGCCGGGGGGAGACCGGCCTCCCGCCGCGGGGCAGGCGGGTCCCGGCGGCCCCGAGGCCGGCCGGGAGTTGGTTTGGAGGCGGGCGGGCACTCGGGGCCTAGGGTGCGGAGCGCGGTGTGCCCGCCGGGGCAGCGGCCGCCCTCCTCCCTCAGGGCCTTCTGCCGGCCGGGGGTCCGCCGGCTGCCGGCGGGCGGGCGGCCCCTCCGCCTGGTTCGGTGCTCGGGGAAGGGGACGCAGGGACACGCAAATGAGTGGAGGGGTGCAGGGGGAGGGGGGAGGCCGCCTGCGCGCCCGTGGAGTGTGCTGCTGCGTGATCCGGGAGGGTTTTCTGGAGTCCCGGCGGGTGCTTGGAGCTGACATTGCGGGGAGGCTGCTACGGCTTTCAGCCCTTCTGCAGAACGGACGGTTGTCATAACTCTCTTTTTGTGTTTTGGTTTTGGGTTTTTTTTTTTTTTCCTTTTTTTGCCAGCATTCCCGTTCCTTGCACAGAATAGGTGTTAGGCCTGTATAATTTCTCTTACCGTCTTTTTAGTCGTCTTAACCGTGGTCTGCTTTTACTTCCTCTGCAGAAGTAGATCCCGTGTTATGAAATAAATGACATACTCCCTTCTGGCGAGTGAAACCTGAAAATGCTATTTCAGCCAAATGGGGAGAGAGGCCTGCCTAGGAATCGTAAAGTGAATCTTCTGTTCCAAGTGACACAGGTCTCTGCTCCAGATTATATTAGCTGTAGTACTTCAAGGAAGTATCTTCTTTTGTTGTTGTTATTCCTGTGGTTTTTCTGGTTTTGCAAGCAAAAAATATGATTTCGTTGCCAGTTGACTTTTCAGTATATCTGCATGTACTCTTTATTGTAAATGGAAGCTGCTACCTTATTAGCTGCTGTCAAAATTTAAACAAACCGGTGCTTTCGGTGACGCTTGTCCGGTAGGTTTTTTCCTTAATGGCCTTACTTAGGTTACGCTTTACATTGCTCTGAAATTTTAAATCAGTAGGAATACTTAGTGTTGCTGTTAACTTACTTGTGCACCTTGGAACTGTTTAACATGATGACATCCAGAATGTTAACACAACTGCTCAGTTTGTGCTTAAGAAACTGGTACAGATGTACAGACAAGATGTCTTTACCAGTATCTGTCTGAGCGGCTGGGTTTCTGTGGCGAAGTAGGAAGACCAAAAGTGAACTGGGCTGTCTGCCATCAGACAAATATTTCAGTACTTCACTTGTCTTACTGAATACCAAAAGCTTTTTCTTTTTTTTTCTTCTTTATTTTAAATACAGTTGTCATATGCAACTCCATAGTATGTCAAATTGATAAAATACTTGGTATTTATTAATAGTCTTGTTTGGAAAGGCAGTTAGCAAATTAATTTTGTCAGAATAGCAGTATTTTGGGTTTGTACGTGTGAGCTAACCAATTACGTCTTACTTCTCGGAGTAGGATGCGGTGACTTTTCTTTTGATAATTTCATCACACGTTTTCTTCCTGGTGACGAGACCAACTGTATCCAGGTAAAGCATCTTCAGAATCAAGTACGGCTTGTCTGACTTAGGTGTGTGTAAACTATGACTGAATCAGTTGTTCATGAATCTCTGAAGTACTCTGGTAGCGGTGGAGGCTGTTGGTAATTTCTCAGTGCATCAGTAGAAGCAATGCAATTGTCTTGCGTTCCCAGTACGGGTCCAGAGGTAAAACTTGCTTCCCTCAGAACTTGTTTCTATTGTAGCTTTGAACAGTGTGTTTACGGTGTGTGTCTTATTTTTCCATTTTAGGGCTTTTTTTCTCCTGTGGAGCAGTTTCTGATGTTCGTTCAAAGACAGCAGTGTGACGATCGGGAGAACTGCTCTTGCTTAGGCAGCAGAATCTATGTCTGGTCTCTGTTTTATTGGACAGACTTTGTACTGCTTAGTATTTAGTTAAATTTGGAGGCATCAGTCCTTGCCTCTTCATAAAATCTTCAAGAATGTTTTCACTTCTAAGTTGGTTATAATTTAAAACAGGGAAAAAAAGGCTTTTTCTGTAGCATGCTAGTTTATGTTGAGTTAGCGTAGAGACTGAGGTTCAAACTGTGTTAGAGGTCCTTGCCGCAAGAAGCGAGTGGGTCTTTCTGGGGCAAAAATCCCTTCTGAGTTAAAAAGGTAGATAGTCATCAAGTAATGCATAGTTGACATGTTCTAGCTTGCCCTAGTGTGAAGGCTACTTCCTTGGGTAGAGGAAGAAACAAGATGAGGTGAAAGCATAGTCTCTGCGTGTTTCATTGCTGAAGTTGCAGGACTCTGTTAGAAATAATTTTTCCCCATGCTTCTTTCCTATCAGAGGATAAAACTAAAATAATTCTTCAGCAAGTTTAACAGAACAGCAGGTGGAAATGGTTGTTAGCCTGGAAGATATCATGCGGCATCCTGGCTGCTGTGTGCTTACGCCACCTTCAAAGAAGGTTTACTTAATGCAGAACTTGATCTGGCTTTGGTACTATTAGCTGAAGATGAACTTTGTTTTGACTTTCTTAATTGAGTCTGGTGTTTAAAGTGCTCAGTGGGAATACAGTTGAATAAAATTTAAGTACCGTGGGGTTAATCTGCAGGTAGCTTCTCTCTCATTGGGTTCTTCTGATAACGTATATCTTGGCCATACTTCTGTGTTGATGTGTGACTGAACTGACAACAAGGGTTTTTTTGTTGGTATAACCTTTCAGGTTTTGGCTCATCCATGCTACTGAAGGAATAATTATGCTACAGGAGACCTTAGTATGATATTCAAAGAGAGACATAAACCCGTAGTCGTGTTTTTGACACTTGAGTGAGTCAACAGAAACATTTTCTCGGTTGGGAGAAAAGGAGGTATGTTTTGTCCTGACAGATGAGGATGGGGTCTGTGTTGTGGTGTGCTGAACTTGGACTGACAGCACAGAAATGCACTTAGGAAGCTTATGACAGTAGAGGGGTAAATTTATATTCCCTGTGTTGATTTCTGACTTTCCAAGAGGAGCAACCATGTGTTCTGACCTTCAGGTTCTTAGAAATCTTGTTTGTGCTTGACTTGAGAGAAGCAGACTGGAGTATAATACAAGCCCACATGTGACAGCTTCTTTATGTCCTTGGTAAGTGCCTTAAAAGAAAAAAAATTCCTTTGACTTTCTAGCTTAAATATCTTTCACCTACCTTGAACTGAAACTCAAAATCATTGCTATCAAACCTTCATTTCTTATTGTGATATTTGGAGTATTTCCCAACTGCAGCAGATATGTTTTAATTTTGTGCTAGAATCATGGGGATATTTTAATAACCTCTAAGATCGTACTTCGGTTTGTATGTAGCTGCTGTTGGTGTAGGTCAGAGGTGAGGTAATATGGAAGGATCATGTAGTATATGTTCAGTTGTCTAGTCGAGCCACAGTGAGGACAGTGGAGCATAGCTCATGTAGCGACCAAAAGCTTTATATAGAGTGGAGACTACCCTGCTTGAGTACACGGTTGCTTTGTGAAACAGTAATGGAAGGAAGAGCAAACACTAAATAGAGTAATGTCTGTAATGCAAGTTTGGGGATCAGAGAGGCCTCTGCAGTGCAATTTTTTATTTATTTTTTTTTTTAACAGGCCAAGGTTTTAATATTTATAAACACTGTAGTCTCTTGGTCTGAAGATTTAAGTCAGGGTTATATTACAGTATTTCTGGTTTGGGCATTAGTAGCTTTGCCATATTCCAGCTCTTAAAGAAACGATTCTTTTCGCTATTTTCTTCCTCACACTTTCTCTTGGTAATCTTGTCTGGTTTACTTCGTGCTTCTTTTCCTGTCTTTTTAAAGAGTTTGCCTATACGAAGTCAGCATTGGCTCCTAATCTGCTCCAGCATTTCCTAGTGATTCGTTGCAGTTGTTCATACGTTGTTTCTCAGAACAACGTTGTCTTGATGTGTTATTTTCAAGTAAGTTGAAGCACTGCTGTACTATTCATTTTATTAAGGCATCATTACTAAGTCTGGGCTGCATTTGGTCCCAACCCCAGCTGATGATAATGGAAGCTTGTGTTCCTGAGTGGGTCCAAGGTAGTAGGATTTCTAAGGTTTACTCTCAAGAAATACTGAGCTAATGTTAACAAGAGGACCCCCACTTAAATGCTGCGAGGTCGTCCCCCGCAATGATGTTTAAAAGCTTTAGCTGAAGCTGGTGGCGAGGCAGCAAGAATGCAGTACGGAGCGCCGTACGTACATCGAGAGCTGGACTCTGACTTGTTGCGGTGCTGTGAAGTTATGCTGTTGCCTGATAGTCTGAAGTAGAAATGACCTTTTTGTCAGAAAGCGTGTTCTGCCGAGGAGTAGCTACGACCTTGTGTTTTGTTAGTCGTTTGCATCTGGTTAGTGCACTTGAGCCAGTCAATAGCTTGCTGATCGTGCCATAGTTTGCCTAAACTTCAAGAAAAGCAGATGGTTTTGGTTGCCTTTTCAGGGTGTGGGACTAAATTGTTCTGAGGTGAACTCATGTTCAGGAGCTCTCTGGGTGAGTGAGAACTGAACGTAGTTGAATAGGTCTTCTCTGAAGTATTGTTCAGAGAGGAAAACTGGCCTGAAGGAAAGCAAGCTGAACATGCTAACGGAAGAGGTTAATATTCATCAGCCATCTTATATTCAGGAGGTGGCACTAATATCCTTAGCGATGGGCAGTGAAGATGAGTAGGAAGACCAGGATGCCTGAATTTGTACCATATCCTTGCTTGACTGGTAGTATCACATGAGTCTTTTAGGAAATTTTAGAGCAAAAATACTTTTTTTTCTTTTTTTTTTTTTTTGTGCGTATCTTGAATCAGATGGAGAGAATAGGGGCTTTCTAAGCTTACTGGCTGAGATACTTAAGCAGCTTTCTGATCTACTATGCAACTATTGATGTAGTGAAAAACTCTGTGCTGCTGTCTTCTTCCCCTGGCTCGGTGGGTTTGACAGAATGGTGTCAGTCTGACTGAGCAGCAGTGATGGCAGTCACCTAGGCTCTGCTAGCTTGTGTGTTTGCAGCTTCACGAAGGTGAGTGGAAACTAGACTGAAACTGCCTGGCTGGTTCCCAAGGGCTCTTTCTGCATCGTTGTCTAGTGCTTTCAAATAAAACATAGGAAGGTGATTTCCCTTCCCTTGAAAATACTCTCCCCCTAATACTGCTGCCTCTGCCCATTTTTTTTTTTTCCTGCGGTGTGAGGCAAAGACCTTACAGCAAGGGTGTAGGTGTAGTCTTCTAGAAAAGCAAGTCCTGTCTTTGATTGCTGTTACTTTCCCCCTTCCAGTTAATTTGGTAAGACTGTTTTGCAGGGCAAGGAGCTAATTTTCAGCTGCTGGATCTGCATTCCCCTGTGTGACAAGCAAGAAGTAGAAGCTGGTAGATGTGATTTCTTTGGGTCCTAAGCTGCCTGTCCTTGACTTGCAGGAAGAGATTACAAGCTTGATAGTATAATTGGAAACCATTCTTGTTATTTATGCATTATTGCTTTTATCTTTTTCAGTAACAGTTGGTTCTTGGTACAATAATATGAAAATTCAATTATCGTGTGAGAAACCTTTAAGGCGATAAGTAACTTCGTACTTGTGTAACTGCAGTTTGAAAGGTCAACATTATTCACTGGTTGTGTCTGCCAGTGAGCATCTTGCTCATTGGGACAACTTAAGCAAGGCCTTGACTAGCAGGTGGGATCGGATCATCTGCAAAGATCTCTTCCCACCCTTCTGTCTTTTAAGCTGTTGGTTCAAATGAAGTACTTCATTAAAAACAATAAGAGAATTGAGAGAAATGTTTTAGGTGAATTTATTTAGATTTTTTCCCCCATATGTCCTGTCTTTAAACTTCTATAGAAGTGTGTAAAAAGGTTCTCTTCATGCCTAAGGTACTCGTCCCTTTTTTCCTGCATGTGCATAAAATCTCTTCAGATCTTTGCCTTGCTGGAATTTGCTGTCTGTGTTGATTGACAGGAAGTCACATGCTCTAAAGCTGTAACCCACACTCAAAACAACCTGTTACGCTACCTCAGCATCAAAATCACACGAGAAGGAAATCTGGATAACTGGCTAGTATAAATGTGGTTTTCTGTCGCCTTATGGCCACCATCTCCCATGCTGCACAGTTCTTGCACAGTTTCTTCAATTTCATTGCACTTAAAACAGCAACATTCTGCTAGTAGGTGTCAGACTTGAACATCTTTGATGTTTTAGGAAGAGATGTGGTGTTCCTGTCTCTCACTGTGGACAAGCGTGTTGTAATAGAAAAAGGAACTTTGTACTAGCAGTTTTATCTGTGATCTGAATATAGCTGAACGTAGTTTGTGCTCGGGGAGGGAAGGAGCAGAAACGAGTCGTGATGCAGCTTGTCCTAGTGAGAAGCTGATACTGGAGCTATGGTTGTGTAAACATTGAATAAATATGCTAAAATACCTTTGTGGAACAGATGTGATCAGAAGCATTAAGGGGAGAGTAGAAATCAAAATTGTGATAGTGATTTGAAGGAACTTGGCACACAATTTTAATATCTAGCATGCAAAGAAAGACTCCACTTAAAATTGCCGTCTTTGCCCTTAAACCTTGATTTATTTTTTTTTAATAGGACCTCTTTTTGATAAGGGAGGGGGAGGAAGGTGTATTTGGATTTAGTCAAATACTTGTGCATTGCTTTAGCTACCTTCACAAGTCTGTTAATTTACCATATGTAAAAAAAACCTTTTCAAATCTGTTCAGTATGCAGCAGCTTTCAGTTGGGTGTGCCAAATAGAGCAAAATAAAAATTGTAATTCATTTATTAGGTATGCCTAACAGTAGTTTGTATTGAAGGAGGAATTCTGTGACTATCAGGCCTGTCAGAGTTTTAACCAAATGAGTTGAAATTATTAGAAATAATTCCTTCTGTGCTCAGTTCCCCAGGCAGTAACAATAGGAATTCTAATCAGATACTATACTGTCTCCTCCTGTAACTTTATCCTCTAGCTTCTCATCCGAAGAGAAGATTGGTAAACTAGGCCATATCAGTTCCTGTACTGAAATGAAAAAAAGACTTCAACTGTAAATGCCAAAAAAGGAAAGGAGATCTACATAATGTTTCAGTTTGTTCTGTTTCACTTTTTTATTGGGCTCAGTTTTTGTCTGTAATCGTGGTTGGTTGTTTTGGGACCGTTGCATAGCTATTTCTCCATTTAATTTTACACGACAAGAATAAATACCAATAAACAAAGCTGGAATGACTCAAAGTAATTTCAAAGTTCTTGACCTAAGTAGTTGTATCCTCCCAAACTATTTTTGAATAACTTCACATATGTCTCTACGTAATACTTTGAATTGGTTATGCTGCATGATGAGAGATACTGAAGGGAGATTTCAGCAGGATAATTACATGGAGGAAAGTAGATGTTCTCTAAGGACTTGTAGTTTCTACTTTCCCCTCCCTGATACCGATGGATTAAATTGGATGGAGGCCACAGAACTTCTGGAGGCAGTATACTAGCAAGGTCTTAATTGTCATCTGTGCAGGACAAAAAAAAAAGGGGCTTCTATAGTTTGCTGTGCAGTTGAATGGCATGTAGCATTTGATTTGCTTGGGATGAACCCTTTTTGCTGATCTTGACGTAAAGCACTTCCCTTAAGGAGCTATTCTTCAGTCTCCTGGTTCTGCTGTGATGGTGAATTTTAAGCAGTAGCAGCGTGGCTGGTCTCTTTGTTTCCTCCGTTTGGAAGTTAAGGTAGAAGGGAGTGGTAGCTAAACCTGCATATGCTAAACAGAATAGCAATTTTACTTAAACATTGGGGAGGCTGGAAACAAAATGTGGATGTTTGCTATGTCTCAATCTTTTTTTCATTAGTAGAAAAATGTTTGAAAACTCTGTCCTTCTAGTAAGTATTTTTTTCCCTGTATTGTATCGCTTTTCTTGTTTGTCATGTGCTCTGGTGTCCACGTCTCTTGTCTGTTGGTCACTTAGTGTAGCATGCATTGACTAAAGGAGCTACTACCTAGTGTCAAGAAGGATGAATAGTTGGGACATGTATAATGTTTCTTTGGGTTTTTTTAGTCCCTGGAATAGCATATTGCGTTCTGACCATGAAGAGACGGGCAGACTTGTCTTATACTTGCACTGTGTCCTATCCAGGGGACTGGTGCTCTAATTGCTTTGATAATGGGAAGGGAAAGCTGTGATGAAGCTAAGCTATGCATTGTGTTGCTTGAAGAAAAAAAATTGTTCTAGCGTTCCTGCATTTTGGTTTACATCTCTGCATACAAGTTGATCCTGTATTGCTGTGAACAAGCCTGTGCACACATCACTGTTTCATTCATGCCAAAGGGAATTCTGAGTTGAACTCAAAACAGAATAGCTGTTTGTGCGTTCATCCCGTCCCTCCTCCACATGTCCTTGTTCCCTTCTGCCGCTTCAACCTTCATTGCAGAGGACTTGCTTGCTATGGTGAAGAACAGCTGACCAAAACTACTTACAGAAGGGAATGATTTCCTGCCAAATTTGTGTAAGAAAACATGTGGGCAGCTTAAAACTATTTCTGTTTCAAAACCAACTGGTGTTATGCAGTTCAGGCCACTTGCTTACTGTGTTTTATGCTCAGTAGTCACAGTGAATGATAGAATAAATTTGTGTGTCCTTCTGGTGACTGTGGACCTGATGCCTGGAATGCACGCGTTGGAGTATGTGCAAGAGCGATTAGAATTGACAATCTGAGAGGATTTTTTTTTAACAGGAGCAATGAGGGAAAAATACGGAGCTTAGGTCAAAACGAGTGGTAGCACTGCTGAGCATCGTTTGTTCATTGAGGGCAGTGAAAATACTGTTTATCTAAAATTGTAATCTTTGTTTTTTCAATATTTTTTTTTTCCAAGCCCTCTGTTCCCTGGTGTTTTCTTACAGGAGAAAAAAAAGCTTCTGGAGGGAGTATAGGTTATACATAGTGGGCAAAACAGGCAGACAGGAGTGGGAGGCAAACAGCTTTTCTTTCTTGCTGTACTGGGAGAGATGGATGTCTGCCATTGACATGTCTTTTCCTCTACAGTAGATCCTCATTTTTCTGAGCGCAAGCAAAGAGACAGTCTGCTGCCATGGAGGGGACAGATGGGGAGGGGTTGGGAGTGCGTTGTGTGACAGTATTTTTTGTAGTGCCCGACAACATTTCTTCAATCCCTGATGGTATTTTGGACTCTTTGTTTTGATTTGTACCCTTTCCAACGTTGTGGCAGAGAAGGCAGGGAGAGAGCTGGTGGGTGCAGCGGGGTGCATGCCTCACCTGAGGCTGAGGCGGCCTCTGCCACGCTTTTTTTCCTACGCTTCATCAGCCCCCCGCGCTACTACTGTAAAATGCAATTTTGCTGCCCCAGGGTTGGTATATCATCCTTTAAATTGCTAATTTCAAGTTGGCTGTTGTTACTGAAGCTTTATGCTAACTTCCACATAGGCTTGTATTAAAAAGAGAAAATGGGATGCTTTGGGGGGAAACCTAAGTCTTTTACTGCTCAGTATGTTCCACTCAAAAGTGTAGTTTCTGGTATGCACCTTCATTACTGTGCAAGTGGTTTGGTAAAAAGTCTCCAATGGTTATATGCTATGATATCGGTATAACTGCCACACTCTTCTCTTATGCCTTTTAACAGCTGATGTAATGGAAGCCTGCAGTTTGTGATAGGTGTTCAGATAAGCCTTGAGCACTTTAAACAACACGTTAAAGTAAGTAACTGGAGTTCTTGCAACACAGTGCCACTAGGTGCTGGTTTGTGAAAAGCGTACCTGAAAAAGCCAACTGCTCCTGTAAAGCCCCAGTGCACAGAGCCGTTTTGTGCCTCTTCTGGACAGGTAGTCTTGTTGTACTGCTTCTGGTTCTCCTTCTTGAAGTGGAGTTGCTTTCAGGCAGGACACTATCCAAATACTGCCCTTTAGCTATGAGTTGTCCAGGAAGCAGTTAATGTAGATGCCTGGCTTATATTCTTGATCCTGACCAGAGAAAAAAGGCGGGTGGGGGGTGGGGGGAAGAGGTGCTGTGAGTGTCTTCGCTTCTTCCTTGGTGCTAGTCTGATGTTGTACGAGCGTTTTTCAAGTTCTGAGACACAGAAGTTGGGTGACCCCCCCAGCTGTTCTGACTGAGGAAGGTTCTTCTGGTAGTTCTTAGACATGAGAGGCAGTTCAGGGTGCCACTGCAGAAGTAAAATTAGAGTTTTTGGTGCAGCAGGGAAATTGATTTTTCCTTAGTTTTCCTTGTAGTTGAACAGCTTTGTGGTTGGGGAGGGCAAGTCTCTGAAGCATGAGGTTTGTGTGCACCCTGGATCCAAACTGAGTAGTAGAGTTTTGAAGTAGACTGCTGTGATGCACAGAGCCTTTTAAGTGTCTGTTGGATTGACAAAGGTTGATCATGCTTTCACGGAACTGTAGCATTGTGGGTTCCTTTTCCCACGGCAAGAATGTGTGGTATTCGTCATTGCTGCGGAGCTGAAGACAACTGGTTCTGCCGGATGGGTGGCGGTGGGTGCTGGTGGTGGGTTTCCACAAAAGTTGTCAGGAGGGCCTCCTTCCGTCAGAACACAGAGCTTTTACCTTTGAAGTTTTGGGGAAGGGGAGGAGTTTCCTAGAGATGGGGGACATGGTGTTTGAGTTAACAAAGGAGTGCATTAGGCATCAGGAGGTCTGAGGTTTAGTCCCGAAGGGAACAGTAACTTGTGATTATTTCTGTTCCCATTATTTCTCTTGTCCTGTGATCCGTTGAATCTGTGTAACTCGGTATCTGTGTTTGGGGATGAAAATACGTGGGCAAACATGAATCACTTGCCTTCTGATATTGTTGAAACAAAATACCGTTGGCTTAATAGCTTGTCTGCATGTTAGAAGTTTCAGGGAACTGAGGTCTTCCTACATGTGTATTTTGTGGCCAGCACAACAGAGTGGTCTGCTGTTTGGAGGTTTTGTGGTATAAATGAGCACGTGAGCTGTCCTCTGTTTTGGGGTTGAGTTTGGCTTTAAGATCAGAGTTGGGAAACACACAGAAATAAGTCATTTGACAACAGTTAGGGAACAGGAATAAACTCCTAGTGGGAGTTGTAGCTGATTTACCACTGCTGTAGTCACTTGCAGATGCAGGGAGGAATGAAGCCAAGCTGACTAGGTTAATTGTTGGAAGTTGTGCTGACTGAGAAATGTTTTCTGGCGGATTTAGCGTAGCAAATCTGAAGCATCTCTTTGCGAAGACTGAGAAAGTCGGTGGTTTCCCTCTTCCTAACCTTGCAAATGGAGCATGCTGTCAGTGAAAACTCACCATGTAGCAGTGGTAGTGGAGGCTTTCTTTTTGCAAATTTATTTTGAATGGACATACGATTCCGGTGTTTTATATTGTACGTAATGAGGGATAGGAAGGTGGTCTTGCCTGTGTTTGGCATGAATAGCTATAAATGCTTGTCCTCTTTCGTCTGAATCTGCATAGTTTGCTAAGTTTGACAGTTTCCTTGGCGTGGACTACAGAGGAGCTGCTTTGGGTCAACTGAGGCCTGGCCTCATTGCAAGAAATAAGCGTGTGTTTAAATCTGAGAGAAATGCTCTTGTGTTAACAGACTTCAGCTAGGCTGTTAGAAAATCTGGATGAAGGCAAGGCTCCGCAGCACTGTTTCGGCATAGGGCTTTATTGCTGCTAGCTTTGTCTACACCGAAGTTATGATGTTGTGTTTCCATTGTTCAGCTGTGCTGATCTACAGTCCTTATAATAACAACTTGTTTCAGCTGGAAATGGATGGGTGTGCACAGTTCTGAACTGAAATGTCAGCAGAGTGCATCGGGCCAGTGAAATGGAAGAGGTGAAAAATATTCCAGAAAAAGCGCTTGTGAGAAGTTGGGCCGCCTTTAGTTGTGCTAAGCTGCTCTAAACTCCCTTCTCAAAGGATTAGTTAAGGGTCTTGATCTGTTACAACAAAGCCTGAGAGTGACAGAGAAATGGCTGCTTATTGAGCTGTGTAAAGAAAGCTCAAGATACTTCTCCTCGAAGACTCTGCAGGCAACAAACATGCAGACAAGCCCCCTGAAGTTAACCAGTGATAAAGGTAATAAATTATCACTGGGAGTTCAAGCTTGGCTCTTGCAGAGATAGCAGAATTGAAACGATGCATTTGTGCTTTTAACAGCTCAGGATTTTATTTTATTTTTTTTAAGTTTTCACTTTTTTCTTAGGTGTTATTTAAAAGGAGGATACTTCAAGGTTCTAAATCAGTTGATGTGGATCTGTCAGTGTAGCAAGGCACTTCATTGTGGGCTTGGAAATGCTTGTATTGAGAAAGGATCTGTTAAATCTATCCTTGGAGTACACAGTCAAGGCAAAAGGTGAGTCCAGTGGAAATGGAATGGGACCAACTGTTAGAGAAGGATTTTCTCTTTCTAGTGAGCTCACCTTCCTTAAACAAGGCTGAAGAGAATAATTAGTCCCTTGCAAATAGGTCAGTGAGGAATAGGACGTGACAGTGCACAGTAGGACTGCTTAGTCCTTTTTCAGTAGTGCACACATTGTTCAGAGATGCTAGCGTTACTGTGAATCGAGGTGCTCTTCAGGTAGACATCCAAAAACCTTTTGTTGAGAACGGAGTCATGCTTAATGTATTCCCCCATTTTTACATACTGAATGACAAAGCTGAAGAGACTTTCATACAGCTGTGTTGTTCTGTACTCCTTATTTTCTCTGTGTTCCTTAGTTCTTACTACTAGATCCATCGAAGGTGGCCATGTCATGATTAGGGGTTAGACTGAGTCTGTGGTGGTGGTCCTCAGGATGTGCTTGAAGTGCAAGCTTATCTAGAGAGATTTGCAGTCCTTGAGCTGTCCTTCAGCAGGAGGAGAGATGGGAAAACTCTAAAATGCCATTTACATAGCTCAGAAGGCTTGTCTTAAAGAGCCTGCGATACAGTCTGGGTGGAGCATTGGCTAGGTGGTCAGAGGCTGCATAACCCCTCTAAGCTTTTTACAGCTGTAATGAGTAGGCTCTGGTTTGTGTGGCCCTATAAGTAACTTGTTAAGTAGCTTAAGTGGTGCTTACCTCAGATACTTGAGAGAGTGGGGCTGCAGTCGTTGTTCAGGTGTGACATTGGGGGACTTTGATGACGAGAAGAGGGTGATTCTGGGAAGTTCAGTTGCATCATCTTTTCTCTTCATAGCTGTTATGTGTCCCCTTTATTCTGTCTCTCTGATAGATAAACTTGTATTGTTTGGGAAGACATGACAGGTTACTTGCTAAGGGCAGCAAAAATTGCCTGCGTAGGATCAGGCTGTCTGTTTAGCATCCTTCAGCTGCCGGGGTTATTTTGCAGAAAGCTGTTTCCATTTTGGTTTTGCAACGGACAGTGTGGGAGCAACCTTTGTTATATGTGTTACCTGTTTATCAGCGGCTCTGATGTAGACCACCATATCTCGGGGGTGGTGCAGAGGCAGCAGCAGTCTGAGCAAGTTATTCGTACACTGTCAAAGCTTTGCTTCTGTGGTCAGTTCTTTCTAAGTTCACTCCAAAAGAGATGGTTTCTATCAAATGTTCGTGTTCAGCTTTTTTGTGGGGCTTAGGAGAGTGAAGGTGTGTACCTGTGTTCAAGTGGTTGGATTGGAAATGTGTCAGCTTTTTTATTGTTAATGTAAAAGTATTGTCTGAAGCTGAGCTTTCAGAAGCATGATGGCAGGTGGTTTCAGAGTGTTTTAATGATTTTTTTTTTTTTTATGGTGGTTATTACATCCTGTTACTCATCAGAGACTAAAACTTGTTTTTGTTTTTTTTTTCCTTCCCCTCTGCATAAATGTGAAATTGGGGCAGGGAACTTCATAAGTTAATGAGTTGAGGTGGTGTTATTTTTACGATGGCATGAAATTCTTCTCGCATAAACAATTGCAGCTGGATACCAGTTAATGCATAAATTTGCTTAATGTGTAAGTATGCTAAGCGTTTGGAATGAAGATTTGAAATGGAAAAAGAATATTAAACTGAAGGTGTTTGTCCTCATAGTTTCACAACCTTCTTGGAGCTATAGGTATCGGTCTGCCTGTCTGTCTATTGTTGTTTGTAATGCTGGGGATAAGGACTACAGAGGAGAGGAAGGAATTTTTGTGTGAATACATCAGCACCTGTCTCGTCATCAGAAACACAGTAATACTGCAGTAATAATGCAGGTGTCCCTGCAGCAGAAACTGTTGTTGGTGCCAGTCATGAGGACGGTGTTATGCCATTTCAGCAGCATGGACTGTTACTCTTCCCACCGTTCTCCCTCCCTCCCTCCCCCTTCTGTATTATTTTTTTTTTTAGCAGCAGCGAGAGAAATGGAGTGTATAGTTGATGGAATAAAATGAAAGAAGACCCTGTTGAGACATTCCAGCTGCCGGACTTCAGATTTCTGCTGAACAAGGCATTTAGGTTTGGGGAGGGTCACTGCATGTTTGAAAGACAACAGATCTGATTATGTATCCGAGATAACTGGAAGCAATCCTCACCGTATAGGGAAGAAATGCTGCTGTAAGACTTTGTGTCTGTGGTGACAGTGCTGCTGTAGTAGCTGGGTAGGGCAAGGGAGAATCACACAGCTTGTTCCTGTATCAAAATAGATTTGAAGAAAAAAACCATAAAAACTGCAAGTCTGAAATTGAGTAGGCAAAATAGTCTGCTTCACTTGGATTTAGTGTACGCTTTCCCTTTCAGTAACCAGGAAGCTGATCTTTATCTAAAGAAAATGGTGTCTTGTGTAAACATCCAGTAAACCATCATTTTCACTTCAGAGCTATGTCATAAAAACTAGGTTGTCCCCACAGAAATGGCAAGCAATGCCAGAGGCTTGTATTCAGTAAAGCTTTGAACAGAATTTTCAATATAATACATTATTAATGCTCTGAAGATCTACATGTTAAAATGGCCTGAAACCTGTGTTAACTAAGTGGTAGTTTCACCTGAAAACACGTAGCCTTAGGTGAAAAGGCAGAACCATACACTTTGCCTTAATATGTGGTTTGATCAAGTCAAAGTCTGTTCCCACTGTTTTATTTCAAGATATAAGTTGGTTGCTTTGTCTTGATGGTTCCCATAAGAGTATTTTTTCCAGTAAGCTGACTTTCAACTGAGATGGGTTAATGTACTTTCAAAGTGTAAGCGGTGATATTCTGATGGCTAAAAGGCAGCAGCGTAAGGGAGAGCAGACACTAAGTCCTTGCTTTAGTATGGGACATGCGAGGGGCTGAAAAAATTTCCTGCCCTTTTTTATGCTGAGCTGACCTGTGACTAAGATGAACAAAAACTGCAGTGCATGTATGTTTTATGGGCATTATGAAGTACCTTTGAAATAATGAGTGTTTTGTCTTTCCAAGACTCCTATGTGATTTCTTGACACTTACAACTGAAAGCTACATATAAAGACTTTGGTAGCCCGTTAAGATTAAAAACGTGATGGAATGATGCATCACAATTTGTAGGTTTTGGGTTGCCTATTTGTAGGTTAGGTTTTGTGTGCCCAAGTGAAAAATCAGTGCTTGAAATACTTGGTCCGGTTTGCTACATTGCAAATGTGTCATTGCTTTAGTTTTGATTCACTCTTACCTCACGAATCCCTTGATGTGTGTTGAACGTTTAGATATAAGACATTAAAAATACCTAGCAGTGTTGTGCAAAGCAAACTTAACTAGTTATTGGTCAGAGTTGGACTTTGTTCTTGCACAGGGAATGTTGTTTTATTTCCTCTTGTGTGTTCCAGTTGCAAGATAATAGTATAAAAGCTGCTATTTCTGTGTAAAATGGACTCATAGGGTATATTCATGCAGTGAACAGTGGAAAATATTTTATTTCAAAGAAATGCTCATGAAACTTGAATGAAAGATGGAGATATATGGAGATAGATAGATAGATATATTTTTTTTTTGGGTGCAGTGTCTTGGAATAACTTGGAACAATTTCATGGTAATCCCCAAGGCTGTAGGAAGTGATTAGCAGATACTCAGTGGAACTGATCAGCAGCTAAAAAATACATGGGGACCATTTTTCATGTAAGAGGAGAATCTTGACAGCGGTCCTGATCCCAAACTCCAGGGGATTTTATAGACTTGTCTGTGATCTTCAAGAAAAGGTTTGTCTGTGTGCTGGCCCGGTGCCCCCTTCCTGCCTGTCCAGTCCCGCACATGCCGTTTGTGAGGTGGAAGTGCTGTAGGTCCAGCTTTAAATAAGTAAATGACATAGGCTGTAAAAACAATCTGTTGCCTTAATGAGATGAAGGGCAGGGACAGAAATAATTAGCTCTCTGCCATTGGAGGTGTGAGAGCTAAAACTGTTCTGGAGCGAAAGCTGAGATTATCTTGGATATGAGTTGCTAGAGTGCGAGGGGAAGGCAGTGTAACTGTGGGTCAAGCTCTGCTGTTTATATGAGGAGTTCCTTGTGTAAATCGGGATTAAAACCGATCGCTGTATGGGAGCCATTTTTAGCTGAGGAAGTGAAGAATCTGAAGATTCCTTGCTCTTCAAGCTAGTAACTTGTTGCTGTAGTGGAACTAAAGTTTATTAACTGACCTGGTAATGGTTGTCGTTTTGGTCTGAAGGTGTCTTTGCAATACCTGACAGACTTGAAAATCCATGTTAAATTTCATATTGTCTTTAAAAACCTTTTGCTGCTCTCAAAAAAATTCTGGAGCTGGGAAAAATTGTCTGTTGCAGTGCTTGCCAATTGGCAGTAAGTCCTTCTGTGACTTAAGAAATAATACAAAAGGACTGTCTGTTAAGGTCTGTTTGAGGTGGTGGGGGTTGGTACGTGGCTGTAGCCACTAGCTGTTCCTTGTACACCAGGTTCTTCGGAAAGGCTTTGTGCTAAGCCTTGATGCTCATCGGATCCATTTGACACCCTCTGGGTATCAAACGTTAAAGGCCCACGGGCCAAGGCGAAAATGTAGCAAATACTAAAATTGTAATCAGTGCCTAATGTGAGGCAAAAGTCATGGGAGTCATCTGAGAAAAGCTGAGAAACAAATCTGCTGCTGGATTGTAAGCCTAGAAAATAGGGTCCAGCCCCAAGAGTAAGAAAAAAACTTGCAGAGAAAATATTTTGTGATCAAAGGTGGTTTTTGGGCCTTTTAAGAAACTTCGTCTGGGCTAGCGTGGTTTATCCAAATCAGGTTTCAGGTGCTCTTGCTTATGGAGCTTAAAAACACTTGAAGCTTAAAAATGTTTCATCCTTTCATGTTAATGAGTACAACTTGCTATTTCACAGCCTTTGAGATCTGTTGTTCGCAACCGAACTGTTAGACACTGAAACTGGATTTCACTGTTTACTTGATACTTTTTAAAGAGCTGTTTACTACTTTTCTTTGAACATGTCTTCATCTAAGGCCTCAAGGTAGAGAAACATTATATTGTCTATTTTCTCATTATAAACAATGGCTGAAACGCAGCTAGGAACTTGCGTAGCTTTCAGGAAGATGTTGCTGGATGTTTGGCCAAGAGTGCTTTTCATGTTCTTATAAGCAAGTGTTTCAGCAGGGTTAATGACATTGTGTGCCTAAATGTACCATACAATTAAGCAACTGTTTGCTGCCGTCCATCTCTGTGCATCCGCTTTCAGATGGCACATGTTACAGTAATATGATGTCAATTTTATAATTTACATGGAATGTAGGGTCTTGAATGTTTACGCTGTGTTAATTTGTGACTAAATGCCGCAAAGTGGTAGCACATAAATACTGTCTGCATGCAGGATGGCCTTAAAGAGAAGGACTAGGGAATGGAATTGGCAAAATGGGCTCTTGAAGTCAGGCCGGGAACCTGAGATAAGAAGGAGAAAATTACTTTTACAGCCTTTTCTTAATGCCTCTGGGTTGTCCTTGTAGCACAGCTGTGATTGAGGAAAAACTGTAGAACAGTGATAAACAAATGCTGGAGATGCTGTGTAAATTAATGACCAGAGCTATTCATGGCAGCTATGTACTGATTAGATGGATAAATAATGGGCTTTTGTTATTTTGCAGTAAGGGCTTTAGTAGGTAGTGGATGCTGGAAACTGTTTTCTGCCATTGTTCATAAATGAAATTTTAAATAGTTGCTTTTATGTTCTCTACTACTGATGAAGTTTAGCTAATCGTAAAGTTCTCTGGTAATGCTTTGTGGGCAACTATATTGATGTAAAGTGTAAATATTACAAAGTCTTAGATATGTATGAAAAGAGGAAGTTCAGACACTAAACCGAGTGTCATTTTAAAGGTACCAAAGTCACTAGCGTAACAAAAAGGCTTAGCTTTGCTCTTGGGTTTGTTCCTTGTGTGGCATCAAACAATATTAGAACTTCTTACTAGTGTAGTTGTGCAGTGTCATCAGAGTTCAATAGTGTTGTGGCCAATCTGTGGCAGGTACTTCTGCTGAGAGTAAGATGAGAGTTGCTGTTGTTTTAGGCTTGTAATGTTATTTTACGTATTGTATACCAATTTTGGTAGTCAGGAGACTTGACTAGCTTGATACCTTAGTTGATGACGTGGCTCCAGAGGAGCCCTTTGGTGTTGAGTACTGGATTTCTGTCTCATAAGTGTAGAAGATGTGAAGAGACAGTTGTTTGTAGGTGGAATGTATCTTCCCTCCTCCCTCCCTCCCTGGCTTGACATAAAATTAGGAAGATGCTAATCTGTCTTTAGCCTTCTCAGTAGTAAAATAGAAATCAGTAGGTGACTGACTCCAAATCCTTAATGGATGGGCTTTTTTTGTGTGTGGTGTGGTTTTTGTGTTTTTCTTGTGGTGGGGTTTTTTCTTTCTCTCTTTTTTTTTTTTTTTTTTGTTTGTTTTGTTTTGTGAGGGAAACTATGGGAGAAAGTTTATTGTTTGACCTTGGTTTTACGTCTGTGTGAGACTATGTGGAGGCATATGTATGGACTCGGAAGACTCTGCTATGGGGATATGGGGAGATGTTTACATCAGTGTGTCCATGGTGAGAGCTATGCTGATGGCCGTTTTATATGCATGTGGCTTGATGATGAGAGATCGATGAAGTTTGAGTTAGCATCAAGAACTGAATTATGTCTCTGGCTGATCTAGGATCACATGGTGGCAAGAGCCATGCCAGCTAGAGCAAATTAACTCAATTGTGCTTTTTTTTTTTCTGCTCTTACCTGGCTTTTATTAAACTGTATGTTCAGTATCTGGTATTTGGCAGTCAAAACATAGAATTACTGACATCTTGTAGGACTGTCTGTAGGGTGTATAGACATAAGTCCTGGTGGATCAGCTTTTACCTGGTTGAGGTGTCTATGTCCACATACCAAATGGCAAAACAGTACTAAAAATGCCCAAGTACTGTTCTTTACGACAGAAAAGATACAGTCTTGCCCACAGCATCATTTTTGTAAAAAGTTAGACCTCCTGGTTATGGTCTGGTGAAGAGGAAATCCCTTGATGTTATGTGTCTTACCTGATGGGGAGAACAGCAGGAACAAACTGATCACCCCAGGGTTGGAGTAGGAAAGAACAGGTGGGGTTTGAGTCTGTACTTCAGAAAACAGAGAACACGAAATAACCTTAGGTCTGCGTAGTGCGTGCACACAGTGGTGTGCCACGTGGGAGCCTGGGAGTGTGCATGGGGAAAAGGACAAAAGAGGTCACTGAGGGAGAGGATGAGTGCGCAGAACCCAACTTGATGATGTCGCAAAACTTTGCTAAGTAGGGAAGGACTTGTCTTTTTAATAAGAGGTGATAAAAGTGTGTAACGTTGAAAATTGAAGTTCAGTCTAGTCTTACAATACTTGGAAAATTTAGAATGACTTTTTTGCCTAGAAAAATAGGACTCGGAACATATGCTAAGGTACTTGTAGCATGCAATTTCCTTGAGGTTTGGATTTATATACCTGTTAATACTGAGCTTTTCTGAGCCATTTTAAAATTTCTCTTTACAGTTATGTTCAACGCATCAAAACTGTAGGCTGTTCTTTTTGAGAGTAGTTAGACCTTGGTAATTTTGTTCTCCTACCGTGTTTTTTAATTGTAGAGGCATCAAATACACTAGAAGTGATTATGGGCAAAGTAAACTTGGGCAAGTACAGAACATGAGATTCTTATTGCAGGATGAGAGAGGAGGAGAAATCTTGTAAAAGGCCTTCTGTTTGGGACTGTCTGAACAATTGGATTATGTCAGAGTATTGTTTGATCAGAGAAATACTGACTGAGAACCCAGATGAAATATTCTGATATGTGAGGTGGAGCATTTGTGGACTATTCTACACATTTTTTTAGTTAAGGGAAATAAAATACATCTGAAGACCATTAAAGGAAATGTCTGTTTACTTGGCCTGGTAACTGGAAATGCTTTGTCTTCAGTTCGTAGCTTCTGTAGAGAAGGCAGTATTTTCGGAGAAACGAAAATGGAATTTTCACTTCTACCAAGACTCAGTTTTATTCACCACTGTTAGACACTGTGTCTTTCATCACTGTCACCCTGCATGGTATTCTGTGTCATGCTGAACTGGCTAAAAAGACAAGACTGTAGATCTAATGAAAATCTTAAGCTAAAAGGCAATCGTGAGAATATGCCAGAGTGTAACTGGAGGCTTGATGAAAAGTTCTGCAAGCCACAGGTGGAAGATGTATCTCTCCTACCTTAGAAAAGGAAAACTAGCTATATTTAATGTCATAAAATAGTCTAAATTTATTATTTAATAAGTTAATTTCTTGAGACGTTGCTCTGAAGTAGTTTAAATGACAGCACATAATACAAACATTTTCAAGACTTCATTGGAAGGGAAGTTTTCTCCTAATAACTTGTGGTTGTCTTGGTGTTGTATTGTTTGTAGGTGGATTGCTTTTTCTCCCCGTTCTTGTGTTGTTTTTTTAATCCTACCACGCTCATATTTTTAGCTGGAAGGAAAATAGGAAGATTTTTCCATTTGGAACTTAAACTGCCTGAAAGACCTAATTGGAAGGGAGAGGAAGTGAGTGGGGGAGAGATGTTTTCCTATTTTGACTTTTTTCTTAGCAAATATTTCATAGTGTTAGGAAGAACCATGACCAGCTGTTAAATATCTCACTCAGATGTTTTTTTTTCACTTAGTCTTAAGTAGTAGGGATTTTGCATGAGTTGGGTGAGCCAAGAATCCTTCTGACTGCTCAGTAGTTTGCCTTTCCGGTGGTGAAATCTGTCGCTTGGCTCCTGAACAGCGGAGTAGTTCCTTTCTCTTTCTGCAGCAGGCTTAGGCCTCTGGAAGAAGACAAATGGCAAGTCCTCAGATGAACCAAAACCAGCCTAAAAACTGCATTGTAGATGGTGGAGCAGAGCTGGCAGTGACCAGCGAAGGACCCTGGTGAGGCAGGAGTGAACCGTTCCTTAGGATTAGGGAGGAAACTAGGAGTTGCCTGCACCGGTTTCCAAACTGGAAAACTGCAGCCTGTGTGAGAATCACTTGGAAAAAGTAGTGCTGAGGAGCAACATGGAATACTGCAGGTCTGTCCTGTTGTTGGCAGTTGTTGACATCAGAGTCACTTTTGTCAGAAGCTGGTACTCAACTCCTTCAGCTTGCTGTGTTCCCAGGTTTGAAGAAGGAGGGCAAAGAGGCTTCAAAGGAGTGGAAGGAGGCTTCAGAGATGCCTCTGAGATGTATACTTGTGTATTGACAAAAGCTGTCTGACAGGAGATTTGGTTTCTCGATGGTATCGTTGAAGTAATAAACTGAAGTAATTTTGAAAGTAGTTCTCAGCCCACCTTCCTAAACAAGGTGTTTAGGTTCAAGCTATGTGCTAGTACCATATCCTAGTAAGTTTTGAACTGGAGGCAGACCGCAGAAGGAGAAGTTCTTGAGTGAGCTCTTCACTTGTGACAAGAGAATAGATGGGAGGATGGAGGGAGACTTTTCAGGAGTCCTGAGATGAATTGGTTGCTCTTCTGGTTTGTCTGCCCACTTAAATTCTTAGGGCATTTATCTGCAGGAATCTAAACTTGTGATGCTCATGAGACTACTTTTAAACTTTGGAGACACAAACGAATCTTAAGAATAAAATAAATTGTATTTCTATCTTAATGAGCTCTGTTCCATGTAGAAATAGATTACTGCTGTAGTAAGGACAGTAGCTGCTTTTATCTGAAGATGACTGAAGTTCTTAATCATGTTGTAGGGGTGGCTGGCACTTGTGGTTTGTTTGTCTGGCAGACTTGCATTTAGGTTGATTTTGATTTTGGATGGACATTGGTTGTGGTTTTTTTTTTTTCGTTTGTTTTTGGTTTTTTATTTCTTTGACTTTTTTGAAGATGTGGATTTTTGAGGCTGTTAAGCTTTGTAGGGGGGTGTTTAAACTTTGCCTTTATCATCTAATAAATGGTTCAAGATGGCTAGTTCATAGGCTTAGGTGTACATTTATGGAACTCTTACCGGAGCGTCTTCTCTAAATTACTTGACCTAGTTCTCTTTTAACAGGCAGTGAAACACAAATGGATGCTAGGGGCTTTTCTCTCTAATATGCTGATCTGTTCCTTAATTTCTGTGTGTTTCACAATCAAAACAAATGGAGAGTACAAGAAGGTAGGATCTTTAGAAGAACTTAGACCAGTCAGCGTCTGTTTTATGAAAAAGGCAGATATCCGCAATGGCATGTTCTCTAGCTAATGTTTTAAATAAATGCTTTTTCCAGAAAGATTCTGTGAAACCCTTGTATGTTGCATTTGAGTTGATTCTATCTAGAACATGTTGCTTGTCTTTTTGTGTTTTGTGTTTTGTTTTTTGGTGGGGGTTTTTTTTTTTTTTTGTTTTGGTTTTTTTTTCCATGTTGGGTTAGGAGACATCAGACCTGAAATAAGTGAGATAGCTGAGAGATTTTTTTCTGCAAGTGAGAATTAAACAGTCGGCACTAAAATAGTGATTACTGTTAGTTTTCCTGGTTTTCTGTGCTAATAGAATGTAATGCCATTTGAGGGTAGGTTACTTCTTTGGAAGATGACTGGGTTGTGGGAAATAGAACAATTCTGTCTTTGTTATATGTATCTTTCATGTTTTGGGGAGGGGAAAAAACAAAACTAAGCAACAGCTTGCGTAGAAACTTGTGGCTGCTACTACCTTTAGGCCTTCTGGAGTGATACCTGTTCTCTCACTTTTCCCTCCCTGTGTTAAGTTGGACTTGAAAACTGTGGAGTGCAGTGTGGAGATGTGAAGTCAGTGTTAAACTTTCCTAGTATATCATATGGCTTCTAGTTACAGAGCTAACGGATAAGCTGATAAAAGGTGCATTCTTTGTATGGGATTTTGGAAAATCTCATTGCTTCCGTTGATGAAATAATACCCTTTTGAGTCAACTGAGGATAGTTTGGCTAACAAAGTACTTCAAAAGCAAATGCTTAAATGATAACTACAACTGTGGGGTTTTTGTGTTTTAAATGTATTCAGTCAGTTATATAATCCTTAAACCAGATCGGTTGTTTTTCAGGTGGAATCATTTATCTTGGATCAGGATGATCTCGAAAACCCTATGTTGGAAACAGCTTCTAAATTACTTTTGTCAAGTACTGCTGATGGTGCTGACCTGAGAACAGTAGATCCAGAAACCCAGGCAAGATTAGAAGCTTTACTTGAAGCTGCAGGTAAGTACTCGTGTCCCATACAGGTTTAACCCTGAAGCCCTTACACACGAGACCATACTGGAACTGCTTGCATAAGTCTAATCCATATGAGCATGATATAAATGCGGAATGTAAGGCGGTGTGAACTTGGCAAGGTTGTGCAAGTCACTGTAGAGAGAGAAGTTCATTAAAGCTTTCCAGATTTTGGAAAATCAGAGTTTCATGTGAAGGCTGTGCTTCTAATTGGGTTCCTTCAATGCTGGATTTCTAAAAACTGGAGTAAAAATTGACGCCTGGTCTTGGCTTGCAGCCTTATATCAAAAACTAAATTGCTCAGTGAGGCTTTGATTTGTAACAACTATTGTATGAAAAGCTTTACTAGTTGCTTATACTAAGTAGTTGTCAATAGTTGAAAAAGAATGCCCTCTGTGGATCGGAGAGTTTCATTCATACGCACCACATCTGACTGCAGCTTTTAAATTAATTTTGTAAACAGTAAATTCCTTCATTTTGGAAGCTCTAGTTTGTTATGCTTGGAATGTTTCTGCCAACAGATCTCATAGGCTCAATTTCAACTTCTCTGTTTTCTCCTTTTCTGGCACGCGTACCAATTTGTTGTAAATTGGAATGAAAGGAATAGGTAAGCTGTCTACAGCTGATGGTAAAGCATTTGCAGATCCTGAGGTGCTTCGCAGACTGACTTCTTCGGTCAGTTGCGCGTTGGATGAAGCTGCTGCTGCACTTACCCGGATGAGAGCAGAAAGCACAGCAAATGCAGGGCAGACGGACAAGTAAGCCAAATTTTATACTGGATTTTTTCAGTAGTTTGCTACTTTTAGAAGCGTTTTTTTGTGTTGTATCACTTCTGATTACAGGGTGATGAAACTCTTAAATCAAGTGGAATTAGTGCCAAGTTATCACCTGTGATTCTCTTGTTAAATATTCCTGGACTGTCGGGTTTTACAACGGGGAGTGAAGCAATTAATACTGCTTAGAGCTCGGAAATCATGCTCCGAGTAATTTAACTTGACCAACTATAGAAACAAAATTTCTAAGCTCTTAAATAGTGTGGGCCTTAGGACTGTACCAAAAAATCGCAGATCCCAAAATGGGTCATTCAGTGATAGCATGAAACTAGCTTTGGGACCAAAAAAAAAAAACCCCAAACCCCATCTGTTGTTTTAGAGAACTTTAGAGCACCTTCTTAATTGAGGAAGGAAAAGATACTTGAGTGACTGGAGTGTTCATAGTGGTCAGCAGCTTTCTTGTGTTAGGTAGGACCTTGGACAGAGCATCGGCCAGGGAGTCACTGCTTTTTAACTGGGCTTTTTGGCTTTCATTGTGGTTTTTTGTGTTACTAGGATGTTTATGAGGGAAAGCAAAACAAGGTTGCCTTCTAGGCTGTCATTAAGCTTCCATACAACAGAAACAGAGTGTTAGTAGGAACAACCAAGTGCTGCTGTGCTAGTTGGCAGTTTGTTCCTTCTAAGTAACTCCTTGGAGTAACTCCAAAGAAACATTTCTTGGTGTGTTGACAAGGACAGATGAAGAAGAGCAGAATAGTTTGGAGTTATGTCTGCTTCTATTCTGTGTGTGTCCTTCCGTGCCCCCAGCTACGTCTTTTTTTGTGGACGGTGGCTGTTGCCAAAGTTGTTACCGGGACAGAGCATGTGGGAAATAAAAATAAATGTGGGAAATGCAGTGAACTGACATATTTGAGAAAGAATTCTCCATATATTAATATTGCATCTGGTGGCACAAATCAAATACGAGTCCTGGTCATGGTATACAGGTGTAAGTTAGTCCCTGCTACACAAATACCCGCTTTAGTATTTTAAGCATTGCTCATATTTGCATAGAGTTATATGGTTTGCAAAAGTTTTCTGTCAACTACCTTATTTTTCCATTCCCTGTTGAGTTAGTTCTGTGTTGATGGGACTTCTTAAATGGAGAAGAGATGAAAGGGCAGTGGGTGGGGTGAGGCCAGTAGTATTGGATTTCTTATTATTGATCTAATTATTTGGAGCAGAATAGAGAAATATGTCAGACTTGAACTTTTTTTCTCACAAAGCAATAGCTCTTTTGGAATGAAAGCAACATAGACAGAAGACAGAATCGGCAGGATTGAAAAATATGCTTCCAGAAGACCCTTTTTTGACTGAAACAGAATTGGAATGATAGAAGTGAAGAACTTGTGGACTGACGTGAGAACCACAAGTACTCTTGACTCAGCCCTTGCCAAACCAGGAGAATTTTACGCTTTTCTGCTTGGTTGAGTTAGGGCCACAACTGCAACACCGATTGTGTTACAAAATTCTGGGGTTTTCAGCACAGGGCAGAAGTGAAGTGATTAATTTGTTATAGAAGTGTGACGCAGGTGGGGTTTTTTTAGTTCAGTTAACAGTTACAGTGCTGAACAAAAGCTAAAGTTTTGTTAAGATAGACAGGCAATTTCGGTCTCCTCTGGTCCTGGGGAAAAGAGAATGTGAGTGCAACTCTGAGTAGTGGTTGCTGATTTGGAGAGGAATACTCACGGTGGTGTTCTTATCGTGATTTAATCAGTTCTCCTTTTCGTTGAACCTTACTTCAGAAAATGCGTGGGACAAAATCTGTGTTTTTAAATGGGAACTATACAGCAGGAATAGGCTGAGAGTGTCTTTTATGTTGTAATCAATAATATAAACCAACAGTGATTTGTTTGCAGTGCTATATGATTAGCCATTTGAAAGGGAAAGTTAGTACCTATTTCTTACATTTGAAATGATTACCAAAAAAGGTTTTGTACTTCGGTAGGACATAACATCGTGCCGCACGTATAGTGCTGCGACAGTAAATCAGGTCCGCGGTCGTGTCTTCTCTCAACGTGTTTTCTGCTTGAATTGTACATAATGCAGAATTTGATAACCTAAATGGTCATCCTGCAGATGTTTCTCTTGTAAACTCCTGTTAAAAATTACTAACAGGAGTGGCTGAGTATGCACATTACTCAATTTTCTGAAAAGTTCTGTGGAAACCTCAAGTGTAAAAATGGCACCTCTTAAATTAGCAGTTGGCACTTTTTAGATTGTGTCTTGACTGCATCCTCATGGCATGTTGGATTTTTACTCTGCGCTATGTTTGTGGAGCAAGCTTTTCACTTTTAAATGCTTTCTATCTTACTAGCCGCAGCTTGGCAGAGGCTTGTTCAGAAGGAGATGTAAATGCTGTGCGGAAGTTGCTAATTGAAGGACGAAGTGTGAATGAGCACACAGAAGAAGGGGAAAGCCTCCTTTGTTTAGCCTGCTCAGCAGGATATTATGAGCTTGCGCAGGTTGGTTTCCTAGCTGTTTTTAGTATATGTGTATTGTACAAAAATAAGTGTTGAATTAATCTATTCCAGTCTTATGCACCTGGAAGGCAATATTATGGTAGTGGAAAATGTTAGTTAACCTCCAAATGAAGACTTACACGTAAACTGAATGTTGCTAATGCATTCTTTGCGCTTACTTTCTGTAAGTGTTTCTAACACAAAACTGTGTGTTGGTGAAGGTGGAGGCTTTGTGTAGCATTTCAGCCATCTTGAATATGCTGGTTTGTCACTTGCCGGTGGTGTTGATCAGCCTTCTGTTCACAGGTTCTTCTGGCAATGCATGCTAATGTAGAGGACCGTGGTATTAAAGGAGACATAACACCTTTAATGGCTGCTGCTAATGGTGGACATGTCAAAATTGTCAAGTTGCTGCTAGCTCATGGTGCTGATGTGAATGCACAGTCATCAACAGGTAAATAAGTGTGTTAGAGCGTGGTGAAAACAATTGAAAAGCTGAGATTTGCCGTGTGCAGGGAACTTTGTGTGGAAATTTGGGAGGAATGGCTCTCAGCCAAACAACGCAAAATGCTTTCTTGTGGTTTTACTGTTCAACTTCTGGGTTTTTTTGTGTTTTTCTTTTAACAAAGTTGTAAAATATTAGTTGGTTGCGGACATACAAAGGTAGGTAAGGTCAATTAGTAACTGAAAGGTATTTGTGTACCTAAGATTTGTTGCCACATAGTATTTTAAGCACAGTTTGGGAAGTTTTTGTGCACATAGAAAATTATTTGGTGTCAGGTTTAGGAAACCAAGGGAAATTAGTTAATAAGAAGGTGGCCCCCGTTTCCCTCCCTTCTTTCCCATGGCAGTTTGGTAGGCATTTGTGTTGAAGTGACCAAATTGGGAAATTTTCTTGGTTTGTGCAGCCTTGAAGTGGAGAGATTGTGTGTAATGAACAGTCATTGACGAATGGAGTGGAGTACTGACCCTGAGTTAATGAGGGAAGTTGGGATACCAGAAGATACTTTATCTATCTCTATCTATCTATCTATATTTTTTTTTTTTTAATTTTTTTTTTTTAGTGAGGTAGTTCGGAGTAGTAATACTGCTTTGACCTTTAACTCTTTTCAAGGTATCTTTTCATAAAGGCAGATTCTTTGACTGTTCTGTTCACATACATGTTTCTGTAGTTTTTCCGTGGAGGTTGTTTCAATCTCCCTGTGAAGACTATGGGCATTTTTGAACTAGCCCTTTAGGGGTGTTTAAGACTTGATACAGAAGCAGCACTTCATTCTTCTCCTTGTTTTGAGCTTTCCTTTTTACAGTATAGGATGACCCTGCTGATGAACAAGAAAAGAGATGGGGTTTTGTGATGGAAGCTGGGATTAGCTGGGATAGAAATCGGAAGATAAGTGAATCAGCAGAGTCACCAGGCACATGGAGATCTTCGGTCTGTCAGCACTGAGCTGCTTTGTGCAGTTACTTGCTTGTTTTTCCCCTCCCTGTAGTTCTTGGTCTGTAGCCTGAAAAAACCCTATTCCGTAAGGTAGCCAGGTAAAAGGGATGAAATGGAGCATAAGTGGAGGTTCCCAGTGTAGAAATGCTATCAAATTCTCTTTTCAAACTTTTTTCTCTTCCGTCTTCAGGCAATACAGCCCTTACATATGCCTGTGCTGGAGGCTATGTAGATGTTGTGAAAGTACTGCTGGAATCAGGCGCTAGTATTGAGGACCATAATGAGAACGGTCACACTCCTCTGATGGAAGCGGGAAGTGCTGGCCATGTGGAAGTGGCCAGAGTGCTGTTAGAAAATGGAGCAGGCATAAACACGCATTCCAATGAATTCAAGGAGAGCGCGCTTACGCTGGCTTGCTACAAAGGTATAGTACCAAGTACCATATTTGTTACCAAGGTCTAACAAATGTGGAAAAGTGTGACAGGTGTGAAAAGTCTTTTCAAACATGTATTTATTCAGCCTTGCTGTCCTGGACAAAATGAATTTAAAGGTTATGAATAGACACTTTGTAATGCTTTTCTCCTGGCTGTGATACCATGTAGCATGTATGCGCCCTATATAACATGATGATCAGTGTGGAGAGTGTAATTACCAAGATAAAAACCTTTTCTCTGAATCATTATGATGCTTTAAAAGATTTCTCTGTTAAATGAATTGGGAGACGAGGAACTAATACGCTTTACCATGGAGTAAGTATGGTAAACTTTCTGTATTGCAGCTGTCTTATACAAGATACCTCTGCTTAGATACAGAAATGACTTAATTTTAAAGGACTTGGCACTTGGGAAACATGCAAAATCTAGGACCTTGCCTTTTAGGTGTCAGTGCTTAGGCAACAGGCCTTTCTTGCCTCCCTTAGAGCATTAGGCCGCTATCTTGCATCACCCAAGAGAGGGATGAACATGTTTAAGAGGCCAAAGGTGTTCACACGGCTGAGCAGTTGCTGTTATAGGCACTTAGGACATGTTTTATTAGAGCTGTTTGAGTGGCTCTTGGCATTATTGAGTAATTTATGTTGTTGGTGGAGCTACTTCTGTGGCACCTCAGTAGGAGAGTAGAAGATGGTCTTAGTCTTTCATTCATGTTTCTTTTAGCTGCCTTGATAAATTCTTGGTTCACTGTTGCTGGGCACCCTCATAAGCCACAGTAATTTCCTTTGGTGGTGGCAGTTGGAGCAAAGGCTTGTGTTTGAAAGAGGGGAGTGGGACCCCAAAACATTCTCTCCCTGAGAAAATGTGCTCGGGCTCTGAATCCTGAAGTGAGGCTGGAAAGCAGAGGTGAAAAATGAGAAGTCTGTGCTTAGTTGTTCACTGTGATATATGGCGCAGAAGTGAAGATATTCAGGCTTTTATGTTTTTCACCTTATCCCTATGTGGCTTGTCTATCTTTTGTGCATTTCTGTATTGCTCCAAATCTCATGTTTAGGACATAAAAATAAGCTTTTTATTTTCTCATGTTGCTTGCTTCCTGTAGTGGAATGGCATGTGATATTAGGGACCAAGAAGGTCACTAACTTCTCCCAAATACAGGGGAAGGGTGAAAAGGCAACATAGCTTCCTATTGAGCAGTATCTGTGGTATTTGTGGTGTTGCTAGGTGTAGTTCTAGTTTAAAGGTTTAGCCACGGTCATGTTGAGCTATGAAGCGGCAATTTTATTTTCTTTGACTTGGTTTTATATGCTTGCATATTGTGTTGGTCATAACTGTGTAGCAAAGTTGACTGAACTTGGCACACATACAGGACTTGGTGAACTACAGCCATGAATTAATGGAGCAGTTGAGAGCAAATACTTTCTACAAGGTGTGAGGTGTCCTTATCTATGGAGGATTCCTAGAGATGGTGGAATTCCTAAGAGGATGCTTGGAAGTGTGAAGGTCTATCTGCTTGGTATGCTTTATGGTCTGAGGGCCGGTGTGAGCTCAGGGACTGGTTACAACACCACTTATAAAAACAGTAATCCTAAATCCTTCATGTCAAGCAAGTAGAGGGGAAACCCTGACCCCCAACAGAAAACCAACCTGGGTTTTTTTTTTTTTCTTTTGATGAAAAAAATCCAAATATCTTTGCACAAAATATATCATCCTGGTAAAGTTTATGGAGTGTGTTCTACTTAGCTCTCATTTCACCTCAATGAATGTGTGTAGTGCAGACATGCTTTTAGAAACTAAGTGAATTGGATTGTATTTATAGTAACCACACTGTTAAGTTGCTCTGTGCATTGAATGCATAGATAGATATAAACAAGTCTTTCAAGAGTGTTTCATGGGATTTTTTTTTAATGTTGTAACATGGCCTTCTATTACCTTCAGTATGTGCATTAGACCCTTTCTATGACTTGTGAAATGTACTTTCTAAAGTAGGTTTTATCTGTTAAATGTTTTCTCCATACAGGCCATCTAGAAATGGTGAGATTTCTGCTGGAAGCTGGTGCAGACCAGGAACACAAGACAGATGAAATGCATACTGCTCTCATGGAGGCTTGCATGGTAAGAGATGTATGGCTTGAGCAGTGAGGCTTATGTATTCTCTCTTCTCTTCCTGAAGATGAACAGGGATTCCTTTTGGCCTCCTTTTGGTACAGAACCTAACTATGTAATGGTTCAGTTCTCCTGTGTACTTGATGGGCCTTTTGCAGAAGAAATTGGGGGGGCGGGGACAATACCTGGTCGAAAAAACAGTACTTCCTAAAACAGCAAAATTGAACTCATTCGTCTCGTGGCTAACAAAAGTAGTTGAGTTCTTAAGAGACATCAGTTAAAACTTGCATCACATGAGCATTAGCAAAAGAGCTCTATTAACCCATCCTTAGAATAAGTAGGTTTCTGTATGTCTAGCTGGACCTTTATTTTTTTTTTTTTTCTGAAGTGGTGGAAGTCGGTGGATAAGGCTGTGCTCACTGTCCGAAAGCAGCTGCTGTAGGCTACATCTCTCGTTGTGCTGTTGTATGTCACTTGCTCTTTGCTTTTTGCCCTTCTGATAATCATGGAGGCCTGGTTTGAAACAGATACCTTTGTGAGCTTGGTTCAGAGACATGAGTGACTTCAAGAGGTAGCCAAAAGTAAATAATAGTAATTTATTTGAACAGATTTTTTTTTTCTTCTTCTTTGTGTAATTTTTCAGGCTTCTGAGTGAGCAACTTTCAGTTTACGATGGGACATTCCTTTATACAGGAATCTCCAAATTAAATAACTTCAAGTGGAAGATTCTCAGTCATTGTTGAAATGCTTTTAACAATTCTAAGGTGCTAAATGTAGCAGTGAATATGGTCCCAGCCTGGCAATTGGAGTCATGTTTAAAGAGTTTGTAAGCTAAATTCTTTTTCGTTGTAGGTGGTTATGTTTAGGTGTGCGTGTGCAACTTATTTCAATGTGGTTCGCATAGCCACATGCTCCTTCAAAACACAGGATCAAAAGCTGTTTGGGAAGCAACTAGGAAATGGAAGGGGAAACTGCTACCTTCTACTAATAAGAGTACTTTCATGTTGCTGCTTTGCCCTTTGAGGCAATTGTAAAATGACAGTGTAGAATAGATTACTTTTTTATAAAATTTAGTAAGATTCTGAGAACCACTCTATTTTTTGGATAATAGTTTTTTGCCGTATAAGACAAATAGATGTGAAGCTTTCCCTTGAAAATGTCTTGTGTGGCTACATTTTTAACACTGGAAGCATATAATGGATGCTGGACTTACGATTTTTGCAGGCTTCTGTGCTGAAGAAAACTTGCTAAACTGATGTCTTCAGGTAGTTTTTCTGTTTGAAGTACTCTTAGGCTTGAACAGCTATATAAGTCTCATACATCTGCATCTTCTTTAAAGCACATATCCTATCTGATACTTATTTATTATCTGAGGTAATGGGATTCAATTGCTTGGGCTTTTCCTTCGGAGATTTCTTTTGATGATGGGGTAAATGTGCCCATTTATTCCCTTCATTTCTCCTCCAGGGATTGTTTAGACTTCGGTACCCCCCTCTCAGAGAATTGAATACAGTGCCATGAGTTTATTAACCCTGCACCATACCAAGGGTTGGCAGGGGTAAGCTAGCAGAATGAAAAATCCAGGCGGTGTCACTTTGTGTTTCTAGAGCTGAGAATGTTTTGAAACACTTCCTGCTGGAGAAATGAAAATGAAACAAAATGGAGCAGAATTAGGCTCTATTTCTAGACTCCCCAGGTTTTCTTTGTGACCCTGAATTGCAGTAGGCTGTTGGGCAATGCTTACTGCAGAGGTTTCCTCTACTATTTAGGATGCATAGCTGCAGCATGCTTAGGTAGGTCAGTAGTTTATCCCTTATGCCACCCTATTGCAAATCCTTCATCTGAATATGGAACTTAAACGTAAAACTGAATACTAGTCTCTTAAGTTTCCTTTTTACCTTCCTCTCAAAATAGATTTCTCACGGGTCAGGTTTTTCATGTCATTAGCCTTGTATAATGTCACGTTGTCAATCTGTGGCCGTAGAGGAGTGCCGCAAATCCTTATTTAGTCTTCCCTTCCCTGAAATAACTGTAATGGCTCTAAAATCAGCCAGTTAGGTCTATTCAAGGAAGTTAATGGCCTCAGATATGGGAATCATTAACAGAAACCATTATACTTCTCAAGAAGTCGTTAGAAAGCCATGCAGATAAACAGGAATTCAGCTATTGTTTATCTCCTTGTCTGAAATCTTAATAGATAGCCACATAAATATCATGGGCCTTGTCCTTGCAGCGAGTTCCCTGGAAGGTGACGATAAAATTATCTTGTCTGATGTTGCAGTCGCCTTCTCATCAGGATGGCTTCTTGACAGATCAGAAATTTGCATAGAAAGCTGCTATTTCACGGAGCAAGCCTTCTTTCCCTTGCCACCCTCTTCCCACCCCCGTCTTCCTCCAGCAACAGATGTAACAGAAGTCCATCGGACTCGCAGAAATGTTGAGACCAGTGGGGTTTTTTTGTGGTTTTTTTTTTTTAATTAAGACTTAGTGAGCAATAGGAAAAAAATCTTGTCACCCTTATTTCTGCAGGAAACTGTTCCCAAATAGGCATTTCCACGCTGCTGCTCAGAATTGACAGGTAGTTGAGAGTCTCCATACCTATAGCTCTGCTTAAGAGAGGGAGCAGCTTTCTGTAACAGTACTTAAAAAGATTGCAGGCTGAAATAAAGCAGTGCAGGAGCTTCTCTTCTCGGCATGTTTTTTCTGCAGGAACAGTTGTTGCTCTTAAGTAGCTGAAGAAAAATACCTTCTCCGGAATAGTATTGAACTCGAATATATGTTAATGAATTGTTTGTATGTGGCATAGCACTTACGTACGAGCCAGTGAGACTGTTTAAACCTTGTCCTACAAGGTGTACGGGAAGACTTCTGACCGAGAGCTTTTTTTTTATAGACAGCAGTTAACATTGGTTTAATGCAAATAAGTCATTGGGCAATGTGACTTGCCTTGTGGGAGTGAAAAGCAGGTTTGTCTAGTTGGCACTTCCTCTTACTGCAGTACAGTGAGGGCTGAGTACTGATTGCCCACAGCGGTTGAACTTTAAAATACGCCTGGTGCGCGTGTGTAGATGTGTCAGATGACTTTCTGTGATCTAATAGCAGTTATGAGGCTTTTTCCAGCTGCTGCAGAAGAGCTGAACAGCACCACCCTGTTGCAAGGTTTGTTAAAGCATGGATAGAATTTTCCTTGTGTGGTTAAACACCAGCAGTTCTTCTCACGGCTGCTTGGCCCTTAGAAGCATACCCTCATACTGCTGTTTGCCATGCTTGTTGTGAGTTGGGGATGATTAGCGAGCTGTCTTGCCAGAGCCTGATGGTTGAGGCACCATCTCCGCGTTTCCCTGAGGAAAGATTCTTTATGGAGTCTTGGAGTTTTTCCCTAAAATAGTATTGTCATTTCATGTAAAAGGTGAATATGTCCTAGTTAATGTCCTAGATATTTTTCTGAGAGGAAATCATGCTTTGCTCCCTGGATATGTAAAACACTTAAGAATACGAAGCACAAAAATGTCAGATGCAGTTTTGTGTTTTGTCTGGAAAAGATCTTTTTGGGGCTGTGGTTTCTAGCTTGGCGACGATGGCTATGGCTGTGATATGCTGCCTCTTATTAGTTAATCTGAGATCAAGGCGTACTTTGTTCAATGACAACCTTGGGATAGCCTTGCATTCCTGGTAAGCTGCTGTTTTTTCTATGCAGCCCTCCTGTGTTTTGTGTGGCAGACCTTTTCCATTATGGTTACTCCCAAGTTTGAATGATGGCAATTTCCTCATGGAGAAAACCAGCTTGGAGAGTTTGTGCTGTTGTTGGACCACAGTGGCCAAGCTGGTCTCTGTTTCTGTCTAAACCAAAGCAGAATTGAATGGCAGTTGGATAAGTTACTGTCAGGCCTCCAGTGTAAACATATAGCTGAAAAGCCACTTCAAATAGTTCCTGAATTTATGGCATACTAAAAACATGACGAAGATCATATGCTCAAATATTTTCTTTGTTTCTAAAGGAAGAAAGCAAACTTAGGAGCTACCTTTTGGTAAAACGAGTTTGACAACTTGATAATGGTATCTGGAAAATCCTGCAAGAGAAGGCTGTAGTTCGGGTGGCTCCTGTGATGTATGAGGAACCCCTGACAAATGGTCTTGGTTTTGGCTCTTCTCTTGGAGGGAGAAATTAAGTCCTGACTCTGCTATTAAATTCAGCAGTGAGATAGCTTTGCAGGAGCCAAGAGGCGAGCAGTGTCATCGTGCACGGCTTGCTTTTAAGAAAGGAAGGAAGCAAAATTGTTAAACTTAAATCTTATCTTCTAACAGACTGCATGGACGTTAGGACAAACTGTATTCCTGACATGCATTGTTTTTATAACTAAAATACACTGTATTTAACAAATGATGCAACTGCATGTTAAATTTAAAACCAAATTCCCTCTCCTTGACCAAGTGGGGAGCATTGGCGTTCAGTGACTTGTTTGTAATGTAAAGGTTTTGTAGTCTTTAGGGAGAACATCAAAACCTGTTCTTACATGTAAGAGAAATATTTTTTTTTGTCTGAAATACTCGTAATACTCTTGTATTTATTAGACTGCTTGTGGTGTTAGTAGTAAATTGTTGGCAGAACACAAAAAGAAATAGGTTTGAGTGGTAACTTACTTTAGAATTCGTGTTCCTCACATAATTTCACACGTACGGTTCTGCATCTGCAGTCTTTAACAAAGAGGAGTATTGGGTGTTAGAGGATTTCGGTATTGTTCTTGTGGAGGAGGTAGGCTTCTAAAACAGAGTTGAGCTGCTTCTCAACTGTTTGCGTGTTGTTCCACCCTGCCACCCTCAACCTCCCCCAACCCCCCACCTCCCAGCCCCCTGCCCCAATAAGCTGATCCCAAACACTTGAACTTGAGTCTGATATGAAGAAGTTGACCAGCTTGCTACTTACACCGTCGGCAGGTGAAGCGTGGTATGTGGTTCGCAATATTTTCATTTTGAATTGAACAGGTCCAGTAAACCATGCTTGAAGTTTCTTCAGGTGCCTATTTAAGAGTTCACGTTTAGCCTTTATCCAAATACTTAGGGAAAATATTTAGGAAAACTATTAAGCGACTTTTATTGTTTTTTTTTTACTTCTTTACTCACTTGTTGCTTTCTGTGTCTTCTGAGGGACTCTTGAGTTGGTGGCTATTTAAAGCTTTGGAGAATAGCTTTTTTTTTTTTTTTCTATTTTGATGGTCTTTTGGTCTTGGTTTTTTGAATTCCTAGGATGGCCATGTGGAAGTGGCAAGATTACTTCTTGACAGCGGAGCTCAGGTGAACATGCCTGCTGACTCTTTTGAGTCTCCATTGACTTTGGCAGCCTGTGGTGGGCATGTCGAACTGGCAGCTTTGTTAATTGAACGTGGAGCTAACTTGGAAGAGGTAAACGATGAAGGATACACACCCCTAATGGAAGCAGCTAGAGAAGGCCATGAAGAGATGGTGGCACTGTTACTTGGTCAAGGTAACTATTGTGGTGCCTTCGTGGACTGTAATTCAAGAGGCAACTGCATATGTTAGGGGGGGTGAAAAAAAAAAAAGCTAAGTTACTGTAATTTTTGTGTCCTTCTTCAACAACTTGTGAACTCCCCGTGGTCTGCCCCCTTTTTGAGCAGTTGGTGGGTTTTTTTTCTTTTGTTTTGTTTTTAGCAAAATATCCTTTGCTCTACTCATTGACTTTGTAAGTGGTCATTCTGAATTGTTCCTCAGTACAGGTTTGTATTTTTCAGACAGACATAGAATAGTGAACAGTTTACGTGGGTAACGTGTAGTCTGCCTTGGCGTATCTTGAGATGGTGTTATTGCTGAAAAGCTGTAGAGAAGTGCTTTGAGGCCATCAGAATAGTTTCCAAAGTAGTTAAATAAAGTTGAAATATTTTCGTTTGGTATGCTATGATTTTAGAAGAAAGTTTCTGCAGCTCAAGAAATGAGATACGTAGTAAGAAGATGCCTTGTGCATCAGGAAATGGCTTTGTTTGCTGATAATGGTTTCAGTGACTGGTGTTTTCTGATGAATGTGTGGTTTTGGTATTGTGTTTTGTTTTAAGGAGCAAACATCAATGCTCAAACAGAGGAGACGCAAGAAACGGCATTAACTCTGGCTTGCTGTGGAGGTTTTTTGGAGGTGGCAGACTTTCTTATTAAAGCAGGAGCTGACATAGAACTTGGTTGTTCCACACCTTTGATGGAGGCTGCTCAAGAGGGGCATTTGGAGCTGGTTAAATATTTATTAGCTGCAGGTACGGAGGAATTTTGTTAAAAGTTTTGTAAAGACTTAATATAAGCTTAAGAGAAGAATATCTTTTTCCATATTCATTCCATATTCATTAGCAGCTTCTTGAAATTGACTGCAAAGGTTTGTCGAACCTTAAGTAATTTATTAGTTGGACCCTAATTTAGCTTTTGAAGATTGAGTTGATGTAAACTTGTTCGGAATAGAACTTCTAGTTCGTTTGGGTTTTTTATTTCTCTAGAGTATGATGAAGTTGTCAAATTCATACATGTTGGATTGGAAGGGGGAGGTTAAAATTTGCTATCTGATCTGGTGAAGATTATGAAGAGATGTGCATATTTTCTATAATGAACTTCATGAAGCTTATGTGCTTGTTCCTACTGCTTCAGGGGCTAATGTGCATGCAACAACAGCAACAGGTGACACAGCACTGACATATGCCTGTGAAAATGGCCATACTGATGTAGCAGATGTCTTACTTCAGGCAGGCGCAGATCTGGTAAGTCATTACCTTCTTAAAAAAAAAAATCTAATTAGGAAATAAAATTATAAAGGTCTATTTATTTATTTATTATGGGGTTTTTTGGTCCCATGTTTATTGCTGAAGATGTAACAAGTTTGCTGTTAATTGTTATAGTTGTATTCAAATTATCTTTTAACCTTTTTCTTTTAACTAAGTGAGAATTGGTGATGCTTTTCTAATGGATTTTAGGCTGTTTAATTACCTGAAAGTGCTTAGGTCAGTTACAGTACTTTGGTGGTTGATGTCTAAAGCATTTCCAAGCCATTCAAGGTTGCTTGTATGGAAAAATAGGGGATTTTGTTCTTTTGTCATGTGCAGTCCTGAATGGTATTCTGCTTTGAATTGTTGAGCTGATTATGGGTTAGTACTTGTACCTGCAAATTTGTTCTGTTCCTTATGCAGCAAACAGTTGGTAGTTCTGTTCTCATGTGACTATTTAGTGTACCGTAATGGAATTAAGATGGCAGAGGTAAATAGATTTTTACATGTCAGTAGGCTCGTACACCAGTAAGTTACCAAAAAGTGAAGTTAAGCATGACAGAACACATTTCGTTTAACTGAAATCCCCGCCATGTGCTTGAGTGTTTCTTGTCCAGGAGTCTCAGACCTGTACAAAGGTAGGCAGGTAATTTCATCTGTCTGCAAGATACACTCAGTTCACATGTTAGGTAAATTTTTATGTCTATAGTTTGTGAAATGGTAAAAAGGGATCTTCCGTGTCTGGTGTCTTTCCATTCGAAAAACCCAAAAGGCTGAATTGCATCCTTTCACGTGTGCTGCTTTTGAGTTTTGAATTTTAAGCCTTTCTTTATCTGCTGTAGGAGCATGAATCAGAAGGTGGAAGAACTCCTCTCATGAAAGCTGCAAGGGCAGGTCATGTTTGCACTGTTCAGTTCTTGATTAGCAAAGGTAAGAGTGTGAAAAGGTTTTGGTTTTCCTGCTGTTAGAAATACTCAAAGTTAAGAGCATGTCAGTACTAGTGTAACTTCCTTGCATTTGTTTCAAATACTTCAACTCAAGTAGGTCATGGATTTTCAAAGTAGGCATGTAATGATCACCTCTGGTTTCTGGTGAGATTAGTGGGAGCTGCAGCTAGTTCTAAAATTAATAATATTCCAGTCTCTAATTCCTAGTAAAAGCAGCAACAGTAGTAGTGGTTACTGGGTGTCTCCATGCTCCTGGTGCAGCTTTTGAGCACTGTCTCTTCAGAAGTTTAACTTCCAAGTGCCTGTTTGTTTCAAAGTTTTGACTGTAACTTGCTTGATGTTGTCAGAACTATTAGCTCCAGCCTTACATCACTGTTGAATGCATAGAATTGATACAGAGCTCAGAATTGCTGTTTTTGCTCTCTTGAGCCTATATTGACGGATTTTTCTTGGGCCTTTCATGTATGGAGCAGGATTGGCCTAAAGCTTCCTGTGTGATGTAATTTTCCCTGTGTAGGTTGTAGAGGAAAGAAGCAGAGCTGTGATTAATCATCTGCTTGCTGGTGCTGAGATGCATGGATCCGTGCGCTGGATCTTAGCGGGGTTTTTTTGGGGGTTGGGGTTGTTTTTTTTTCTTTTTTAAAAAAGGCATAGCCCTGGCACAATTGCTGGCAAATTTAAAAGCAATAGGTTCACCTGCTATGCGATGTTCCACACTTATAACGGAGCCATTTGATTAGTGAGTTTGGAGTGCTAGTCCAGGTAGGGTTGATTTTCTTTTTATGACATATTAAATGGTCTTCTGATGATAGTAATAATTGGATGTTCAATTTAATTTGTCAGTCGTAAGTCTGCAGCCATGGAGAAATGTTTTGATATTTAAGAAAAAAGTTAACTTCATGTCACTTTTGGTAGAGGAGAACAGGTTGAAGGGTTTTTAAATAATCTTACCCTCTCTGTTTTTGAAGGAGCAAATGTGAATAGGACCACAGCTAACAACGATCATACCGTATTGTCGCTGGCCTGTGCTGGAGGTCATTTGGCAGTTGTGGAGTTACTGCTAGCTCATGGTGCTGATCCTACGCACAGATTGAAGGTTTGTCGCTCAACTACTTTACTTTCCTCTGGGGTGGTCTTTCATTACTCTTAAAACTAACAAGAGTCGAGTGAATTTGCTCCTTTTGTATTCTCTGCAACTGACCCAACATGTCATGATTTCAGTAGAAGGAAGATGGAAGAACTGGTATTCCCACAAGCAGGCATTATGCTCATGAGTGTATCTATAGAAGTTGGAATTAGGAGTAGTGCAGGTCTATTGATTACTGTGAATGTAAAGGTTGTGCTCCAGTTGTAAGGTCATGATTGTGGAAGGAAAATTTTAAAATACATTTTCTTTTCTTTTCTTTTCCTTTCCTTTCCTCTTTCTCTCCCCTCTCTTCCTTTCTCTCCCCTCTCTTCCTTTCTCTCCCCTCTCTTCCTTTCTCTCCCCTCTCTTCCTTTCTCTCCCCTCTCTTCCTTTCTCTCCCCTCTCTTCCTTTCTCTCCCCTCTCTTCCTTTCTCTCCCCTCTCTTCCTTTCTCTCCCCTCTCTTCCTTTCTCTCCCCTCTCTTCCTTTCTCTCCCCTCTCTTCCTTTCTCTCCCCTCTCTTCCTTTCTCTCCCCTCTCTTCCTTTCTCTCCCCTCTCTTCCTTTCTCTCCCCTCTCTTCCTTTCTCTCCCCTCTCTTCCTTTCTCTCCCCTCTCTTCCTTTCTCTCCCCTCTCTTCCTTTCTCTCCCCTCTCTTCCTTTCTCTCCCCTCTCTTCCTTTCTCTCCCCTCTCTTCCTTTCTCTCCCCTCTCTTCCTTTCTCTCCCCTCTCTTCCTTTCTCTCCCCTCTCTTCCTTTCTCTCCCCTCTCTTCCTTTCTCTCCCCTCTCTTCCTTTCTCTCCCCTCTCTTCCTTTCTCTCCCCTCTCTTCCTTTCTCTCCCCTCTCTTCCTTTCTCTCCCCTCTCTTCCTTTCTCTCCCCTCTCTTCCTTTCTCTCCCCTCTTCTTTTCCTTAGAGTCCTTAAGTTTAGATGTGGACTTAATGCGGATTGAATGAATATTCATTAAAGCAGTGTGTCGTGTCTCCCAAAACGCTTGTGTTGTCATGTTTTGATGATGCTGTTTTCTAACACTGTGATCTTTTCGTTTTTAGGATGGATCAACTATGTTAATAGAGGCAGCAAAAGGTGGTCATACCAGTGTGGTTTGTTACCTTCTAGATTACCCAAACAACTTGCTTTCTGCTCCTCCACCTGATGCTACTCAGCTGACCCCACCATCCCATGATTTAAATAGGGTAAGATTTAAGGGCTGGTTATCTGTGGATTCGTGGGGCTTTTTTTGCATTTCTTCTTGCAGCTTTCTCAAGAGTTTAAAGATGAGAGAAGAGTCAGTCACGTCATTTCATGAACTACTGAACTGTAGGTGAACACACTGAAAATTACTCGAGCTGTCGTGAGCGTGGTGAAAACTTTGAACGTGATCGCGTAGTGCTTTCATCGTTCTTCTTATTGCTCTATAAATATTATAAGAAATAATGATGAGGGGAAAAAAAAACCCAGCAGGTGAAAAGGTCTGCTTTAATGAGGCTCTTCAGAATTACATTTGTAGCCCATTGTGGCTTGTATTTGCTTTACCATAGCGTATCGCTGTACCATGCTGAGAGGAGTATTGTTTGGCAAGTAATTTCTTAGGTTAAAAATGCAAAGTATACAGATGTCAGATGATCTCAAATTAACAACTGTTGAACTCAGCATATTAAAAAACGTATTAAATGTTACTAGTCACCAATAAAGTCTGCTTTTCTAACAGGTTTTGTTTACCTTCTATTGAATTATAACTAGATTAGAGTATGAGAAAAGTAATCTGTTAGTATCCAACATTTTAGGCTCCTCGTGTACCAGTGCAGGCGCTGCCCATGGTCGTCCCACCCCAGGAGCCTGACAAACCCCCTGCTAATGTCGCCACAACCCTTCCCATCAGAAACAAAGGTCAGTCTTAGTTCTGGAGCTTATTTTCTAAATATCCTTTCTAGGTAGAAGATAGAGGGTTGCACTTCTAGCAGAGTAGTTCCTATGAAGAGTGTTTATGGATTCAGTCAAGGAAACTGCAATTTTATTTATTTATTTTTTTTTTAAAGGATTTGCTTATCTGCCAAATACAAAGTGTCAGTCATCTAACCCTGTAATCATAAAGCGTCAAGAAATCTGCCTAAGTAAATATGTTAAAATATGTATTAGTCTGACATACTGAACTAATGCAGAATGTCACCCAGAAGCCTATATAAATTTGATAATGGAAGTTGTAAAAACAATGTTAATCTCCATATTGTAGTTGATTCGATAGTTTGTGTTTACGTAGTTTACTTAGGATAGTAATCTTGGAGTGGGTTTGACTAATTTGATTGAAGGCGGAATTTCTTGTGCTATAAAATACTTAGTCTGATGTGGCTCAGGTCCTCCTAGGACTAAATTTGCATCTATTTTGATATTGCCATTTTGACACTTAACTCTTTCTGTACTTAAGAATTCTCTTCCAAAACAATTTTTATCAAGGATCAGCACTAGTGCAAATACAGGCGTGCATGTCATAAAATTAATACTGTGTGTACACTTGTATTGTTCTGGAAATACAGCGAGGATGACTGGAAGAAATGGGCTCCTCCACTGCCTCAAATCCTGAGTTTTGATTTGCCTTTCGCCCTTCAAAATTAATTGATTGTTCCTTCTCCAACTGGTATGGCAGACCATGTCAGCTGTGTTACTGTGGACTTCTTCATAAAAGATGAATTGGATTAGTCCATCACGCATTCTTACAGGAAGGCTGAAATATTTGCCTTGCCTAGGCAGAGAGCTGAGTTTTGACACAGGCAAAATCATGTCTGCTATGGATTAAATGTAGTGGCTAAACATAGCCTGTTAGATCATGTTAAATATAAATGACTATCCTGGGCTCTAGCGCTGTTTGTCAACTGAGAAAAGCTGGATACCTGTAGTGAAAGGATTCAGTAGTTCTAGAAAGCGTAGTGCTTCCTAAAATGTACTGAGTTATTCACAAAACTGGTGGCCTAGAACAAGTCGCCTGTCCCTCGAGATGTTTTTGCATCACTTTTGCTGTGCTTTCAAGGCTGTAACCATACTTTTATGTCTTAACACGATACCAGACGCAAAACATCACGTAAAGAGACAGCATATCCTTTCTTTTTGTTTCCATTTATCTTGTAGCACCACTTGATAGCAGCGGCTCTTGAGACAATCGCTTCATTTGGCAAAAGTATAACAATTGTTGGAGTAGATATGTCAATGTAGCACAGGGTTATTTGGAATGTATGCGCAGTAATCTGTACTGTTAAATTGCAATCTGACTGCTGTATTAAAATTGATAGCGAAAGATACGGTTTTCTTTGAGGGCTTTACAGTACACGCTGACCTTCTGTGGGTGCTGTGTCTTGGTGCATAACCGGCCATTTAGCATCCCAACAGTAGCTCTATAATGAGGATGCCATTCATATGCACTTCCATTGGTTCTGAGGGGGTTTCTTTTTCACACAGCTGCTTCTAAACAAAAGTCCAGCAGTCATTTGCCAGCAAACAACCAGGATGTACAGGGTTACATCACCAATCAGTCTCCAGAGAGCATTGTAGAAGAGGCTCAGGGCAAGTTGACAGAGCTGGAGCAGAGGATAAAAGAAGCCATAGAGAAGAACGCTCAGCTGCAGTCCCTGGAATTGGCACACGCTGACCAGCTCACCAAAGAGAAGATTGAGGAGCTGAACAAAACGAGGGAGGAACAAATTCAGAAGAAACAAAAGATTTTGGAGGAACTGCAGAAAGTGGAGCGAGAGTTACAGCTGAAAACTCAGCAGCAGCTAAAAAAGCAGTATCTAGAGGTAAAAGCGCAAAGAATTCAGCTCCAGCAACAGCAGCAGCAACAGTCTTGCCAGCATCTGGGACTACTGACTCCTGTTGGGGTAGGAGAACAACTCTCAGAGGGAGACTATGCACGATTACAGCAAGTGGACCCCATCTTACTTAAAGATGATCCTCAGCAAGCTGCTGCGCAGACGGGTTTTGCACCAATTCAGCCTCTGGCGATGCCACAAGCTTTGCCTCTGGCAGCAGGTTCCTTACCTCCAGGGTCCATCGCAAATCTTACAGAACTGCAAGGTGTTATAGTTGGACAGCCAGTATTGGGCCAAGCACAACTAGCAGGGCTGGGGCAAGGAATACTGACAGAAACACAGCAAGGGTTAATGGTAGCCAGCCCTGCTCAGACGCTCAATGACACGCTGGATGACATCATGGCAGGTGGGTTTATATTGTTATGAGCAGGTATAATATTTGCTTGACCAGTTGAGGCTATGTCCACTTCTTTATATGTGTGTGTGTGTGTGTTTGTGTATTCCCGCTAGCTCTACAGCCAGTACCCTAGCCTACTGATCCCTGTGTTTAGGAGTTCAGAAAACTAGTTTTAACTTTTCAATTTGCAGGGTTACCTTTCCTTTTGTTGAGCTAACTGGTGCCTGTTTGTCAGGTTGGTATGTCAGAAGTGGCTTTTTTTAACTCTTGATAGGTTGGGCGGTGATATACTAGGGTCTAACAGTTCTATTTCGGCCTCTTCGTAGCTCAGGAGCAACATCTTGACAATACTGGTTAGTACTTGGGACTAGCTAACTGAGAACTGACTTGGAGCGCTCAGAATAGGATTTGAGCAGCTATAGCACCACATCGAGCCTATAAAGTGTAAGGAACATGTAGGCTTGTCTTTGGAAGGAGAGCTGCTCTAGTTGGCCTTGAATAGTCTACTTATTGGAAGGTTTTACTTCTGTTTGGGGAAAAAAAAAAATGATCCTGTGACTTTTTAAAATGTCTACTCATAAAAATGGCTGCTTTGCCAGCAAAAACCAAATTTAGCCTTACCAAATTCTTCTTAATCGCTTTGGAGAATTCTTTACCCAGTGACATCAGTCCTTTAAGGCCCTAAGTAGTAAAATAAAAGAATGAAACAAGTTTTAAATACCGCAGGAAATCTGAGTTGGTAGTGTTTGTTTCCTTTACACCCCCTTCAGTTGCACTTAATCCCCTTTCCGTGTTAAAGTGGTCGCTGAAATGCTCATTTTGATTACTTAGTTGAATACAGATTAACTCTTAGGACAAAGTATTTAAAAAATCATGTCGATTTGCTGAGGTGCTTTTGGTTAGGCTGATGAACTTTCATTTTTAAAAGTGCTGTCTGTTTTGACAAGTCTGCTTTATAAAGCACGTTAGCATGAGGGGTGTGTGCTGGAGGAAAGGCAGGCCTCTGAGAATGTTTTAGCCCAGAGGTGTGGAGCTGGTCCTGCGTATACTGCAAGAGTTATTGGAGGACAATAGTGGTGCAGAGTGAATAGAAGATATGATAATGGTTAAAAATACCAAGCGGTGATTGTTTAAAATACTTGGAACAACGCTTTACATATTAGGCATCTAATGAGTAACCTGATGTTCAGGCAAAGCCTCATTAAAGATTACTGAAACTTACGGGAGCTACAGAGATTTTTTTCTGAAAATCTAATGTTAGAATTGAAGTCTAGACATAAAGATTGGAAGCTGTCAGTGGATAAAACCAAACTGGATGCATGAAAAAGTAAATAAAAAACCCTACATCCATCATGCATTGATAGTGAAGATTTCTGTCACGTGGAGCTGCTGGGGTACATAACAATACCAGCTACTCACTTGAAGAGATGGGATAATTACAGTTCTTGGTTACTTGTGAAGCATCTCTGCAATGCACTTCAGCTGTGTTCAGATATAATTTAAACTTTGAGTTAGGACATCTGTTAAGTGTTTAACCGCATATAACATATTGAGAATCCACGATTTTAGGTCATCTGCCATGTACCCAAATGCTCATGCATGACTTTTTGGAAAGGTAGGGTATTTGCAATGTGAATTTTGAATGAATGTTTTTGTACCTGCTTAGTCCCAGATCTTAGTTATGTGTATGCGCACATGCAGTTGGGAGTGAGGTCTAAATTCATAGGATCGGAGAATAGTTTGGGGTGGAAGGGACCATTAAAGGTCATCTAGTCCAACCCCCCTGCAGTGAGCAGGGACATCTTCAACTAGATCAGGTCGCTCAGAGCCCCGTCCGACCTGACCTTGAAGGTTTGCAGGGACAGGGCATGCCAATGTTTCACCACCCTCAATGTTAAAAAAAAAAAAAAAAAAAGTCTTCCTTCTATCTAGTCTAAATCTGCTCTCTTCTAGTTTAAAACCATTACCCCTTGTCCTATTGCAACAGGCCCTGCTAAAAAGTTTGTCCCTACCTTTCTTACAGGCCCCTGTTAAGTACTGAAAGGCCACAGTAAGGTCTCCCCGGAGCCTTCTCTTCTCCAGGCTGAACAACCCCAACTCTGTCAGCCTTTCCTTACAGGAGAGGTGTTCCATTCCTCTGACGATGTTTGCGGCCCTCCTCTGGACACGCTCCAACAGGTCCACGTCTTTCTTGTGCTGAGGACTCCAGAGCTGAATGCGGTAGAGGGGCAGAATCCCTTCCCTTGACCTGCTGGCCACACTGCTTTGGATGCAGCCCAGGATAGCGTTGGTTTTCTGGGCTGCGAGTGTACGTTCCCGGCTCATGTGCAGCTTTTCATCCACTGGTACCCCAAGTCCTTCTCTGCAGGGCTGCTCTCATCCCCCAGCAAAAAAAAAATTGCGCTCTGGAAGGCATTGGTGGCATGTCTGTTAAAAGCTGTACGGATGTAATTCCATCTTTGCTTTTCTGTGAAGTGGCTGATTTTAGGTGGGTTTGTTTTTTTTTTTTAAGCGAGAGCAGGCACAGACCTGAGTATACAATTTAAGTGCCAGCTTGAGTCCACACATCAGAATTTAGCGTGGAGGTGAAATGGGCTCAATGTAATACAAAACATTTAAGCAGCAGCTAAATATTTTGTTAGTAGCTTTGTGTATTGCTTTAATAGGAACCCTCTAGAATATTCACATGGATTTACATCTCTGTTCCTGAGAGGATTTCTGTTTAGTTCCATCACAGAGCTGTGGCTTGCTGCACAGGTTACAGAACCCAAGCTTCACCTTGACTGTGCAAACTATCTAGTGTTCATCTCTGTGCTTAATTAGTTGGAAACAATGAGTTTAAGTTTCCCATTTTAAGTACTTGTGTCCAACGAGGCCAGGTGTGCAAATGCTGGTATTTGTCAGAGGCGAGCGTAAGACATGGGTATTGCTGTAGAGGTCAAGTGTTGTTGCTAGATCAAGTCAGGGACTTCAGAGTAGGATTCCTTGCTATTAGAGGAGCTAGTTGGTGTTACCAGAGGTCTACGCAATTTGCCTGGAAACACAGTGACAGAATGTACCGAGTTAAGGGGTTTGGGTTTTTTTTAAAGAAGGAAATAGGGTATGTTGAAAAAGTAGTAAATAATCTTTCAGTTTCAAGTTTGGTCTCCTTTCTGGTCCTGCTGGAATTGATGACAAGCAAAAGGTTCGCTCTTCAGCTTCAAATGTTGGACAGGTTCTTTGCTTGCTGTGAGTCTAGTGAATAGAAATACTTTTTTGGGCTAGTTATGTAACACTTGAATGAAAACATTCTGTAGTTAAATGGTGTGTTAAATATATAAAGACAAAAGTATATCCCTGGTTTTTAATAGCAAACTTTTTTTAAAGTAGGTACTATTCAAAGGATTATGTCCAGTAACAGAGCCTCACAAAGAGCTTCAGGAATCTTGAAGCACTTGATAAGATGAATTCCTGGAAGCCACCTTGTGGGATGAGTCCATTTTAACTGTAGCTGTCTAAATTAATACCTAAGACAGAATATGCATTCAAGTTCTTAACTCCTTACTGAAAAAATAACTGTAGAGCGGCAGCAGCACAGAAAAATCAGGAGGTTCTGTCCCACTCATGACCCGTGCAGGAGCTGCAGAAAACTGAAGATGCAAGCTTTTATGCACTGGTGTAACTACAGTTGGTTGCTGGCAGCGGTTATGCCGTTCTTGCAAATGGATGGTAAATGCATTTAGACCTTTGTCCTTGAGATATGAAAAGACTTCCCTTTATTGCTAGCAGCTGGTTTTGTGTGGGACTGAGCCTGTCGCAGTCTACTTTTCATGCTGTAACTAGTAATCATCAAGACTACACATGTGGTGTGGTTTTCGGGCTTCATCCATGGTGCTGTTAGTGCATAGAAGCATCACTGTATTTGTGTTTGAATTCAGAACATAACTTTGACTCTTGTAATTCGAGGCATGTTATGCATCTGAAGTGTTCTGTATTGATTTTAAGCATGTGTGACAGGAACATAGCTTTTAATAAATTAAGATACTACAGAGAAATTGGGGGCAGAGGAGAAGAAGCTGATGTGGAACAAGCCTGTTGAGTTGGCTTGAAACACGTTGAAAAAGCTGAGGTATTTAACATAGTTCTTGTAACGTATTTTTTTTTCAGTCCCTCATCTTGGCTTATGGCAATGTGATGTGAAACAGTTCTTTTATACATCTACTGTTGATATTATAGGAGATGAGGAATAAATGCATAAGAACAATGCTGTGCCCACAGTCAGACAACACCAGTAAGAAGCTTAAATGGTCGACATAAAGATGAAATGGGACTATAAAGGTGCTTGGTTTCTGTAACATCTTGCGCTTTGTGAAAATAAGACGTATTCAAGGAAGCAGCAAACTTGAACAGCGCAAACAACCCCATGTTTCTTTCAAAATGTCAGGCTTTTTTCCAGACATATGTTTTGATTTAGGACATGTAGATCAGTGAGGAAAAAATCCTGTTGGCTCAAATGTCAATTATCTTGTGTTAGTTTTCAGTTTTTTTAATTTGTCAGCTTGGCTGTTTGCTTTCCTCCCCTGATCCTAGGGCGGCGGTTGTAAGCCAAATGCTTCTCTGGATGATGAGGCTGTTGTGCATGGGGGAGAAGGTAGCAGCTGTGAGGATGTCCTGTTTTTACTTTAAGCTAAGAGACAGTTGAGATCTCCAGAAAGAAAGCAATATGAAAAGCAGCTGTGCTTCTAATATCAGTAAGCGCAAAACTGATTGTCTAATGTTCAAATCTAAAATACTTTGACCAGAGTAGTCAATTGGTGCTTGGAGTGATGTATTCTGACGAAGAAGCTTGACCTTGTTTCGTAACATGATTAAGACTGGTAGTTGGTCCCGTACCAAGGCATGTATATGCTAAAATAGTGTAATAGTGAGCTAGCTTTGAAGACTGTTAGCCCAGGCATAAAGTAATGATGGTTTAATGTTGAAGTACAGACTTACAGTTAAATTTTGCCACTGTTTCGTTAGAGTAGATGGAGGGGCGGAGGGGAAAGATAAACCTTTGACCATCAGTGCATGTAGATTTGATGATCAAGCTAGTTGGTTACTTTTTTCACTGCTCAAGACTGTTGTCAAAACCTTTTGGCTTATTGAAAACTTTTAATATTTTTGTTTGGACACGGTAAAGGTTCTGTTCATTGCCCTTGGCATGTTCATTACAAATTTGAAGTCTGCACAGGTGATGTTGAAATAAACATAATCTAAGTCATTACCCATAAAAATTAATATCTTGTCTCAATGAAATGTGCTGTAGGGATATGAATTATATTTGTTGGTGAATTATTGCTGAAGCACACTTGAAATATATCTAATATGAGAACTGTAAGTCAACATGCCTATTCTGCTCTACTAGCATGCATAAAAACATTTTTATATGGGTTGTACAATAAAGGTTTTCTTCCTTGTGGAAAGAGGGGTGTTGGCTTTTAAACATGTCTCTCTTGGTTTTTTGTTTTGTTTTTCCTCCCCCTCACTGTAACACACTGGTATTAAAAAAAGAGTTTACCTGAGTTGAGACCTTCTTAACTACCTTGATTTATTTTTTTTTCCTCTTTTTAAGTCTAAGAACTTTAATAGTGCCTCTTGTAATATAGTAGATGCTCCCCAGCTCCCATATTGGGACTACAGCAGTAATTCTTGGCAACTGTTTAAAATACACGTGCTACTGTAGCAGGGTTAACTTTTCATGTGTGGGTTATTTGATGATTATGCTTTTATATAATGCAAGTTAAGCGTACGTGGTTAGTTTCCACTCTGTTTTAGCATCTTTATCGGGTTCTTTTGGACTAGCTGTGAGAGTCAAGAATCATGATGTTTCATAATTCCGTTACTATTTTATGCTGCTTTAACTTCTTCTTTGAACTTACAGAAAGAAGGTAAATATGCTAGTTTTTCAAAATTACTTGTTATGACTGTACATGTAAAGAGGGAAGCAGGAGTTGAAACTGACACCTTCTTATCCTTCTATATGAAACCAATTTGAAGTTGTGTTTTTAGGTTATATTTCTAATTTACAGTCAGGAGAAGGCATGAGACGAGTTTAAATTAGATGTTCCACTGAATGATATTTTGTTATGATCTTTGGTTGGTTCTCCTCTGTACAGAACTCCCTTAGGCCATAGTTTTTGACCTTATGTCAGAATATTTTGGCTTAGCTTCTGTATGTTTCTTTTAATCTATACCTAGAGTGATCTGTCTCGTAAGATGAGAGAAGTTTTCAGAGGGTATTCTAATATAAAGATCAAGGGAGTTAGAATCTTGATTTACTCTTAAATACAAGGTTAATCATACTTCTTGTGTTATAAGTTGCGGCCTCTTTGTTTCTCTCAGTGACATTTATTAGCTTCTTTGCTGGGATTTGGTATAGGAAGTCCAGAAATTAAATGAGTGACGGATGAAAAACTTAGGAGCCTTGCAGAGGAGGGAGTACGCAAATTGGCGTGTTAGGATACAATTTTTGTGGCATCTGTTGGAAAAACTTAGCACTTCAAATTAAATACAGGAGCTAATTATCAATGTCTGGCAGTTATAGACACGGCTGATTATTAAACCTGTTTGAAAAATGAACAGGACTTGAAAAGTTGGGGATCAAGGGGCGTTATTTTGATGTTCCATAAGGTTACTTGGTGGTGCATACTAGGTGAACACTGACAATATGTGGAAACTGTATTTCTTTCATTTTGCAGTTAAAGGTGTTTTTGTCAACTTGACAGGAGAAGTGTAAAATATTTTATTTTCTCCTTTGCTGATCAGACCTGATAAAGACCTGTAGAAATACTGCAGAAAAGTCAGGGAGAAAAACATGGAGTGCTTTTAAGGAAGGGGGCGGGGGGCAGGTAGGAAAATGGGAGTTTCCCCCCACAGGCTGTTCTAGATTCAAGTTTGCTCTGTGCTTGTAAACATTATATGTATGAAATGAATTTCAGGGAAGCGTGCCAGTCGGTGCTATTTTGTGTCATGTCGATACACTGTCATCAACTATAAAATGGTGTTACCTTTTGCTTATCCTAACAACCTTCACCAAAGTTTCTGCAAAATGGCTGTTAAGAAGCTTCCACTTCTCTGGTTTCAACAAATTCTGCCATGTGAGCATCCTGATGCTAGCACTGTTGCTTTTTTGTTATGTTTATGGGGGCTGGGGGGTTGGGGTTAAAGGTTGGACAGACTTTTATATGAGAATCTTCAAACTGTTTTAAGAAAAATTGCATAGATGCCCATTGATTGGACTTTTGCTGCGGTTGTGTTTCTCAAGGTATGGAACTCCTGGTCCAAATAATGGCTGACTTGTTGTAGGAAAGATTTTTGGTTTTTAAAAAAAAAAATTTTTTTTTTGTGGTGGGCTTCTAGAAGACATGCCAATCTGATACTTTCCTGTTTCTTTGATTGAATACTGATAACCTTTTTCATAGTTGTTAAATTCAAAAAGTTAAAATTCAAAGATTGGGTTAAATATGTAAAATACATATTTGTGGAAAATGAAATTTTTAAGGAGTTCTGTGTGTCAGTGGGAGTTCTGTCCCACTGTCCATTTATTGTCACATTTAACTTTTGAAGTAAAGTGTCTTGCTTTTACTAAGTGTAATTATTCTGTTCAACAGCAGTGAGCGGAAGAGCATCTGCAATGTCAAACACTCCTACCCACAGCATTGCAACTTCTGTCTCCCAACCTCAGACGCCAACTCCGAGTCCTATCATTTCTCCTTCAGCCATGCTGCCAATCTACCCTGCTATAGATATCGATGCACAGGTAAGCCTGCAATTGTCCATGCAGCACAGATGCGTGCAGCTCTTTTGCTTCTGCATCCTGAATAATTCAATGATGGTAAACAGCTCTGTTGTATAACGAATTGGGTTCTAGAGGCTTGATTTGCTGCTTTTAGAAAGCCTGTACAACTCCCCGGAGAGTTGCAACCCACTTTCCTCTGTGCTCTTGCTGAACAACAGAGAAGGTCTTTGAATGACTAAACACTTGGATTTCTTATTTCTTTGTTGTCGGGAGTGATTATGAGAAACGGCAAAGTTGTCTTCTGACAGAAATCAAATATTCTTCTGGCCTGGTATCCTAACACAAAAATAAGCCTTAAAATGTTGCACACTGTTGTTTCTGGTGGCACTTGAAGTTGTTGGTCAACAATCTCCCAGTTTGACAGAAGTATGAAAGTATTGAAACTAATAATTTTTTTAACAAGAGGAAATGATGCAAGCTGTCATTTCCACTAAAGAACGGGCATTTCTGTATTGATAGGATTTTTAAATAGGGCTACTTTAGGTTGACTTGCAGCTAGCTGGCCATCAGAAAAAAAAAAAAAAGCATACATATACTAACTAACATACGTATATGCATAGCCCTAGACTATACATAACGTGACTAAGATATGGGCAGTGTGGAGAAGAGGAGAGGCATGAGATAGTTGCGGAGAAAGGGGGAGAAACCTCTGGAAAGCTGGGCTTGGCTACTTCAGCTGCTCGTGGTACTTGGCTTGGTTTCTGCTGTGACCGTGTCCAGGAGCTGTTGCCACAACCTGACCGGCCTAGTTGTTAGCTGGTAGACACCAAGGCAGATCAACATTACCATTAGTTGCCAACTACCCTGGGTCATAATAAAGTAAAGTAAAACTAAGTTCTCATAGCAGCTAAGAGATGTGTGTGGGTTTGGGGTGTTCTTGTTGTTTTGGTGTTGGTTGTTGTTTAAGAAGGGAGAGATGTCACTTTAGTCAGTTCCTGTGCTGTAACTAATAGTGCCAGTAGTTCTCCGAGTTTCTCAGTTGCTCTTTCAAATAGGATGAGGGTCATTTACAGGAGCCCGGGCAACACTGAGAGTTAAAGACAGAATTCTTACCTTCATGGTACCATCTAAAGGTCACAGTCAAGCAGCGGTAAAGAAGGTGATCTAGTTAGCAAAGCACAGATGAGATCTCGGTTCTTTAAGAATCTCACTTCTTGTCAGGAGTTGTTCACAAATCTCCCAACAGAGCTGACTTGCGAAGTAGAATCCTATTATGAAGAACACAAAAGATAACTGTGAGGCAATCAATAGACATGTCTTAAGCTTATAGAAGCTTTTTATTTTGTCACAGGTATAGTTGTACTTGGGCTAATGTGCAATATAAGAGGGATTGTACTTGAAAAAGGAAATATTTATCTTGTTGTATATATGATGTCTGTTTCCTTTAGACTGAGAGTAATCATGACACAGCATTGACACTTGCTTGTGCTGGTGGCCACGAAGAGCTAGTACAAACACTGCTAGAGAGAGGAGCTAATATTGAACACAGGGACAAGAAAGGTAGGTATCTCCCTACAGCAGTACAGACTCTCTCTGGTTTTCCAGCGTATCACACTAAATAAATACACCATAAGCATTGTCTTCATGTGAAGTTTTTAGGCTTGCTTTTCTGATGGTTTAACTTGTGTCACTTAAGCTATGAATGTGGACTCTTCAAACATCCTTTTTCGTTTCAGGGTTTACTCCGCTTATTTTGGCTGCTACAGCTGGCCACGTGGGTGTTGTTGAAATTTTACTGGATAACGGAGCTGATATTGAAGCCCAGTCTGAGAGAACCAAGGACACTCCTTTGTCTTTGGCTTGTTCAGGAGGGAGACAAGAGGTGAAGTAAAACTTAAGTCTTCAAAAGCAGTGTATAGATCACATAGTGTCAGTATACTAAAGCAATTTCCCAGAAAAGTTAGAGTAACTTAACTGACTGTTCTGTTTCAGGATGGTGTGTTTTAAAAAGAATGCAGAGAGCTTTATGTTTTCCAAGTTATATATTGCAGTGTGTCCCATACAGATTGCTTTTTTCTTTTCATAAGCTGGACCGGTGCTGTGCAGATGACCTCATGACTGTAATCATTAGTGGCTCATTATGGGGCTTTTACCAGCATAATTAGATGTAGATATGAAAGTGAATGCAATGAATGTTCTTGTCGCAAAGCTGGAGTTAGACACAGATCAGTTCCATATAAGAGTCAAGAGGGTTTTCTAATGGATTCTGTGTAGGCCATAGGATATCACAGTACTGCAGATGACTCCAGTGTCTCTGACTAAAAACGTGAAAAAACAGTTTTCAAATGATTGATCAAAAGTAAACGTAGGCGATGTTTTTTTGAACGTTATGTGAAATACTGTATTCTGTGATTTAATTACGAAATCTGCATTTTGATTTTTTTTCTAATGGTTGTTACAAAGTTTAAGTGTATAATTCTGTTAATGCTTCTACTATTTGGATTGCAAAAGCCGCAGTGGAAGCTGTATAATCTGGTGCAGGATCACCTTCCTCTGTGGCCATCTGGAAATTAATGAGGTTGGAGATACCTCTCCTGCTTCTGCACATTGTCTTAGCAGTGATAGTGGGGCATTTGAAAGGGGATTACTTCGCTAGACAAAATCTTACTGAAAACTTGTAGCTATTCTGGCCTGTTTTTACTGCCATGTGGAAGATTTCAGACATTGTGGAGGATTAGCTGCAATGACAATCATATGCTCTCTGGGGAAGGGCAAGGCCTGCTTTTTAGTCAGTCTGTCATAGCAGCCTTTGTGGCCAGCAACCTCATGCAGCAAACGTGAATTTACGCTTACTTTTTTAGGGATTTGATTGATCTGTGTTTCTCAAACAGTATTTCTTGGAGGAATGCATCATGTTTTCTTTCATGTTTTTTGGTAAAGAAGATGGGAAAACACTGGGCTTTGGGCAGTAGAGATGATGTCGGGATGCCCTCCCGCCCCAGTTTTTGTATTTGGCAGTATGTTTGTCCTGTGATTTCACGGAAAAATACTCTGCTTTTAAAGCCCTTGGCTTCAGTTGTGTGGGTCTATTCTAAACATGTTTTATGTTTAAAAGCTGAAAGTGCAAAATTAAACATTGCACTGAAGATGACACAGTGGGTTTTCACCTCAGTGTTCATTTTGATTTTACGTAGCCAGACAGTTTAGTTGCTTGTCAAGTCTTCTGCAGAAACTTCATTACAGAATGTAAGCTTCATGTAGAATGTGGGAAGCTGTGAATTGTTTGGGTTGTAAATGAATCTGTAAGGAAGGAATAATGTAAGAACTCTTTGTGGTTTTTTGTTAATGTACAGAGAAAACTGGCAAGGGATGCAAATGTTAATTTTTCTGATGGCTCTTGCATGAGATTTCTCTGTACAAGCTATACACCATTCAGTGTAGTGGTGTAAACAGACAAGACAAAAGCATGCAACTGCTTTCTTGTTTGCTCCGCAGCTTTGGTTTGAGGATGAGTTTTCAACTTGGTAGTGAACTGAGCATTAAAATGGGAGAGGGCAAAACCCAAGACTACCTTGTATACCGTATTCAAAATGAATCTGTTTTTGACAGTCTTTAAAGACAGCTGAAATAATCATAAGAAGATCTCAATTTTTTTCTCGCTATGTTACACAATTTGGTATGAGTGGTTTAAGCATGCTAATGCGTGATCGTGATTGATTTTTAAAGGAGGTTTTACAGTGGCTTTGGGAACATAGTTGCAGCCTCATCTGTTCAGGGAGGCGAAGATTATACGGAAGCAACTGAGTAAAATTGCTTTCTTACTGTTGGAAAATGTCAACGGTACATTTAGGCTTCAGAAACATTTGCCCTGGATAGATTTGCAAGTTCGGGAGAAAACCAGATGTTATTTCTTAAAACACTGCAGGTGGTGGAGTTGCTGCTAGCTCGAGGGGCAAACAAAGAGCACAGGAATGTTTCTGATTACACACCTTTAAGCCTCGCCGCTTCTGGTGGCTACGTGAACATTATCAAGATTCTGCTAAATGCTGGGGCAGAAATAAATTCCAGGCAAGTTCCCTTTTCACCCCTTCTCTCATGGTTTCTGTAGTTATCACCCTCTCCAGAAGAATTTCTTGACAACTTGACAACTATGTGGAGCAAAATCTTACTATTTTTACGTGATCACAACCAAAATATTGTTTAGTTTGTAGTAGGCTTCTTTCCTCTTAAGTTAGAAACAAAAGGTTTTGACTGTGCTTTTCTAGTGCTCTTTTAACTTCTATCTCTCTCTATGTATTTTTTAAAATTCTTTCCTGTATCATATGATCAGTCGTCTTGTGCCAAAGACAGAAATCTTTCCTTTTCCTCTGGTTGGCCTGCTGGATTGAAATTAGTTCTGGGTTATGTGAAGAAAGTGTGTGTGTGTGTGTGTGATTTTGTTGTTTTCCCTATGTAGTTAAATGACAGCTTTTTCTGTGTGTGTGTATGCCTGTAAGTAATGCTTTTGCATCCATTGGGAGGTAGAAAATAGCTCAGCTGTGCGCTGCACAAGTCAAATGAAAGGTCCAAGCAAAGTTAGGCTCCTCATAAGAGATGCCTTTAAATTTACAGCAATTAAAAGGTAACACGCACAGTATCTCTTAAGTAGAAATATTTGTCCTAAGCAATGCTACTGTGGAGAACCTCTTGTAGTTTCAGTAATAGTTGCTCTGTAGCTGATTTTTCAGTCTTGGGTAAGTACTCTGCCTTCACTAGTTTTGTTAAAGTCATTTCAGAAACATGATTATGATTTAAAGAGTTTTTTCGGTTTTCTTTTTTCTCTTTCAGAACTGGTAGCAAATTGGGCATTTCTCCCTTAATGTTGGCAGCCATGAATGGGCACACTGCTGCTGTCAAGCTATTACTGGACATGGGCTCGGATATAAATGCCCAGATAGAGACCAACAGGAATACAGCACTGACTCTGGCTTGTTTCCAAGGCAGAACTGAAGTGGTTAGCCTGCTGCTTGATAGAAAAGCTAATGTGGAACATAGAGCTAAGGTAAGGAGCAGACAGTGAGTAAGTCTTCAGAAAGAGATGCTTGTAAGACATCACTTTGCTGTGGTTATCTGATTTTATTGTCTTTTGTACAAGTTAACTTCTGTAGTTCAGTTAACTGAACTGAACCATGCCTTGTAAAGAAAAATAATGGCTGCACTTAAGGGCTAGTGTTTTGGTTGTTACACAATTAATCAAAAATAAGTGTTTCTTCTGAAGCCTTAATATATCTTCAGGTGCTTACAACCCTAAGAATAGTAATCTATTAACTTAATAAAAATAGAAGGTTGTAATGTATTCAGAAATAGCTAGAATCTTGGCCTAAGTATGCTCATGGTCTAATCTGTTTTGTCTGGCCAGCTGCTTATATCCGCAGTGGAGATGCAGAATTGGAAGGGGATATGTGTGCTTGAGAGTCCGTCAGTTGACCCCAACTCTTTCAACGGGAGGAAAGGCTGTTCACTAGAAAAATGACTAGAATATTGGGGGGGGGCCTCCTACAAATGTGGCATTTCGTTGTCCTTTTCCACTGTACTTAATGGTTGCCACAGAGGAGCTCAAAAGGACCTGCACTGTACTGATTGCTGCTAGGTATTCTTGCTGAAGTTACGGGTCCCCTTGACCTAGCCAGGTGCTTCCTGGATGTTGCTATGTAGGCTCTGTAGGTAGTAAATGTGATTTGCATCATCTGTATAATAAAATGGGCACTTTATGGGGCTTAATGCTGATGATGGTCATCTGTTCAAGGTTGGTTGGGTTAGTTTTGAGAAACCAACAGCAGTGGGCTTTGAGTCGTGCTTAGCACTGCACAGCAGCAGAGGGCCACTGTGCTGCCGGTGGAAGCTCTTCTCAAGTCACCTGAAAATGAGCTCACCTTCAAAATGTTGCTGATTTGTTATGAAATTGGCCAGGTAACAATTGGAATCCGTATATCAGAACTAGAAACATATTGCTGGAAGTTGAAATAAATCCTGGCTCCCAAGTAAACCCTCCCATCCCCAACTAATTGCTTATGTTTCCTGCTCGCTTGTCTTAGACTGGTCTCACACCATTAATGGAAGCAGCTTCTGGTGGATATGCAGAAGTGGGCAGAGTTCTGCTGGACAAAGGTGCAGATGTAAATGCTCCTCCAGTACCTTCTTCAAGAGATACAGCTTTAACCATTGCAGCAGACAAAGGGCACTACAAATTCTGCGAGCTTCTCATTAGCAGGTACTGTATTTGCAAGTGTGGCGGGTTAACCCTGGCTGGATGCCAGGTGCCCACCAAAGCTGTTCTATCACTGCCCCCATCTCAGCTGGACAGGGGAGAGAAAAAATAACAAAGGGCT